>NC_057419.1:41115669-41437210 GCF_019320065.1 Cervus canadensis
CAGTTCAGGTTTGATGCATGAGACAGGGTGCCTGGGGCTAGGATGACCCAGAGGGATGAGGAACACATGTACACCCATGGTCGATTCATGTCAGTGTATGGCGAAACCACTACAATATTGTAAAATAATTAGCCTCCAATTAAAATAAATAAATTTATATTAAAAAATATAAAAAATAAATGAAATATTTAAAAAATAAATAAAGACTGAAAATTGACTAAAGACATGGAACAAATCAAAGAATTTATTCATGAAAATTTAATGAACGTCTATAAAAACTGTAAGAGTCTCTGGTGTTTTAGCCTGGTACATGTCCAATTCCTTTACCTTAGTTCCACAATCCTACATGTGTGAGCATGTTGTGAAGAATGGCAGCTCTGCAGCCATGTAAGAATGATGACTTATTTGCAGCATTCTTTGCCTGGGGCATTGTCAAAAATAATACCAATTTCAGTGGCAAACAATCAAGGAAAACAGTATCACAACTAGACTGTGGTTACAGTACTGGTTGGGACAAACAACAGAATGGCATTCAGCCATAAATTTATGTATGTTCTACAACCAAAATGGAATCAAATTGTAAATAAATGACAGGACAAAATTTGGGGAATCCATGAATATTTGAATATTAGACAGCACACATCTATATAATCTGCAAGTCAAAGAAGAAATCATATGAGAAATTTGAAAGTACTTTGAGCAGAATGAAAACGAAATACACCATATCAAAATGTATGGAATTTGTTTGCAGGACATTCCATCCAAATGCAGAAGAATACATTTTCTTCTCAAGTGCATATGGAACATTCTCCAGGATAGACCACATCTTGGGTCACAAATCAAGTATTGGTAAATTTAAGAAAACTTAAATCATATCAAGCGTCTTTTCTGTCCTCAATGTTATGAGACTAGATATCAATTACAGGGGAAAAAACTGTAAAAATCACAAGCACATGGAGATTAAACAATACCTTCCTAAATAACCAACAGGTTGCTGAAGAAATAAAAGGGGAAATCAAAAAAATTCCTAGAAACAAATGACGACAAAAACACAGTGACTCAAAACCTATGGGATGCAGCAAAGGCAGTTCTAAGAGGGAAGTTTTTAGCAATAGAATCCTACCTCAAGAAACAAGAAAAAATTGAGTAGACAACCTAATTTTACACCTAAAACAACTAGAGAAAGAGGAACAAAAAAAAAAACCAAAGTTAGTAGAAGGAAAGAAATCAAAAAGATCAGAGCAGAAATAAATGCAAAAGAAATGAAGGAAACAAAAATAAAGATTAATAAAACTAAAAGCTGGTTCTTTGAGAAGATAAACAAAATTGACAAACCATTAGCCAGACTCATCAAGGAAAAAAGAAAGAAGATTCAAGTCAACAAAATTAGAAGTGAAAAAGGAGAGGTCACAGCAGACAATGCAGAAATACAAAGGATCATAAGAGACAATTATGAACAACTATATGCCAATAAAATGGACAACCTTGATGAAAAAGATTCTTAGAAAAGTTCAACCTTCTAAGACTGAACCAGAAAGAAATAGAAATTATTATGAGCAGACCAATCACAAGCACTGAAATTGAGACTGTGATCAAAAATCTCCCAAAAAACAAAACCCCAGGACCAGATGGCTTCACAAGTGAATCCTAACAAATGTTTAGAAAAGAGCTAATGCCTATCCTTCACAAACTCTTCCAAAAAATTGCAACGGAATGGTCACTTCCAAACTCGTTCTATGAGGCCATCATCACTCTGAAATCAAAACCAGACAAAGATGCCACCAAAAAAAGGAAGTTACAGGCCAATATCACTAATGAACATAGTTGCAAAACTCCTCAACAAAGTTCTAGCAAACAGAATCCAACAAAACATTAAAAGGATCATACACCATGATCAAGTTGGGTTTATCCAAGGGATGCAAGAATTCTTTAATATAGGCAAATCAATCAGTGTGATATGCCATATAATAAATTAAAAGAGAAAAATCACAGGATAATCTCAATAGATACAGAAAAAGCTTTCAACAAAATTCCCCAGCATTAATGATAAAAATTCTTCAGAAAAAGGTCATAGAGGGAACCTACCTCAACATAATAAAGGCCATATACAACAAACACACAGCAAACATTCTCAATGGTTAAAAACTGAAAGCATCCCTCCAAAGATCAGGAACAAGACACCACTATTATCCAACATAGTTAGGGAAGTCCTAGCTACAGCAAGCAGAGAAGAAAAACAAATAAAAGGAATCCAGATTGGAAAAGAAGTAAAGCTCTCACTGTTTACAGATTACATGATACTGTACATAGAAAACCATAAAGATAGTATCAGAAAATTACTAGAGCTAATCAGTGAATTTAGCAAAGCAGGATACCAAATCAATGCATAGAAATCACTTACATTTCTATATATAACAATGAAAAATCAGAAAGAGAAATTAAGGAATCAATCCCATTTGCCATTGCAACAAAAAGAATTGCATATCTAGGAATAAACTTACCTAAGGAGACAAAAGAACTGTACACAGAAAATTATAAGACACTAATGAAAGAAATCAAAGATAACATAAACAGATGGAGAGATATTCCATGTTCCTGGGTGGGAATAATCAATATTGTGAAAATGACCATACTATAAAACACAATCTGCAGATTCAATGCAATTCCTATCAAATTACCAATGACATTTTTCACAGAACTGGAACAAAAAATTTCACAATTCATATGGAAACACAAAAGACCCCTAATAGCCAAAGCAGTCTTGATAAAGAAGAATGGAGCTGGAGGAACCAACCTTCCTGACTTCAGTTTATACTACAAAGCTACAGTCATCAAGATAGTATGGTACTGGCACAAACACAGAAATATAGACCAATGGAACAAGATAGAAAGCCCAGAAATAAGCCTATGCCCCTATTGGTACCTTATTTTTGACAGAGCCAAGAATTTACAGTGGGGCAAAGACAGCCTCTTCAATAAATGGTGCTGGGAAAACTGGACAGCTACACATAAAATAATGAAATTAGAACACTTCCTAACACCACACACAAAGATAAACTCAAAATTGATTAAATACCTAAATATAAGACTAGAAACTAGAGAACTCTTAGCGGAAAACATGGGCAGAACACTCTATGACGTAAATCACAGCAAGATCCCCTATGATCCACCTCTAGAGTAATGAAAATAAAAATAAACAAGTGGGATCTAATTAAACTTAAAAAACTTTTGCATAGCAAAGGAACGTATAAACAAGATGAGAAAACAACCCTCAGAATGGAAGAAAATGATAGCAAATGAAACAAATGACAAAGGATTAATCTCCAAAATATACAAGCCTCTCATGCAGCTCAATACCAGAAAAACAAACAACCCAATAAAAATATTGCAGAAGGCCTAAACAGACATTTCTTCAAAGGCATACAAATGGCTAATAAACACATGAAAAGATGCCCAATATCACTCATTATTAGAGAAATGTAAATCAAAACTAAAATGAGGCATCACCTCATATCAGTCAGAATGGCCATCATCAAAAACTCTACAAACAGTAAATCCTGGAGAGGGTGTGGAGATAGGAAACCCTCTTGCACTGTTGGTGGGAATGTAAATTTATACAGCCACTATGGAGAACAGTATGGAGGTTCCTTAAAAAACTACAAATACAACTAACATATGACCCAACAATCTCACTACTGGGTATATACCCTGAGGAAACCATAATTGAAAAAGGCACATGTACTTTAATGTTTATTGCAGCACTATTTACAATAGCTAGGACATGGAAGCAACCTAGATGTCCATCGACAGATAAATGGATTTGTGGTTAATATATGCAATGGAATATTACTCAGTCATAAAAAGGAGTGCATTTGAGTCAGTTCTAATTGAGGTGGATGAAGCTAGAGCCTATTATACAGAGTGAAGTAAGTCAGAAAGAGACAGACAAATATGGGATATTAACACATATATATGGAATCTAGAAAAATGGCACTGATGAACCTATTTGCAGGGCAGCAGTAGAGACTCAGACATAGAAAACAGAATTATAAGCACAGTGGTGGAAGAAGAGGGTAGGACAAACTGAGAGAGTAGCATGAAAACATATACATTACAATACGTAAAATAGAAAGTTAGTGGGAATTTGCTGTATGATGCAGGGAGCTCAAACTCAGTGTGTGACAACCTAGATAGGTGGGATTGGGTATGGGATAGGAGGGAGTTTCAAGAGGGAGGGGGAATTTGTATGCTTATGGCTGATTCATGTTGATGTATGGCAGAAACCAACACAATACTGTAAAGCAATTATCCTCCAGTTATAAAGAAATAATAAAAAATGTATGGGATCATGCCAAAACACTGATTAAAAGGAAATTTATAGTTATAAACACCTACTTTTAGAGTAGAAGAAAGATCTCAAATAAATAGCTAAATCTTTCACCTTCAGAATCTAGTGAAATAAGAGCAAATTAAATCAAGAAATAAGGAAATAATAAAGATTAGAGCAGGAATCAGTGGAACAGAAAAGAGAAAAAAAATGGAGAAAATCGAGAAAGCCAAAAGTTAAGTTGGTTTTTTGAAAAGATCAACAGAATTGACCAACATTAGCTACACTGACCAATTAAAAAGACACAATTAGAAAAACTGGGAATGAAAGAGAAGATGCCATTATTAAATTACAAAGATTAAAAGGATTGCATATACAAAAATATGAACAACATTATGTCAATAAACAAGACAATTTAGATGAAATTAACACATTCCTGCTGCTGCTGCTGCTAAGTCGCTTCAGTCGTGTCCGACTCTGTGCGACCCCATAGACGGCCACCCACCAGGCTCTGCCATCCCTGGGATTCTCTAGGCAAGAACACTGGAGTGGGTTGCCATTTCCTTCTCCAATGCATGAAAGTGAAAAGTGAAAGTGAAGTCGCTCAGTCGTGTCCGACTCTTAGCGACCCCATGGACTGCAGCCTACCAGTCTCCTCCATCCATGGGATTTTCCAGGCAAGAGTACTGGAGTGGGGTGCCATTGTAAGAAAAAAATAACCCAAGTTGACTGATGAACAAATAGAAAATATGTACAGGCCCAGACCTAGCAAATAAAAATCTTCCCACAAAGTGAGGCCCAGACACAGATGACTTAACTAGTAAATCTACCAAAGTCTTAAACAAGAAATAGGATTAGTCCTTTACAATGTTTCCATAAAACATAGGAGGAGAAAACAAACAGCAACTCATTCTACAGAGTCAGTATTACCCTAATAGCAAAATCAGATAATACAGTACAAGAAAAGAAAACTATGTCAATATCCCTCATGAATACACATAAATATCTCTGAGACAATATTATCAAATCAAACCCTGTAACATATAAAGAGGATTGTATGCCATGGCAAGTGGAATGCATTCCAGAATGCAAAGTTGATTTAATATACAAAAATAATTGTTATATACTCTATTAATAAAGAACAAAAACCATATGATCATCTCAAAAGACATAAAAAACTGCTTGACAAAAGTCAAAATTTCTGATAAAATTTCTCAACAAATGAAGAAAACTTACTCATCTTAGTAAAGGGCATCTATGAAAAGTGTAGAACTAACATTATAATTCATGGCCAAAGACTGAATGCTTGCCTCTAAAGTCAGAAACAAGAACAAGGATAGGCATATTATAGATCAAGAGAGCATAGTTAAGTGTCCAGGGACAAACCTTTCCAATTATGGTCGATTGATTTTCAAAAAAGATAGTACCAGTGTATTCCAGTAGGGACACAGTGGTCTTTTTAACTAATGGTGCTAGGAAGATTGTATATTCAGATTAAAAAAATAGACCCTTATCTCACACCATAACCAAAAATAAACTAAAAATATATCATAGACCTAAATGTAAGAGCTGAAATAAACAAAATACTCTTAGAGAAAAACATAATAGAAGAATCTTTGAGACCTTGTGGTAGGCCAAAATTTCTTGGATATGACATGAAAAGAAAAAAATGATAAACTGGACTTCATCAGAATTAAAATCTTTTGGACTTCAAAGAGACAATTAAGTAAATGAAATATCAATCTGGGAGAAAATATTAATAAATCAAATATATGATGAAGAACTTGTTTTTAGAATATAGTAGATATCCTTTAAACTCAATAATAATACAAATGACCAAATTGAAAAATAGGTAAAACTTTTGAAATAGACATTTCAGCAAATATACTAAAGTCTTGTAAACACACGAACAAGCTGCTTGTCAATCTCGTTAGTCATTGGGAAAATGCAAATTAAAGCAATGAGATGCCATTTCACACCTATAAGATTGTTGTTATTGTTGTTCAGTCGCTAAATAGTGTCCAACTGTTTGCAACCCCATGGACTGCATCATGCCAGGCTCCTCTGTCCTCTACTATCTCCCAGAGGTTGCTCAAATTCATGCACATTATGTCAGTGATGCTATCTAACCATCTCATCCTCTGCTGCCCCCTTCTCCTTTTGCATTAAATCTTTCCCAGCATCAGGGTCTTTTCCAATGAGTCTGCTCTTCACATCAAGTGGCCAAAGTATTGGAGCTTCAGCTTTAGCATCATTCCTTCTAATGAATATTCAAGACTGATTTCCTTTAGGATTGGCTGGTTTGATCTCCTGGTAGTCCAAGGGACTCTCAGGAGTCTTCTCTTGCACCACAATTTGAAAGCTTCAATTCTTCAATGCTCAGCCTTCTTTATGGACCAATTCTCATATCCATACATGACTACTGGAAAAACCATAGCTTTGATACAGGCCTTTGTTGGCAAAGAGATGTCTTTGTTTTTTAATACGCTGTCTAGATTTATCACAGTTTTCCTCCCAAGGAGTAAGCGTCTTTTAATTTCATGGCTGCAGTCACTTTCCGCAGTGACTTTGGAGCCCAAGAAAATAAAATCTGTCACTGCTCCCACTCTTTCCCTTCTATTTGCCATAAAGCAATGAGACCAAATGCCATGATATTTGTTTTTTTGTTGTTGTTGTTGTTGTTGTTGTTGTTTTTAATGTTGAGTTTGAAGCCAGCTTTTTCACTCTCCTCTTTTGCCCTCATCAAGAGGCTCTTTGGTTCCTCTTCACTTTTTGCCATTAACATGGTATCATCTGCATATCTGAGGTTATTGATATTTCTTCTGGCAATCTTGATTCCAGCTTGTGATTCATCCAACCTGGCATTTCACATGATGTGCTCTGCATATAAGGTAAACAATCAGAGTGACAATATACAGCCTTGAAGTACTCCTTTCCCAATTTGGAACCAGTCCATTGTTATATGTCCGGTTCTAACTGTTGCTTCTTGACTCGAATACAGGTTTCTCAGGAGATGGGTAAGGCGGTCTGGTACTCTCATGTCTTTAAGAACTTTCTACAGTTTGTTGTGATCCACACAGTGAAAAGTTTTAGCATAGTTCATGAATCAGATGTTTTTTTCTAGAACTCCCTTGCTTCCTCCATAATCCAACAAATGTTGGCAATTTGATCTCTGGTTTCTCTGCCTCTTCTAAACCCAGCTTGTACATCTGGAAGTGCTCAGTTCATGTACTGCTGACGCCTAACTTGAAGGATTTTGAGAATAACCTTTCTAACATGTGAAATGAGCACAATTGTATGGTAGTTTCAACATTCTTTGTCATTGCCCTTCTCTGAGATTGGAATGAAACCTGACTTTTTCCAGTCTGTGTCCACTCTGAGTTTTCCAAATTTGCTGGCATACTGAGTGCAGCACTTTCACAGCATCATCTTTTAAGATTTTAATGAACTCAGCTAGAATTCTATCACCTCCACTTTGTACATAGTAATGCTTTCTAAGGCTCACTTGACTTCCTACTCCAGGTTATCTGGCTCTAGGTGAGTGACCACACCATATTAATTATCTGAGACGTAAGATCTTTTTGTATAGTTCTGTGTATTCTTGCCACCTCTTCTTAATCTCTTTTGCTTCTGTTAGGTCTTTACCATATCTGTCCTTTATTGTGCCTATCCTTGTATGAAATGTTCCCTTGATATCTCCAATTTTCTTGAAGAGATCTCTAGTCTTTCCCATTCTATTGTTTCCCTAAATTTCTTTGCATTGTTCATTTAAGAAGGCCTTCTTATCTCTCCTTGCTATACTCTGGGACTCTGCATTCAGTTGGGTATATCTTTCCCTTTCTCCTTTGCCTTTTGCTTCTATTCTTTTCTCAGCAACTTGTAAGGCCTCCTCAAATGACCACTTGGTCTTCTTGCATTTCTTTTTCTTTGAGATGGTTTTGGTCACTGCCTCCTGTACATTGTTATGCACTTCTATCCATAGTTCTTCAGGCACTCTGTCTACCAGATCTAATCCCTTGTATCTATTCATTGATTTAGGTCATACCTGAATGGCCTATTGGTTTTTCCTACTTTACTCAATTTATTTGTACTTCAAAGCCAAACTTGCTTGTTGTACTAGATATCTCTTGACTTCCTACTTTGGCACTCCAATCCTCTGTTATGAAAAGGACATCCTGTTTTTGTTGTTGTTGTTGTTGTTGTTTTGGTGTTAGCTGTAAAAGGTTTTGTAGATCTTCATAAAACTGGTCAACTTCAGCTTCTTCAGCATCAGTGGTTGGGTCATAGACTTGCATTACTGTGATGTTGAATGGTTTGCTTTGGAAACAGGCCAAGATCATTCTGTCGTTTTTGTGATTGCACCCAAGTACCACATTTCGGAATCTTTTGTTGACTATGAGGACTACTCCATTTCTTTAAGGATTCTTGCCCACAATAGTAGATATAATGGTCATCTGAATTAAATTCTCCCATTCCCATCCGTTTTAGTTCACTGATTCCTAAAATGTTGATGTTCACTCTCGCCATCTCCTGCTTGATCGTGTCCAATTTATCTTGATTCATGAACCTAACATTCCAGGTTCCTATACAATATTGTTCTTTACAGCATCGGACTTTACTTTCACCATCAGACACATCCACAACTGAGTGTCATTTTCTCTTTGCTCCAGCTGCTTTGTTCTTTCTTAAACTATTAGTAATTGCCCTCTGCTCTTCCCCAGTAGCATATTGGATACTTTCCAACTTGGGGTTCTCATTTTCCAGTGTCATACCTTTTTGCCTTTTCATATTGTTCATGGGATTCTCCTGGCAAGAATACTGGAATGGTTTGCTATTTCCTCCTCAATGGACCACATTTTGTCAGAACTCTTCACTATGATCAGTCCATCTTGGATAGCCCAGCACAGCATGGCTCATAGTTTCATTGAGTTACCCAAAGCATTTTGCCATGATGATGCTAGTAGTAAAGAACCTGCCTGCCAATGCAGGAGATGCAGGAGACTTGGGTTCAATTACTGGGTCAGGAAGATCCACTGCAGAAGGAAATGGCAACCCACTCCAGTATTCTAGCCTGGAAAATCCCATGGATAGAGGAGCCCGGCGGGCTATAGTCCATGGGGCCACAAAGAGTTGGACATGACTGAAGTGACATAGTACATAGCACAGTGCTTCACCATGACAAGGTTGTGATCCATGAAGAGGCCCACAAGATTAGCTATATTAAAAAAGACAGTTATAATAAGTGTTGGTAAAAATATGGTGAAACTGGATTCCTCATATTTCTGATGGGACTGTAAAATGGTAGAGCCAGTTTGGAAAGCAATTTGGTAGTTTCTTAAAAAGTTAAAATAGGTCTACCATAGGACCCAGTAATTTCACTCCTAGATAATCTACACAAGAGAGATGAAAACATATGTCCACAAAAGAACTTGTATACACATGTTCATAGCTGCATTATAACAACTCCAAATGTCCCTCAACTTTTGAATGCTTAAACAAAATGGAATATATCCATGGGCTTCCCGGGTGGCTCCATGGTAAAGAATCCACCTGCCAATGCAGGAGACGCAGGAGACATGGGTTCGATCTCTGGGTCGGAAAGAACCCCTGGAGTAGGAAATGTCAACCCACACCAGTATTCTTGCCTAGAGAATTAGAAGAGCCTGGAGGGCTGCCACCCATGGGGTCACAAGACTGAGCACGCAAACAGTATATCCACACAATGGAATTCAGTTCAGTTCAGTCGCTCAGTCGTGTCCGACTCTTTGAGACCCCATGAATCACAGCACACCAGGCCTCCCTGTCCATCACCAACTCCCGGAGTTTACTCAAACTCATGTCCATCGAGTCGGTGATGCCATCCAGCCATCTCATCCTCTGTCGTCCCCTTCTCCTCCTGCCCCCAATCCCTCCAAGCATCAGGGTCTTTTCCAATGAGTCATCTCTTTGCATGAGGTGGCCAAAGTATTGGAGTTTCAGCTTCAGCATCAGTCCTTCCAATGAACACCCAGGACTGATCTCCTTCAGGATGGACTGGTTGGATCTCCTTGCAGTCCAAGGGACTCTCAAGAGTCTTCTCCAACACCACAATTCAAAAGCATCAATTTTTTGGTGCTCAGCTTTCTTCACAGTCCAACTCTCACATCCATACATGACCACTGGAAAAACCATAGCCTTGACTAGACAGACCTTTGTTGGCAAAGTAATGTCTCTGCTTTTTAATATGCTATCTATGTTGGTCATACAAAATGGAATAATATTCAGCTATTAAAAGGAGCAACCTACTGATGCATGAATGAAACAAGAAAACTATGCTAAGTGAAAGAAACAAGTCACAAAAGACGACATACTTTATGATTCCACTTATATAAAATGTCCAGAAAAAGAGAAATCCACAGACACTGAAAGTAGATCATTGGTTGGTTGGAGCTGGGGATAGGAATGCAGGATGTAGGGGTGCAGGAAGAATACAAATGAGTATTAAGGATCTTTGGGGGATGATGGAAATATTCTAAGTTGGATTATAGTGATAGTTGTATGACTCTTACACTAAGTATCATTAAGTTGTACAGTAAAAACTGGTGAATTTTATGGTATATAAATTATACTTTTAAAAAAACATTATTATTAAAAATAGGGGCTGAAGTTTCCTTTGACTCTCCACTTAAGAGGAAATGCTTCCTTGGGAGAGAACTTCAAAGACTCTGTTCTAATAATCAGCACTGTTACTAGAAAGATAAAATTGGAGTTTAAGTTTCAAGAATGCATGAGAAAAAATGTTTTCCAATAACATAGGCTGAATTTCACATGTTCACTCATTCACTCATCATGTTAGCATAAATTTCCTGTGCTGTGATTAATTTTGTAACTCTGTCAGAGCTTTTAAAATAGCACACAATTTTATATACAACATCAGGTGTAATGGTAAACCTGGCTAAATTTTGTGTTACAAGCACACAAGCAAATTCCAGCTGTTATTTAAAAAGACTTTATTACCAAAGGTACATAAAGGTACATATGAACCAGTTTTTAGTTGTAATTTTGGTGAGATCTCACAGGGCAGTGGTGGTGCTAAGAGACATAGGTGTCTGGCTTGCTGGTAGAAAATACATTTTGAATAAAGATAAATTCTGTGAGATTTTCCTCCCACCAATTTATTGAAAAATACATTTTCTGATTCATATTCATTTGCATTAGTATTTTCCCCAAGAGCATGTTTACAAAGTTTTCCTCCTTCTGTATTAATCTTTGTATTAATCTACAATGTCTCCAATTGTACAGGTTTATTTTTGACACAAAATAGGTGTGACTACCTCCTGAATGGAAGTGAGTGGTTCCAGGACTCATGTAAAACATCGTGCCTTCTGGGGGTATCTAAATGTGGATAAACTTTTATAGTTTCCTTTGAAATATTTGTATTCTTTCTCTTTCTCTCCTCCCTTTGCCCTGAGCACTAGGGTAAGGAATGGGGAAAATCAGGTTCTGAAAATGCTTTGCACCCCATTCATTATTGACTTTTTACATGATTTCCTTCACCCCCAGGTTTAGGACTGCAAGTAACTGGAGGAGCTCTGCAAGGGTGTGGTCATAGGGAAGACTGGCAATATTGTTGGACTAATAATACAATTGCTATTCTGGCAACATTGTTGAACTAATAATACAATTGCTATTCTGGGAGCAGTTGTGAACAATAGAGTTTCTTGAATTACAGTTGACTAAATTTGAGCTATTCATTCTTTGGTAGATTATTTGACTATTAATTTTTTTTAAAGATTGCAATTTTAAGCATTCCCTCAAATCAATTTCTAAAATAAATCTGTACTTTCAGAAGTTAACTAAAAATAAGAATTCTAAATAATTATAGCATCCATGAAAAAATGGAGTTAGTTATTATTTATACATTCTTTGAAGAGCCTTATATTCTACAACCATACCACCCTGAACACGCCCGATCTCGTCTTTGAACAGCCTTATAACACTTAATCATAAATAATTTTACTAGAACCTGAACTCTTCAGAGTGATCTCTTGGGGCAATTCTAAGTGCTGTCAGTAAAAGGTGACTTCTTATTTGATTTCTGCTTCATACTTTATAATCACCTGATTACTGCTTTATGCTGAATTCTACCCTATCGACACTCATACCTAATGCTCCACTTGAGATGAAACGTGGTTAACATTTGCAGTGAATTCTATAACTTTATGTAAATTTTTTTACACCTATAATAAACATAATTACTAGAGGTAGAGCTTTGAAATACAGCTGTCCCTGCTAATAATAGTGCTGAGCATTCAGGATTAGTTCATTCAGCCTAGTGTAATAATTGGTGTGAATAAATATGTCCATGCTTATGGACATGGGGAGGGTGAGTTCATTGTCTGATCCATTGTTATCTGAAACCCTAGTCAGACATTCAGGAGTTTGAAAGGATCCCTAAAGGCTTTTATCTTAGATGTCTTTTCTCTTAAAAAATAAAAAAGAATAGATTTTACTTGTGATCAAGGGAACACTTATCCATTTACACCATTGTTTAAATATTTTATATTAGTTGATGCCTAGAATCACTTTCAAAATTTCCATTAGTAAGTCACAGTTTATCCAGAAAAAAATTATAGTAAATCCTGAAGTATCTGAGGTTTCTTTATACTTACCGGTGATGGATTTGAGCAAGGTTTTAGCCTGGTACAATCTTTATTGGCTTGGATACAGCTATACCACTAGGTAACAAGTCTTGTGGCTGCAAATGTCTTTGTGCTAAACTGTAAAAATGAGAATATGATCTAATGAGGTAGTTATTCATTTGCTACTTCCTGCTCATCATCTCCAGCTTAGTGTTCAAAGCCTGCATGTTTCCAATTTCAATTCCAACTGCTGTAGAAAAAGTTTCCTATAAAAAGACCTCACACTTAGCCAGCACCATTCTGATACTATAGACAAATTCTCATAATGCCACAAATAATTCAGCAATAAGGCAGAGCCTGTAATATACTCCTCTGTTTTAGTAGGTAGAATAGAGGTGAGAATCTGTTGAAAAGTAACTAAGAAGAGAGAAGGTTAAAGAGTGAGTAAGCTTGCAGAACACTTCCTTCTTTAGTAGAAGACTGGCTTGCTTTTATTCAGTCTTCCTTCTCCCTTTTATGAACCTTCCTGTTTGCCTCCCATTCATTTAATTCTTGTTCTTTCCTCCCATCTTCTCACCTTGAATTGAATATTTCATTTCTAGAGCTCTTAAGCACTACCCTGGGGAACTGCATGAGTTGGTTCATCATTCTTTCCAGACATATATCCATTCATTCACAAACATTTACCAAGTACCTCTTCTGTCTTGGCCATGTGCAGGGCACTAAGGATCTACCTTGAATAGGAGAGTTTCTGTCTTATAGAGAGACTGGCAGCAAGACCCCAAGATTCTGATGAGTCAAATGGTTTTCAAGCTACCAATACTGCTGCTGTAGTATGTGTAATGAATTTGTTTCAATTGTTGAAGGTGTACAGATATTTCTATTATTCCTCCTTAAATGTCTGTCCTCAAAGGAGTGGCAACTTCAAGAGCAGAGACCTTTAGTCTTTCCATCTGGGCATTCATGGAAAGTAGAACTTGTGAGACAAGAATAAATCTCAGCCTTTTGCTCAGGAGTTGAGACCAGAATGGATCACATGTTAGAGTAAAACTGACTGTCACAGTTTGAAGTCACCAGAAATCAGGCTCCAGGATGGAGATTAGAAAGTGCTCTTAGTATCAATACCTGTAGAAAGAAGGGGACTGGGTTGATGGAGAAGTTGAGATCCCAGTCTCAATGAAAATTTCAGCTGATGTCTTGGGGAGCTCTTCATAGCTTCTCTACTTAATACAAGAGGGCCAGGCTTACCCTGCATTGTTCAGGCATTGGATGTGGGCTTCCCCAGTTGGACTTTGAAGTTTTTTTTTTTTTTTCAGCCAAGTCTATCCCTGAAGGGGACTGAGAACTGAGAGCTATCAGTTGGCAGCACTCTCAGTAACCATGGAACGAATTCTTCATATTTGAAGGAAGATCTGGGCAGCATATCACAGTGTCTACTACAACTTCATGCAATCGATGCTGGAAGAAACTAATGTAAGTAGATAGTTTGGGGCATCTCCAGAGAAAGAAAATCAGGAATGACTTTTTTGACATAAGAGAACCCATTTTTGCTTAAGCTATTTTGTGATGTAAACCTGGCTGCAGTGCTTGCCCTTGAACAAGTCTCCGTAATTAATGATCTTAAGGGAGGGGATGCGGAAGCTAGGAAGGACCAGTCAAGAAACAATAATGCAGCTTTGGGGCAGGGTCCTGTTTCTCACTCAAGAGATATGCATAATAATATATCCTTTAATTCAGCACAAACTAAATCCCCCACCCAGGTGATGGAGTGATGATGAATGATGATGTTGACATTCCAGACCTCAATCAACTAAAGCGTGGGCTCTGTCAATCTTTTCCCCAATTCTATGCTGAATTCTCTTCTGCTCAAGTTCTCTCAGGAATATGCATCTGCCTGATGCCGAAAACTTGGCCTCTGTGCACTGGTGCGAATTGAATCTCAGAGGCAGAGGTTTGAGTAAAGAAGAAAAGAATAGCTTTATTGCCTTGCAAGGCAAAGGAAAACATAGCAGGCTTGTGCCTTCAAAAACTGTGTGTCCCAGCCTGGGAGAATTTGGAGAGGAGTTTTATAGCAGTGATTCAAGGCTGAGGTCGCTAATAGGATCAGGGTGTGTGCAGGGCCTGCACTCCTTTAATCTGGCCTTAGGTAGCCTCCTGATGAACTTCTGTGGTTCTCGAGGTTATCAAACTGTGACCTTCTCAATGAAGAATGCTTCATCAAGTAGTTTACACCTTCCATTTATTGGGGGTTTTAATTCTTCAGAAGAGCTCAAAAATATTGTTATGTGTATCCCTTGAGGCAGAACCAGGACCCTGTCCCAAGATTACACTATTGTTTTTTGACTATTCATCCCTTGTATCCACATTCCCTCTCTTCCCTGATTAACAACTGTTCAAATCTGCCCTTTGGAACTCAGGGAAGGTCATGGAGGCTGAGGCCTATTCCTTACAAACAAGAAATGGGGGACACAGAAAAGACTTCCATGCCCAGGAGCCCCACAAGGTCCTACTTGGTTTCATACCCCTAGCTTAAAACTTCCCTAGTCTTAGTGTTGGGGAGACACTGCTTTGGGAAAGATCCTCAGTGTCTTCTTACTTCCTGCAAGTAATAATAAATCCTATCTTCTTCTGATCTTTGGCTTTGTTGCAGCTATTGACTCAATACCCACTGAGAGGTGAACCCAGTTTTGGGGTAACACTAAGACAATTTACCTAGATCCAATAAAACCAGGGAATGGATGCTACCTGGGGAAGAAATGTCACCCCTTCTAGCCACTTGGAATGATACAGTCAAACATCTAGTAATTAAATTCCAGTCAATTGACAAAATTTTTCTCTTCTGACATTTGTTCTGGCATTTTTTGTTCACAACACAGCTGGTGTAGGGGAGGAAAAAACTTTTTGCTTCCTCTCTTCTAGGTTCAATGTCTGGAGCCTACAAACAAAAATGATAAAAGACAAATTTACAAGAGAGAAAAAAAGAGTTTTAATGATGTATGAGGGAGTTACAAAGAAAAATGTGCCTCAAGGAGGCAGCCAGATGATTCAGGTTTATATGCCATCTTAGGCTAAACAAAGGAAAAGGGATTTGGGTCTTATGGGTAGGTGGGGGGGGGTAAATTATAGGAAGAGGAGGGGAGGAAATGTGTGATAAATAAGGGTTATCTTGCAGATAAGAGTCTTTCACATAGGTGATAAAAGGTGGCTCTAGGAGTAGTTCTTTGCCTGGTACAGACATTTTTACAAAAAGAAATAAGGAAATTTCCTATATAAATGTAAAGTCTTTACAAAAGGGGAAATTTATACCTTATTTTTAGGCAGTTGGGGGAGGTAAAAAGCTTTTCCTAGGTCTGCTGGAAATTGCCTTTAGCTCAGAATAATTCTTATGCCAAAGTGGCATATTTTGGGATAGCATATTTTGGTCTCCTTCACTGGTATAAAAAGAATAAAGTTCCTCCCCACTCTCTAAATATTATATCATCTTAATAAGAGATTTCAATAAATGTTTCTCCTATAAGACCTCACAAAGAAAATTTTTCAAAAGGAGACATCGATGGTATTTAAAAGGGTGACTAAAAGGAAAGACAATGGTATGTCTAGGGTGCCGTATGTCCCAGTTTGCTGGGTACAGTCCTGATTTGTGCCTTTGTTCCAGCATAATTATTAATAGCATCCTTTCACTCTAAAAAGTGCCCCCTTTTGGGTGCAATACATTATATGGTGACCTTACAAATACCAGAGATAATATGAATATCCGAATGATTGTTGTGTTTCAAAATAACCATCTTAAAAGACCAAATAAATACTTATTCCAAAGATGCTGTCATTGATTCAAACATTTTTAGAATTATTCTTTTGAAATCACTGTCTGGACTAGTATATGAAATATTCACAAGAGCCACCCAATTCCTTTTAATCCCATCTCATTCTGCATTTTCCTCTCATTGTCTCAGACTATTTTTCACTCTCCTAAGAAGAAGCAATCCTGTTACCCATGCCAAAGTCATTCACTACGGCCATTGGACTTGACTGTGATGAACTTTGTTTCCTAAATCAAAACTTTCTTCCAAGAATGAGAATGTGAGAATTTTCAACCACTGGCTATGTCCAAACTTGTGAACCACAGGCACGTTCTCCCTCTCTTTCCTCTCCCAACACCCTGACTCCTATATATAATATCAAATAACAAAGTACAAGGGCCCTCCAGGTAGCGCTAGTGGTAAAGAACCTACCTGCCAATGCAGGAGACCTAAGTGACGCAGATTCAATCCCTAGGTTGGGAAGATTCCCTGGAGGAGAGCATGGCAACCCACTCCAGTATTCTTGCCTGGAGAATCCCATGGACAGAGGAGCCTGGCAGGCTACAGTCCATGGGGTTACAAAGAGTTGGACATGACTGAAACGACTTACCACACACACGCAGCACACAGCAAAGTATAATTCTAGTTATTGTAGATTGAAGGGGCTAATATATAATACCCTTCTTTCCCATGCCTGAGCTCTATACCAATGGTTATAAACAGAAGAGTGACTGATGGAGATTAAAACATTAGCTGTATTGATGTTGGAGAACCTGGTGTAGATGAGTAACAGCAGTGGGTTTGCCAATAATAATAACATTCCCTACATTTTTTCCTTTTGCACCACTAGATGATCTAGTAAGCCTATGATTAACCAGTGGTATGTCTGATCTCCTTCTGGAAGAGGTCAGTTATTCTAGTCCTATATTTGCCAAACTACTCCCACAATACCAGCTTCTGCTCTTGTGGAGATATCCTTTGATGAATGAGAAAGGACATAGAAGGAGCTTCTCTGAAAACTTCCCACATAACTCAGAGCTAGCTAGATTTTCTTGAGAGGCTGTGGCCAGCTTATCACCTATATATGCTCTCTCACATTCCTTCCACACTTTCCTTTCTTCCTCCTTGCTTCCCTGGAATTGTATCCTCCTGAATAATACATTGGTATATAAGCTCTCCTCAGATTGTAGGGAACCCACACTATGACAAAATGTGACTTAGCAGATATGACATTAATTGACTTTCAATAAAAGCATTTCATGATCATTCCACACTATAACCATTCTGCCACACACACACACACACACACACACACACAACTGTCCTTTGGCTCTCCCTACTTTTATAATCACTACTTACAGAGCCATTTTTTCTTTAATCCAAAAAAATTGTAATCCCATGGTTCACTACCATTATTATTCTTTTTCTTGTCCAACCTGAAATGAAAACACTCATCTATCTAACATGGAGGCAATTAATCAGCAAAAGTGACATTACCAAGCTCCACCTTTAAAATGGCTGCTCTTGGCAAAAATGTTCAGATGCTAAAATTATTTGCAGGGTATTGCATTAAGTATGCATTTTCCATCTGGATTAAAGGTGAAAGCCAGTGTAGCAATAAGATAATGATAGAAAATTTTTTCAGAATGAAAAAAAATGAAAGGCAGAACAAAGATTTAAATAATCCATCTTTCAAAGTGGCTTTTAAACATGAGGGCATTAGTCCAAGATCAACAAAAAGAAGTTGGTAAGATTGTAACCAACACAGAGAATAGACAGTATAGCACAAGAACTCAGTATTTAAGACCCTTTGTTTCTTCTGTGTACCTGTCTCCGTGGGTGGGTAACCCCACACTGTTATCAGAGACAAAAGAGTTTCTGAAATTCTGAGGACCTTCAGACTCTGGGACAATGGTCATTACTTTCTCAGTAAAGGTGAGTTATCACCTGTCTTTTTGAGTTAGTTCTGGTCTTGAGGTAATGCCTGCTCATGTCTGCTTTCACTAAACCTGTGCAGGCTAGTCATGTTTAACTAGATTAATCTCATTTAGGTTTATCTTTCAGTGGATCAGATAGCAGAAATACAGTGGTATTTCTGTAACTTAAGGAAGCTTGATGCCCCCACATTGTCTTTTTCATATCTCCAGTAGGTGGACATTCATCTTTACGCTGTTTAGCATTTTGGTTTTTAGTGGGATTTATGTCATATTTGATTACTGCATACATCTCTGGTGACTCGTGACATTTCTCTCTCTTTCTCATTCTCCCTCTCTACTGCCTACAGACACACACACAAGATTATTTTTAACTTTCCCTTTTGAAATAATTTTAGATTTGCAGGATAGTTGCAAAAATAGCACAAAAAGTTCAGGTATATGTTTCACCCAACTTCCTCTAATGTTAATATCTTATATAAGCACAGTACAATTATCCAGACTAGGAAATTAACACTGGTACAATATGATTAACTAAGCTACAGAGCTCATTTGAATTTTACCAGTTTTTCCCCCCAAATGAACTTTTTCTGTTCTAGGATCCCATGTTGCATGTCACTGTGTCTCCTTCATCTCCTCCAATCTGACCATTCCTAGCCTTTCCTTGTCTTTTGTGACTGTGAAACTTTTGAAAAGTACCAGCCAGTTATTTTGCAGAACCCATAATTTGAGTTTTTTCTGGTGTTTCCTCAAGATTAGCTTGAGGTTATAAATTTTTGACAAGACCAATATAGAAGTTATGTTGTGTCCTTCTTAGTGCATCCTATTGGAGGGTACCTGATGCCAATATGTTTTATTACTATGACTCTTAGTTACTTGGTAAGGGTGGTGCCTTCCAAATTTCTCTACTGAAAATTACTATTTTTTTTTCCTTTGGAAGTGATCTCTTGAGAGAGATATTTTTAGGGTATGCTAGTATCCTGTTTCTCCTCAAACTGTCACTTACTGAGTTTACTATCCATTAGTGGATCCTGCCCACAACAATGATCACTGTGGTGTTTGCCCCATGGTGATTTTTGCATTTCTCTCATTCTTTCAGCATTTTAAAATTGGAATTCTTCAGTAAGGGGGAGCTCTCCATTCTCACTCCTTTATTCATGTATTTAAATATTATTTTCAACACAGACTCATGGGTATTTATTTTATTCTGTGGATTATAATTCAGTACTATCACTATTCATTTCATTTCTCAAATTGCTCCATCTTTGGCCACTGGGACCTTCTTCAGGTTGGCTCCTGTGTCCTTTTGACATACCCTTATCCTTTATTGAGTGTTTCCTTATTTTCTGGCACCACAAAATATTCCAAGCTCATCTTGCTGTTTTCTGTACCCTGTCCTGGAATCAACTACTTCTCCAAGGAGTCCTAGTTTCTTTTATTGAAGAATGGTGTTTTAGAAACCAAGATCTGGACACTAGGAATGCTTATTGCTACTGGGGTATCACTGTTTCTAGGCTCTTTCAGTAGACAGAGCAAAGAAATATATCTGTGTGTACTAACCCATATATATACACACATATCTATGTTTATTTCTATAGCTATCTAATTAATTATGTACATATATGTAAAACAATGAGTTCTTTCTGATACCTTCAGTTCTAATATACACCACAAGTTTCATTCTAACACTTCCCTTATTTGGAATTCTGAGAGTGAGAAACCTGGCTCTCATCATCTAAAATATATTTACCTATATGTTCAACTCTAGATTTCAAAATAATTTCAGAATTGCTAACCTATGAGAACCAGACTTACTGTGTGCAGTTCTTTTTGTCTTTAGCCTTATAGTATCCAGTCAAAATACTTTTCTCCAAGGATACTTAGATTAAGACTTTTCTTCCTGATTTCCTTCAGTGTGGTCATGTTATTCACTTGTAATACACGTCAGCTCATTTATTATTATTTGTGTTCCATTTTGTATTGCCCTCACATCTTGGTTTATTTCAGCTATTTATTGGGGAAGATAGGTGAAGCATTATTATATTTTTAAGGGTCAAAGCTATACAAAAATTTATAATCAGAGAAGCATAGCTTCTTCCTCATCCTTACTAACCCATCTACATTTCACCTTTCTTTCCTCTCTTTTGCTGACCATTCCCTATAGGACAGAAACATCTTTAGTTTATAGTTTGAAAGTGAAAGTGTAAGTTGCTCAGTAGTATCCGACTCTTTGAGACCCCATGGACTGTAGCCTGCCAGGCTCCTCTGTCCATGGAATTCTCCAGGCAAGAATACTAGAGTGCGTTGCCATGCCCTTCTCCAGGGGATCTTCCCAACCCATGTCTCTTAAATCTCCCACATTGTCAGGTGAGTTCTTTACCAGTGACACCACCTGGGAAGCCCTAGTTTATGGTTTAGCCATCTTATATTTCTTTTCCACAGAAGAACAGATATGCATGTATTTTCTTATATCCTCTTTCTTGCAAGAACTATAGATACTTTTTTGCATGTCGATATTTTCACTCTGAATCAGTTCATAGAGATCTTGGTCATCCTTTTGTTTTTCAAACAGCTGCATAGCACTCCATTATGTGAATATACCATAGTTTATTCAACATTCTGTGTATGGGCATTTAGATTATTTCCAGTATATTACAAACAATGGTGTAAGTAATAAACTTGTGTATATGTATTTTTGTATTGTTAGAGGTATAAAATTTCAGAATAGATTTCTAGTATTGGAATTGCTGAGTCAAAAATTACATGCATAAGTAGTTTTGTCAGATATAGTCAAATTTTTCCCTGGAAAAATTTATTCTAATTTGCATTCTCACCAGCAATGTATGAGAGTGACTGCTTTTCCATAGTCTTGTGAACTAAATGTGTAGCCTTACTTTTAAAGTTTTGCCTGTCTGATAGGTGAGAAATAGTATCTCAGTGTTGTTTTAATTTGCATTTCTCTAGTTGTGAGTGGGTCTGAATATTTCCGTATGTTAGAGAAAGAGAGAGAGAGACTGTTCATGACTTTTTTTTTTTTGCATTTTTCTATTGGTCATTTGGCTTTTTTTGTCCTTCAATTTAAAAAATGTTATATTAAGAACATTGAAGGCATTATGTTAGTGAAATAAATCAGACAGAGAAAGACAAATACTGTACGGTATCATTTATATGTGGAATCTAAAAAAGGTGAGCTTGTCAAAACAGGGAATATTGAGGAATTCTTTAATTTCTCTCAGCAAGTTGTCACTGTGTACAGTGTTCAGTTGTTGTTGTGATAAATTTAATTTCCAATTGTTTTCTAGAACATGGAAATACAATCAAATTTTAAATATTGATCTGTCATACAACCTAGCCAACCTCACTCACTAATTTTCACACTATTTTTGGAAATGCCATGTGATTGATCAGGGAATTCCCTGGTGGTCCAGTGGTTAGAATTCTGTGCTGCCACTGCAGGGGGCCCAAGTTCAGTCCCTGGTTGGGAACTAAGATCTTGCAAGCTACATGGTGTGGCCAAACAAATATATGGTTGATCATATTACCTACAAATAGAGTTTGTATTTTTAATCTGGATAGCCCTTATTTATTGTTCTTGCTTTGTTGCACTGATAGAGTCTCCAGTACAATGTTGAATAGAAAAGCAGACATGTTGAATAGATGTCTGAATATAGAACAGACATTCTTACATTATTTCTGAATAAAAAGGTAAACATTTAGTCTTTCACTATAATATGATGTTAGCTGTAGGTTGTTCATAGGTAATTTTTTTCAGGTTGAAGATATTCCCTATTATTCCTAGTTTGCTGAGAGTTTTATCCAGAATGGCTTTTGGATTTGTCAAAAGCTTTTTCTGCATCTATTGCAATGATTATATTTTTTCCTCTAATCTGTTAATTTGACAAATTATGTGCATTGTTTTTTAAATATTAATCTAACTATGGAATACTTGCATAAAATTTGCTTGGTCATGATATATCCTTCCTATACATTGTTGGATTCAATTGACTAAAATTTCATTAAGACTTTATCAATTTTGTTCAGGAAAGATATTGGTTTGTGGCTTTCCTTTCTTGTAATGTCTTTATCTCATTTACTGACTTCAGAGAGTAAGTTAGGAAACATCCCCTCCTCCTTAATTTTCTATAAGAGTTTATAACTGATATTATTTCTATTTTTACTTGCATTGTTTGTGACATGAAATTTACTGTTATCCTTATCTTTTTGCTCATTACATAGTGTGCATTTTTCTTTGGCAACTTTTTTTTTTCCCTTTGGCAACTTTTAAGATATCTTTATCACTGGTTTAAAGTAATTTCACTATGATATACATGTGTGTATATATATAATATATATATATGTACTTATATGAATGTATGATATATGTTATTTCTTTGTGTGATTTTCTTCATGGCTCTTGTGTTTGGGGTCTGTTGAACTTATTTTATCTCTGACTATAATACTCAATTTGGAAAAGTTTTGTATATTCAAATATTTTTCCTATCTCTTCTCAGGGTTTCTAATTATACTTATATTAGATTGTTTGAAGTTATTCCGTAGCTCAATGATACTTTTAGTTTCTTTGTATTCTTTTTCTCTGTGTGCTTCATTTTGGCTAGTTTCTATTGCTATGGCTGTAGGTTCAATAATCTTTTTTATTGCCATGTATAATCTGACATTCATCTCATGCCATGTATTTTTCACTTCAAATGTAGTTTTCATCTCTAGGACTTCTACTTTAGTCTTTTATTTTCTTTTAAATGTTTTCTATTTTTCTACTTAAGATGGTCAATCTTTATTCAAGGTTTTTGAGCATATGAAATGCAGTTACATAATTGTCTTATGCCCTTGTCTATGAACTTCATCATCTGTTTTTTTCTTGGTCAGTTTTGATTGATTTTTATCATCATCAAGAGTCATGTTTTCTTGCCTCATTGCTTGCCTGATAATTTTGATTGAATGACAAACATTGTGAATTTTATCTCATTGAGTACTGGATATTTTTGTTTTCCTATAAATATTCTTGAGTTTTGTTCTGGGATGTGTTTAAATTATCCTGAAACAGTTTAATACTTTTGAGTCTTGCTTTTAAGCTTTGTTGCACAGGACCAGAGTACCATTTAGTCAAAAGGTAAATTTGCCATACTAATGGGGCAAGACCCTTCTGAGTACTCTATTCAGTACTTATGTGTGTATTTCTCTATTTCTGCCATAACAAATTCCCACAAGCTTAGTGACCTGAAAGAATATAAGTTTTTTTATCTTAAAGTTCTGGATTTCAGAAGTTCAAAGTCAAACAAATTGGCCTATAGTCAAATGTTAGCAGATATGTTTCCTTCTGGAGGCTCTGAGGGAAGAATCTGTTTTCTTGCATTTTCCAGCTTCTTTGGGCTGCCTGATTCCTTGGCTTGAGGCCCCTTTCTCCATCTTTGAGTCAATGGCACAGCATCTTCCAATATCACTCTCTCTCTTCCTCTCATACCTTTGCTTCCATTGTCACCTCTCCTTTTCTGATTCTGACCCTCCTGCCTCCTTCTTATAAGGACTCGTGTGATTACATTGGATCCACTCATTGGAAAAGACCCTGATGATGCTGGGAAAGACTGGAGTCAAGAGGAGAAGGGGACAGCAGAGGGTGAGATGGTTAGATAGTATCACTGACTCAGTGGACATGAGTTTGAGCAAACTCCAGGAGATCGTGAAGGACAGGGGAGCCTGGTATGCTGCAGTTCACGGCATCTCAAAGAGTCAGACATGACTTAGTGACTAAACAACAACAACCTGGATAATCCAGTATAATCTCTGCATCCCAAGACCCTTAATGTCATCACATCTGACAAGTCCTTCTAGCCATGTACTCGAACATATTTGCAGATTCTTGGGATTAGGGCCTGGACATCTTTGGAGGGCCATTATTTAGCCTACCACACCATATACAAAGTTTTCTACTTTGCCTGGTGAAAAAAGGGATGTTTTTTGTCCTGTGTGAATTTTGAGGATTCCTCCAATCCTTTAAGTGGATTCTTTCTTCAACCCTGGGTATTTTCTTCTCTGGCATGTGATGATCAATAGTCACTGAAATACTTAAGGGATCCCTCTCCAAATTTCTGGAACACTCTCTGTGTCCAGTCTCTTCCATCTGCTACTCTGCCTTGTGAAATCTAGTGATGTTGGGCCTACCTGGATCTCATGTTCCTTCTTCTCAACTCAGGGTGACTGCCCTGCAGCCTGGAATCTCTCTTCAAGCAGTAAGCTGTGGTAACCACAGGTTCAGTTTGTTCATTTCCCATGTCTTAGCAACCACTCTTCTTCACTGTCTCATGTCTGATATCTTGAAAGCCACTGTTTCATATAGTTTTCCAATTTTTTAGTTGTTTTGGGAGTGTAAGAAAACCTGGTCCCTGTTAGTTCAATTTGACCAGAAGTGAAACTAAAGGTATCAATTTTCAAATGCTCTTGATTATTATACCTGCTATGGTCACAGGAGTTTACAAAATAGGGGCTGATACAACAGGAGTAACATTTCATGATTCAACATTTAATGAGAAACTTTTATGGACAAAAGTAATGAGCTAAATACTTGGAAGAATAAAAATAAGCTTCCTGGTCATGAGGAGCCAGCACATGGTAGGCAGTCTGGGGCTTTTTGGAGGCATCAGAATGGAGAGGAGAAAGAAACATATATCATAGTATGTTAGAAAGTTATGTCTCTTTCAGAACAGCTCCTGGAATGGGGCCTAGGCTGGAACCACTCTGTGCTGGCAGGTTTGATGTCAGGTTCCCTCAGACAGGAAAGTCCCTGAAGGGTAGCTGCCCCACTGGGAAAGAACTGCCAATACCTTGCCTTGATGAAACCCAGGACTGCTAACTTCTTTATCTCACCAGTTCCCTGGCATGCTTGTTTTTGCCCACCGTGCAGATGATCCCTAACAAACAGCTCTGAACCTTGCAGGAGACACATAAAGGCAGGCAAATCACATTTGACAAACATGCTGTTACCTGAATAGCCATTCTTAGATAAATTTTTACTAGAGCGAATTTGATTTATAATGTTGTATTAGTTTCATGTGTACAGCAAAGTGAATCAGTCACACACACACACACATATATACATATAATCATATATATCTATATATATATAGATATACACACATATGTTCAGTCTTTTTAAAAAAAATTTTCCCATATAGGTCATTATAGCATATTGAGTAGAGCTTCCTGTTCTATACAGTAAGTCCTTATTAATTATCTGTTGCAGTGTATATATGTCAATCCCAATCTCCCAATTCATGCCACCCCCTTACTTACCACCCATCCCTGGTAACCATAAGTTTGTTTTCTATATCTGTGACTCTATTTCTGCTTTATAAATAAGCTCATTTGTACCATTTTTAAAGATTCCACGTATAAGGAATATCACATGGTGTCTTTGTCTGACTTACTTCACTCAGTATGACTATCTCTAACTCCATCCACGTTGCTGCAAATGCCATTATTTTGTTCCTTTTTATGGCTGAGTAATACTCTATTATATATATGTACACACCTTCTTTATCCACTCCTCTGTCAATGGCCAGAGGAGTGGATAGCTTCCATGTCCTGGCTATTGTAAATAGTGCATCAGGGAACATTGGGATTCATGTATCTTTTGAATTCTGATTTTCTCCAGATATATACCCAAGAGTGGCATTGCTGAATCATATGGTAACTATTTTTAGTTTTGTAAGGAACCATCATACTATTCTCCATAGTGGTTGCATCATTTACATTCAGTGGTACCATTTTCTAAGATGGTACATGTGAAAATATGGAATGCTTCCATATTTGCATGTCATCCTTGTGCAGGGACCATGCTAATCTTCTCTGTATTGTTTCAGTTTTAATATATGTGCTGCCAAAGTGAGCACTGGATAGCCATTTTAATATACATATTGTCCAAGAAGAAACTGAGACTTCTTTTAGCTAGGTCCCCAGAGTTAGTGTAGGGATCAAAGTCTGACTGCAGGGCCCATGGTCTTTTATTTTTTGGCTCCAGAAAGACCGCCTCAGTTTCTTTCTTTTTTTTTTCTTTCTTTTGATCTCACCATGCAGCATGGGGTATTTTAGTTCCCCCACCAGGGATCAAACCCTCCCCGCTTCCAATGGAAGTGTGGAGTCTTAACCGCTGGACCACCAGGGAAGTCCCTGCCTCAGTTTCAACAATACAAAAATATCCATTACTTCTCACTTCCTCTATTTGCTGACTGTGTTCCTTACATCTAAAACCCCCTGACCTCTTGGTTTCTGATTAACTTCCTTATGCTGGAAAATATGAATCTCTTCTTCCCACTTGAGTGTGATTTCTAATGCCTTGCTCCCCAGTATCTATATATTTCTATACTCTCATATCTTCCTCACACCTGGTTCTTAGTCATTGCTTTGATCTGCCTCTTGTTCTGTCTGCCTTTTATGTAGTCTTTCCCCCCCCTTTTTTCCCAAACGCTAAACTTTTTATTTTGTATTGGGGTGGCAATGACACCCCACTCCAGTACTCTTGCCTGGAAAATCCCATGGACGGAGGAGCCTGGTAGGCTGCAGTCCATGGGGTCGCTAGGAGTCAGACACGACTGGGCGACTTCGCTTTCACTTTTCACTTTCATGCTTTGGAGAAGGAAATGGCAGCCCACTCTAGTGTTCTTGCCTGGAGAATCCCAGGGAAGGGGGAGCCTGGTGGGCTGCTGTCTATGGGGTCGCACAGAGTCGGACACAACTGGAAGCGACTTAGCAGCAGCAGCAGCAGCATAGCCAATTTACAATGTTGTGGTAGTTTCAGGTGAACAGCGAAGGGATTCAGCCATACATATACATGTATCCATTCTCTCCGACACCATCTTCCCATCTAGGCTGGCAAATAACATTGAGCAGAGTTCCATGTATTGTACAATAGGTTTTTGTTGGTTATCCATTTTGAATATAGCAGTGTGTACATAACCTTCCCAAACTCTCTAACTATCCCTTCTCTCTGGCAACCATAAGTTTGTTCTCTATGAGTCTGTTCCTGTTTGTAAGTAAGTCCATTTGTATCATTTCTTTTTAGAGGTCACAAAAAAGGGATGTCATACGGTATTTCTCCTTCTCTGTCTGACTTACTTCAATCTGTGTGACACTCTCCGGGTTCATCCATTTTGCAGCAAATGGCATTATTTCATTCTTTTTAATGGCTGAGTAACATTCCATTGTATACTGTGTCTGTGAACAAATAAATTAGTACATGAATATTCAATATTCACATGCTTACAAACATGCAGTTGTGTTTGAAAGTCAGCCAAAGGGATGCTTTGTTGAACTGGGTGGAATCAGACATGGAAGAAACACATCAGGTTTAGAAGCTTAGAATAGAAAGCTGACTATCCTACAGTAGCAATGCCAGGGAATGAGTGGAGGAATCTGGAAATAAGACTACATAAAAGGTCTTTTGGATCATGTTTTTCACTCTGCTTATTTATCCCACTTTAGCTATACTAGATTTCTTACTGTTCTTCTAGCATACCAAATATGCTCCTTCCTCAGGGCCTTTGCACTAACAGTTCCCTCTGCCTGGAAATGTCCATACTGCTTGTTTCCTCTAATTCATTATGAAATTTGCTTACAATTTACCTCCTTGAAGAGACCTTTTTTCACCAGGCACATAAAAGGACAATGCTATTATTCTACTTCTAACCCTGATTTATTTTTTCTCAGAGCAATAACTATTATATTACCTGTTTGTTTATTTTCCTTTGATAAGACATACTAATATTTTTTTCCATAATGGCACACTGAGAAAATGATACCATTTGAATGGCATACTGGGGGAAATGAAGGAAGCCAATTGTGATTGGTTTTAGTAAAACTGGAGTGGAGAAGAAACTCCAGCCATTATGGAAACCTCAGTGGATGAAACACATATGTTGTGATTCTGGCACCTGTTAACAGCTGTCCCTCCACCAGAAGTAAGCCCCGTAACAGTCCTGAAAGCAGAGCCTGACATGTAATATGTGCTAAATAGGTAAGTTATATCATGACTGTTTCTCCATATCATTAAAAAGTCATGAATATTTTAAAGACTCTTTGATCTTTTGTCATATTGGAGTATATTTCATTTAATTGATCCTCTATTATTGCACTTGTAGGTGTTTTTTGATAGTTGATTTAAAATCTGCCTTCTGGCCTTGTGAGTTAGTAGTGAATTGCTGAAGACTTAAAAGGAATCATGTGCATGTCACCATACATGACATCTGAGTAGCACTGTCTTCCTGAGGGAAGACATCAAATTTGAGAAGGCACACACCATTTTCACTTGGATACACAGATACACATCAAGCCCTAACGAATCCTAGTATGTATGCTCCTGGAACAATCTGAAACATCTCTGGACTTGTTTAGTGTATCATTCAAAAGGAATGAGAGTTGGTACATGTCAGATTCTTTGTGATTCTCACGTCCAACATGAACTGCATAGGAATTCCATCAGTAAGTTTTTCCCTTGATAATCACCTCTAAAACAGAAACTTGGAATAGAATCAGGAAGGGATGTGAAGGAGAATGAATGTATGAGGAGTATACAGGAGATGCTGCTGGTGAAACTGGACTCCCCTCCCTCCCAGTGATAAGGGAAGCCATGCAAGCTAGTGTACTTAGTGAATGCCACAGGCATTTTTCTCATTCTTTATGGGCAGGGTGGAAATTTAGTCTCTTCTAAATTGTACCTGTGTGCTAGGTCAATTAATCAAAATGTAGGTACAGGACAAACACCCAAACATATTTTGTAAAACTCAATCCATCCCTGACTGCACAAATGTCCTGTCTATCAGAATGTCAGTGACCTGTGTGGATTTATGTGTTTATGCACATATTCTTATAAGAATTGTTCTAACTTGAAAATTCATGGAAACATCAGGAAGATTTTTTTTGTCTTGTAAGAAAGAAGAGATATAGTCAGGTTTGAGTGAAGAACTTCTGGACTCAAATCTTAATTGTGCCACTTACAAATGTGTGATCTTGGACAAGTTACTTAACCTTTCAGTATCTTGATTTTCTAAGGATAATACATATTTCACACAATATTAGGAAATGAGATAAAGACACTTGGGGCTTTAGTGGTAATGCAACTTTTAACAGAATGAAGAAATAGATTTTCCTTTCTCTCCCTCTTTTCTAAAGTTCTCACTCTCTATTTAGAGACACATTTCTTAAATTGTGTTCCATAGAACAAACATGAACATGTTCCAAGACATGCTCAAAAAAAAGAGGGACCACTACACCCTAACTTCACTTTTAGAGATTCATTATGCCAACTGGCACATTGAAGGCTTAGGAATTATATGGTACAGAAAATCTGTTGATTTTATTTAATTTGGTATTTCTCAGTCTTATCTGACCAGGAGATTGTTTATTTCTGATGATACCTCTTAGCAGCTTTCTGAATGATTCTGGATTCTGTGATGAAACACACTGTGAGAATGGATCTTCTCTTACACTGTTGGTGGGAATGCAAACTAGTACAGCCACTATGGAGAACAGTGTGGAGATTCCTTAAAAAACTGGAAATAGAACTGCCATATGACCCAGCAATCCCACTCCTGGGCATACACACTGAGGAAACCAGATGTGAAAGAGACATGTGCACCCCAATGTTCATCATAGCACTGTTTATAATAGCCAGGACATGGAAGCAACCTAGATGCCCATCAGCAGACGAATGGATAAGAAAGCTATGGTACATATACACAATGGAGTATTACTCAGCCATTAAAAAGAATACATTTGAATCAGTTCTAATGAGATGGATGAAACTGGAGCCCATTATACAGAGTGAAGTAAGCCAGAAAGATGAACACCAATACAGTATACTAACACATATATGGAATTTAAAAAGATGGTAATGATAACCCTATATGCAAGACAGAAAAAGAGACACAGATGTATAGAACAGACTTTTGGACTCTGTGGCAGAAGGCAAGGATGGGATGATCTGAGAGAATAGCATTGAAGCATGTATATTATCAAGTGTGAAACAGATCACCAGCCCAGGTTGGATGCATGAGACATGTGATCAGGGCTGGTGTACTGGGAAGACCCAGAGGGATGGGATGGGGAGGAAGGTAGAAGGGGGGATCAAAATGGGGAACACATGTAAATCCACGGCTGATTCATGTCAATGTATGGCAAAAACCACTACAATATGTAAAGCAATTAGCCTCCAACTAACAAAAATAAATGGAGAAAAATTTTTTTAATAAAATAAAAATAAAATAAATTGAATTTCAAAAGAAAGCCACTACAATATTGTAAAGTAATTAGCCTCCAACTAATAAAAATAAATGAAAAAATAAAACAAAACAAACAAAAAAAAAGAAAATGGATCTTCTAAGGCGCCATCGGAACAAATGATCACTGAATTTAGGGGAAATCAGGAGTGTCCGCAATGAAGCTACAATATCTTAACTGGAAAACTGGAGGTCCTAGGTTACTTATAGACATGCGTGTGTGTGTGTGTGTGTGTGTGTGTGTGTGTGTGAATGTGTGCTAAGTCACTTCAGTCATGTCTGACTCTTTGAGACCCTCTGGACCATAACCTGTCAGGCTCCTCTGTCCATGGGATTCTCCAGGCAAGTATACTGGAGTGGGTTGCTATTTTTTTCTCCAGGGGATCTTCCCAACAGAGGGATTGAACCCACATCTCCCAAGGCTCCTGCATTGCAGGTGGATTCTTTACTGCTGAGACACTGGGGAAGCCCATTGATAGACATACACATCTTGTAATAAAGTGATAATATGGTTTTTAAGTTTGTAATAATCCCAAAGAATTATTTTTATGTATCTAATTCTTTTCTGCTATCTTAATTTTTATTAGCCTCTATTATTTTATTGACTTGTACTTATCTTTTATGTTTTCTCTTCAAGCATCAACTCTTGGTTTGCTCAGTGTGGGTGTGTAAGGGTGGAGTCTCCCTTCTTCACAAAACCCCGTGGTAGGTGCAGCTTCCAATAGTTGGTGACTCATGAATGACAAGACTAGAAACACTTTAGGCATTGATTATAATGAGACTGCAGCAAGTTATTGCTTGATGAAGTTGGCTTTATTAATAGATGAGATAATCCAGTTGTTACCAAAAGTCTGACTTGTAGTTTCTTCGAAACTTCTTATAATCCTCTTATTTATTTAGAAAAAATTTCTGAATCTAATCCCATCACCATAAAACTTAGAGAAATTTCTTTATCAGCACTTCATAGGTTGCCAAGAAAAATGAAGTGGACTAAATCAAACATTTTTCTCTTTTCTTTATATATACACACATATATATTTTATTGAGGTATAGTTACAACGTTGTGTTAGTTTCAGGTGTAGGGCACAGTAATTCAGTAATATATCTCTATTCTTTTTCAAATTATTTTCCTTTATAGGTTATTGTAAAATATTGAATATAGTTCCCTGTGCTATACAGAAGGATAATATTGTTTATCTGTTTTATATACAGTAGTGTGTGTGTGTTAATCCCAAACACCTAATTTATCCCTCTCCCTCCTTTCCATTTGGTAACCATAACCATTTGTTTTCTATGTCCATGGGTCTATTTCTGTAAAAAAATAAGTTAAATAAGGAAAATAGGATAACAAGAGTTCAAGTAAGACAAAAATAGATAGCTTCCCCTCACCCACCCCTACCAAAAAAAAAACAAACAACCCAGAAAAGGAAACTTACAAACCCTGATCTTAATTCTCATACAAACAAGAGAAAGGCAGGAAAAATAATAACAAAGACTTGTGAGCACAGAATAAGAAAAGTCAACTTGAGAAGTGCTAACAAATATTCTGTAACATAAAGGTAATTGTAAAATTATATAGGTAGATCTGAAAAGAGAAAATTATAGAGAAAAAGAAAATGTTTTTCACCCTCCCCCCAACTAACAGATGGGGAAGAGAATCTGTTCATTGCTGACGCCAAAAGACAAAGACTCCTACTGAATATTTCATTTTCACCCCTAAAATAAGATAGCTGTGTGAAGAAACTAGAATGGGCAACACCTCCCCACAAAAGTAAAATGAAAATAAAATATTATCACCATGACATATCAGGACCTGTACAATTCCAATCTGCAATGGGACTTTTCCTGTAAAGATTTTCCTGTTTCTAGAATAGCAAGCTAGGTTATTTGGGCCAACTTTTTCAGAAAAACAATGACAAATTATGGATAAATGCAAAAAATGAAGTTTTTTTTTTTTTTATAAGGCATTGAAGAGCTAACAAGATAGGAATTTCCAGGACAAACTCACAGGGAAAGCAGAAATCCAGAGAGGTAAAGGGAGCTGAGTGGCCTCTGAAGGCTTTTGTCAATCAGGAAAAATGTAAAAAAAACTTTAGTTTTTACAGCCAGGCTGATATGGTTACCCAAGGTGGGAAGAAGTTAAGAGAAGATGTTCCCCAGTATAAGTAGAATTCCTAAAGGGCTATACTCTGGGTCACTGTGAAATAGAAGTAAATTGGCCTTTGAATATAGTTTTACATTTTATATTTGACATCTTACGGATGGTCCCCCCCAAAAAGCAACATAAAAATGAAACCCTCTAGCCCTGAATTTAGCTTGAAGTGATACCAAACAGATAGTATCCCTAGATATTTGGTTTAAACAAATGTGTACTTTCTTTTGTGTATTTTTTGCACCTTTTATAACAGAGTTCAAATTATTATAAATACATTTAAAAAAAACAAAAAAAATATATTTTCAAAGATATTTAGTGCATACGGTGCCATTCACAAAAGAAAAGAAGCACCATGCATAAGAACAAGCAGAAAGAACAGACAGCAAAAAGAGATCTACAAAGACTCTGGATGTGGAGTTATTATTTAAGACTTACAAAACAATTATGCTTTCAATGTTTAAATGAATGAAAGATAAACTGAAATATTGCAAACAGAAAGCCTTATGAAGTAAAATTAGATCTGAAAAAGGACCAGTTAGAACTTGTAGAAATGAATATATGTATATAAATAAATAGACCCATATAGATATATTCATGGATGGATATATATCTATATATATATATGTGTGTTTGTGTGTATGTATATACACATACATTTATATTTGTATATATATACACACATTTACATGAATACATTATAGATCAATGCATAGAAATTAAAAGACTATCCATGGATAAAAAGATAATTGGGAATTTGAAGATAAGTCAGAAAAAATTATCCAGAATGCACCACAGAGAGAATAAAGGATAGAAACTACAAAAGGGAGATTAAGAGATATGAGGGTAGAGGGAATGGATCTAACAATAATTTATTAGAATCCTAAAAGAGCAGTAGAGAGAAAATAAAGCTATAATGGCTATTAATTTTTAGAACTGATAAAATATATAAACCCAGCATTCTGGAAGTCCCTCAATTTCAAGTGAGAAATTGGATAAAGAAGATTTGGTACATATATACAATGGAATATTACTCAGTCATTAAAAAGAACAAAATAATGCCATTTGCAGCAATATGGATATACCTAGAGACTGTCATACTGAGTGAACTAAGTCAGACAAAGACAGATACTATTGGATATCACTCATATGTGGAATCTAAAAGAAAGGTTACATTTGAACTTATTTACAAAACAAAAGTAGAGTCACGGATGTAGAAAACAAACTCATGGTTACCAGGGGATAAGAGGGTGGGGAGAGGTAAATTGAGAGATTGGGATTGACATATACACACTGCTGTATGTAAAATAGATAATGGATAATGACCTACTATAGCATAGAGAACTCCACTCAATACTCTGTTGATCTATATGGGAAAAGAATATAAAACAAGAGCAGATATATGTATATGTATAACTGGTTCAGTTTGTTGTATACTTGAAACTAACACAACATGGCAAATCAACTATACTCCAATAACATTTTTTTTAAATTCAAATAATACCTAAATTAGTGGGAAAATATGCCATGGTCATGGGTCAGAAGACCTATTATTGTTAAGATATCTATTCTTCCCAAATTGATCTATGGACAAGCAAATTTTCCACCAGACTTTTTGTAGATATCTAAAACTGCTTCTAAGATCTGTATTACAAGGCAAATAAGTGAAACAATTTTGAAAAAAGAAAAAAAATTGAGAGATTCATACTACCTGATTTCAAAATGTGCTATAAAGTTACAGTAATCAAGTTAGTGTGGTATTGGTGAAAATACCACACATAGATCAATGTGATAGAGTAGGGATTCCAGAAATAGACCCAGTCTAAAATGGTCAATTGATTCAGAAGTAATTCAATGTAGAAAGGATAGTCTTACCAACAAATGGTGCTAGAATAATTGAATATCATAGGCATGAAAATGAACCATATCCTATCCCTTACACTTGATATAAAAGTTAACTAAAAATGATTCCTAGATTTAATATAAATATAAAACTAATAAAACTTTTAGGTGAAATATAGGAAATTTGTGTAACCTTGTATTATGGAATGAGTTCTTAGATATTAACCAAAAGCATGATTTATAAAATAAAAATTTTAAAGTCAGACTTTGTGAAAATTAAAGTTTTGCTCTTTAAAATATGATTAAGAGAATGAAAAGACAAGCTACAAACTAGAGAAAATATTTGCAAATGATATCTGGCAAAGTAATTATGAATACATAGTGAACTCACAAACAAAATTCAACAATAAGAAAGCATATAACCCCTCAAACATAGGCAAAGATTTCAACAGACACTTCTCAAAGGAACTGTGTGGAAAGAAAATGAACACATATATGATTGTCATCATTAGTTACTGAGGAAATGCAAGTGAAAACCACAGGAAGATACTACTATATACCTACTAAAAGGGCTAATATAAAAATACTGATAGTAAAATATTGAAGTAGATATGAAGCAACTGGAACTTTCATACACTGCTGATGGAAATGCAAGGTGAATTTTCTTATAAAATTAAAATTGAACTTACTGTCTGACCCAGTAATCCCAATGCAAAGTAATCCCATTACCATTTACTAGAGAAATTAAAACTTCTGTTCCCACACTAAAACTGTACATGGATGCTTATTGCAGCTTTATTCACAATAGCACCAAACTAGAAATAACCTAAATGTCCTTTAGCTGGTTATTGGTTGAACAGTGTACATCCATAAAATGAAATCCTACTGAGCAATAAAAACAAGTTAAATGTACATACATATTATGATATGGGTTTATCTCAAATGCATTTTTCTCAGTGAAAGAAGCCAGATTCAGAAGGTTATATATGGTATAATCTCATCTTCATGATATTCTGGAAAAGGCAAAGCTATAGGGAGGGAGAACAGGTAAGTGGTTACCAGGCTTTAGGGGAGAATGAAGGTTTGACTATAAAGAGATAGGATGAGCTAATATTTTGGGGTAAGGGAGCTATTCTGTCTCCTGATTTTGATGGCTATGATACAACTCTGTGCATTTTGTCAAAACTCATAGAACTATAAAAAAAAAAGTGTGTATTACTGTATATGCATGTGTGCTAAGTTGCTTCAGTCATGTCCAATTCTTGGTGACCCTTTAGACTGTAGCCTGCCAAGCTTCTCTGTCCATGGGATTCTCTAGATAAGAATACTGCAGTGGGTTGCCATTTCCTCCTCCAGGGGATCTTCCCGAGACAGGGATCAAACTCAAGTCTCCTGTGTTTCCTGTATTACAGGAGGATTGTTTACCCCTGAGCCCCTGGAGAAGTCCATATTACTGTATATACATAACAAAATTAAGCAAAATGTAACTCCTGTAAATGCCTCATGCACCAGAGAAATAAAGTTTAACATTATCAGATACCAAGGTTAGAGTGGTTGTGTAGTGCATTCTTTGGAAATCTAAATCTCACTTACAAACAATGGTAAAAATGTGCTGCATTCTTTGTTAACTTGAACCAGGAACAAATGAATAATTTCAGAATCATTTCTCAGGTAGTTCTAAGTATGTCATAAATCATAATTGTCACAGAAAATTCAGTAGATTCTTCTACAGCATCTCTTGTATTTTATCAGGACAATCTACAGGACTTTTGATACTAAAACATTTAAAAGATGATGGCTCAGATAAGCTCTCCTAGTCAGTTTTGTATTAATAAATAAAGGTTTCACTTGAAGAAAATGCTATGGTTTGAGCTAATACATATGTAATTTAAAATAGTTACATTACTGTCTGTTGACTTTGGGGCTTCCCTGATGGCTCAAATAGTAAAGAATCTGCCTGCAATCAGGAGACCCTGGGTTTGATCCCTGGGTTGGGAAGACCCCCTGGGGAAGGGAATGGTAACCCCCACCCCCCCCCATTATTCTTACCTGGAGAATTCCATGAACAGAGGAGACTGGCAGGCTACAGTCCATGGACTTGCAAAGAATTAGACATGACTGAGCGACAAACTTTCTGTTGACTTTGCATAGAGATCTGAATTTTCTTTTAAAAAATATCATGCTATCATTTAGCAGTGCTGCAACAATTTTGGAATTACAATAAAGATTGATATCCCTATGGAAACTACACAGCATGCACACACATGCATACAAATGCTAACACACAGACACAATTTTAATAACATAGTTAAACACACATATAAACACACATAGTCACATGCACGCACATGTAGACACTTATAGGCACATACATAATATACATACATATAAAACACACAGGCATGCACATGTGTGCTCACACAGAGTGCAAATGCACAAACACATCTCCTCCCACTGTGCACATACTTATTTTCCCTCTCAGAAATGCAGATCATCTCTTATTATCCAGAGTATAAAAATTGCATTTAAAGGTTACTGTGTCTCCCTTAAATAAAGGGAGCTTCTGCCTCAAATCCATTTTGAAATAAGCTGGTTATAAGTGAAAAACAGATGGAGAAAAGATCAGGCATTACTTGGGATTCTCAGCTAAATTCTTTAGTAATATCCAAGCATAATCCATTTGGGTTTGGGATGTTCACTCTTGGAGCTCAGCCACCATACTGAATCCAACAGCCCTACCTCCCTGCCACCCTCAGCCCTGGCTAAGCTCCCAGCTGGCAGCCAGCACTGACTTGTCATGTGTGAATGAGCCTGCTTGGAAATGGATCCTTCAGCCCTTGGTTGAGCTGCCCTAGCTGATGCCATGTAGGGCAGGTACAAATGCTCCATGCCAAAGCCCGCCTAAATTTCACATTTGTGACCAAAATGGTTGGTATTGTTTTCAACCAGTAAGTGTTGGAGTGATTTGCTCTGCAGCAATAGAGAACTTGTAAATACAGAATAAAAAATACATTGAAATGACTTTATCTTCTCTCTCACGACATTGTCTTCCCTCATGAGTCTATAAGGAGGAGATAGGTTTGGAAAAGGATGCTGTTCTTGTTGTAGTTTGGTTGGGACAATGCAGAAAGAAGAATTCCAAGTGAGGAGAGGGACAAGAGTCAAGGCTCAGAGGTAGAATGAAAGTGTTGAAGAGAAGTAGATCTGTTCCCGTTGCATTCGTGAGGCATTATTTACCTTTGGTTTTGGGTGAGATCAAGTGCTTTAAAAGCAGAGATTTTAATGAATATAACCAAAATGGGGGAGGATGGGAGGGTGTTGGGCATGTTGGGAAGTGAAGCTATTTTATAGATTATTTTTAAATGCATAAACATTTAAATATGACCACAGGCCAATGAAAGCTCCTTCCTGGTCTATTCTATAATTAGGTTAAACTATAAAATTGATGTTATTCAATCATTTTGACCTACAGAAAGGTCAGGGTCATATTCTTCAACCTAATAGATCATTAAATAACTTTTATGTTTGTTTACCACATCCATCCCTAGGCAGTTCTGCACTCTTTGGAAGTTTGAAGTCTAGAAATTATCAAAGATATTTTGCTATTATAGTTGATGAATGCTGTGATATGCCATATAGATCTCCCCATCTACTCTGCCCAGCCTCTGCGAATATTGCCAATAGCTTTTGACCCCCATTAGGAGACTGCCTCAGCGCTGCCTTGCCCAAGGTCATGCTCCCTTTCCAGGGCAGCCTACACCTAATGACTGATTCAAGAAGAAACAGAAAGGTCTGATCTCACTTCTGTACTGTTCAGTCCCTAAGTCATGTCCAACTCTTTGTGACCCCATGAACTGCAGCACACCAGGCTTCCCTGTCCTTTATTATCCTCCTGGAGTTTGCTCAAATACATGTCCGTTGAGTCAGTGATGCTATTAACCAGCTCATTCTCTGCTGTCCCTTCTCCTTTCGCCTTCTATCTTTCCCAGCATGTGAGTATTTTCGAGTGAGTCAACTCTTTATATCAGGTGGCCAAAGTACTGGAGCTTCAGCTTCTGCATCAGTCCTTCCAGTGAATATTCAAGGTTGATTTCCTTTAGGATTTACTGGTTTGATCTCCTTGCAGTTCAAAGGATTCTCAAGCATCTTCTCCAACACCACAGTTCAAAGTGATCAATTCTTGGGTGCTCAGCCTTCTTTTTGAACCAACTCTCACATCTGTACCTGACTACTGGAAAAACTATAGCTTAGGAAATGGCAACCCACTTCAGTATTCTTGCCTGGAGAACCCCATGGACAGAGGAGCCTGGCAGGCTACAGTCCATGGTGTCACAAGAGTGGGACATGACTTAGTGACTAAAGAGAAAGAGATACAGACCTTTGTTGGCCAAGTGGTGTCTCTGCTTTTTAATATGCTGTCTAGGTTTGTCATAGCTTTCCTTCCAAGGAGCAAGCATCTTTTAATTTCATGGCTGCAGTCACTGTCCACAGGGATTTTGGAGCCCAAGAAAATAACATCTGTCACTGTTTCCACATTTTCCCCTTCTATTTGCCATGAATTGATGGGACCAGATGACATGATCTTCATTTTTTTGAATGTTGAATTTGAAGCCAGTTTTTTCACTCTCCTTTTTCACCCTCATCAAGAAGCTCTTTAATCCCTCTTCACTTTCTGCCTTTAGAGAGGTGTCATCTGCATATCTGAGCTTGCTGATATTTCTCTCAGTAATCTTGATTCCAGCTTGTGATTCATCCAGCCCAGTATTTTGCATGATGTACTCTACATATAAGTTAACTAAGCAGAGTGACAATATACAGCATTGATGTACTCCTTTCCCAATTCTGAACCAGTCTGTTGTTCCATGTCCAGTACTAACTGTTGCTTCTTGACAGCATTCAGGTTTCTCAGGAGGCAGGTAAAGTAGTCTGATATTCCCATCCCTTCAAGAATTTTCCACAGTTTGTTGTGATCCACACAGTCAAAGACTTTAGCATAGTCAATGATGCAAAAGTAAATGGTTTTCTGGCATTTTCTTGTTTTCTCTATGATCAAACGAATGTTGGCATCTCACTTCAATTCGTAATAAGTCCAAATAAGTAACCAAGCTTTAGAGCTCACTGTAGTGTTGACTGAGACCTCCACTGACTCTAAAACACAACTTCTCTCCCCTCCCAGTTTTGTTTGTTCACAACTCTTCCATAGGCTTTGATCTCAGTGCACTCACTCCCTAATAACCTTAGTGCACTGTAAGCTCTATTTCAGAGTCTGTTTCTCAGGTACCTGACCTACCACAGTTGGTGCCAGACCTGACAAAGCAAATATTGAGAATAGAATTAGAAACTGTATCACTTGCCACCCAACTGGCAATGAGAATCTCATCATTGCTGATAGGTGGATCCAAGGAAGCTTTTGGCACAAGACAGTGTCATTGTTAAAATTTTCACTGCTAGTGAGGTGGAATGGTATACTGGTGGAAAGGAATGCACTAGCTGATGCCATGATTCTGGCATTTAAGAAACGTGAGGGAAAGAGTAACTATAAGGGTAGTGGAATTAAGTGGAAACTGAAGACCAGGGCTGGGACTTAATTTTAAAAGGCCTTCAAAGAAGATAAATTTTCAAAAAAAAAAATCCAAATTCTGTTATGCCAAGGTCATGATCTGCACTGGGAAAGATTTGGACCCTGACACATAGGCTGGAGACAGATAGATTAATAGTCTCAACAGCTTAAAAACCCAGGTTACCCGGAACCCTGTGGTCTCTCTTCTCTATAAAAGACTAGCTCTCCCTACTTGTTTGATGATGATGCAGAAACTTCTACCACATAAGACAACCTGTGTACCCCACCCAGCCTCCCATCCCAGGATATGCCTCAGCACTGTTCTGGTCACTAAGCCAATAACCAGGGTTAAGCTATACCATGGTTGAGCCAGGGAAATGATGCTCTCATAAGGTAGGAAAGGGACTCAACCTTGAATTATCTGCAGTTTCCAGTCAATATGTACTGCCTTGAGTTGGGGGAATATGTGTGTGGAACTGGATTCTAAGGGCACTTGACTAAGCAGGGGTGGGAAGCAGAATATAAAGTTGGAAAATGTAGAGTTTATTGATTTGGGAGCACTCTTCCAGGAATCAGGATTTAACTCCTTGGCAAGGACTCCAAGGATAGTTACTTTTCCAAACATGGACAAAGCAATGGTTTGCTTTAAGTTAGAGAGAGACACCAGAGTTGCCATGGCAGGTATTGGAAGACTATAGGGCAAAAGTGGGACTGCTGAAGTGGACATACTGTGTAAGTCCAGAAAACACCCTGAAGGGCTGTATTTATTAGGAAGGCTAAGAGGATACACCACTTACCATCTCATTTGCCAGATGTGATGGTGAGAAGAAACCAACATCACGAAAATGCTTTATGGTGGTAGTCCTCTGTTGGCCAGTGGTGATGCTGCTATAAAAGTGGCCTCACTGATAGAAATGGGGATGCTAGAAGCCATGAGGAAGTGCTATAACCATTATAAGCCAGGTCAATATTATTATGGTGATGAGCAACAAGTTTAGAACAAGAGCCAGGGGATCATGACTTTCAAAGAGTGTTGGAGATGTTTAATAGATCACTAGGAGAAAAACAGAAGGCAGCTAATCAATCCATAAAATCAAATGAGATCAAAGATAGATGATCAAGTAGCTAAGCACAATTGCTTCAATTAAAGCTTCTATTTCTTTCCCAGTTCAGGAGTTTTTGGAACCAGAACCTATTAACTGAGAGAGAAGTCACTAGGAGAAAGGACCCTGCAACACTATGGTAAACATACCAGTAATAATTGTCACAGTCCATTGTGAGAGGAACTCATAGCTTTTTACGAGGTAACTGTACACTGATGAAGGGGTAATAGCAAAACATTTTAAGAACTTTTGGGCACTAGACCCAACTTGACATTGAAATCTGAATACCCAAAGCATCATGATGGATTCCTATTGGAGTGGCGGGAAATGAGTGCCAGGCAATAAATGGAGTCATGATTCAGATCTGGATCACAGTGTTTCCACTGTGATTTCCACAGCATTTCCAGTGGTCATTTCCTTGGCCCTACAGGTATAACTGAAATGGACATCCTTAGAGATTGGTACAGCCACAAGGATGAGAGCTTTCACAGTAGGGAAAGCCAAGTTGCAGCTTCTAAAATTGCACCCTCTCCAAGAAAAAACAAAGGTAGTAAACAAAAAATAACATCTAAGCTTAGAGGAAATGTAGTGGTGGTAGTCTTCTTTGTATGTCCATTTGAATAACCAGTCTTGTCCTTGTAAAATCTGGATATATGTTGGAAGATAAAAGTAGACTACTGCAAACCAAGCAATAGCCCCAATTTCAGCTGCTTGTGCCAGGTATAGTATCTTTGCTAGATCAGATTAACATGATCTCAGGTACATGGTATGTGGCTGTTAGTATGAAGAATGCATCTGTCTCCATTCTTATCAGAAATTCTGTTCATTGGGAACATACCACAGAATACTTTAACAGTCTTGCCCCAAGGCTTTCCTTGTCCTCTGTCTTGAAATAGTCCAAAGAGATCCAGACCAGCTACACATCCCACAGAACATCATAGTGGTCCACTGTATTGATGACATCTTGCCAATCTGACTCATTAAGAAAAAAAAAATACCTGAAATATTTCCAGTGTCAAGACTCATGTACTCCAGAAAGCAGGAGATAACCCCTGTGAAAATTTAAGGAAGTGCCACAAAGTTAACAATTTTAGGACTTCAGTTGCCTGGGGTATGCCAGGACATCCCCTAACAATAAAGGACACATTTTTGCATCTTGCCCCCTCACCGCAAAGGAGCACATCACCCCACAGGCCTCATTGGGCTCTAAGGGTATCTGGAAAAGTGCTTACATCTTTGAATAGTGGTACAACCCACATATTGGGTGACACTAAAGTCTGCCAGCTTTAAGTGAGGTTCAGAGCAGGAAAAAGTTCTGCAGCAGATCCAGGCAATGGTACAAGAATCACTGTTGTTTGAATCCATATGACCCAGCAGTCCATATGATACTAGAGGTTATCAGTAATGGGGAAAATTCTGTGGAGTTTATAATACTCTCTGATCAGAGAATTACAATACAGACCCTTGGGTTTCTGGAGGAAAGCCATGTCATATACTCTTAAAAAGTAACTCCGGAGGTGCTCTGATGGAGATGGAGTGTCTGATCACTGGGATACAAAGTAATCATGAGGCCTAACTCATCTGGAATATTGTCTATTTTGCCCAATTTTCTTTCACAAAGCACTTTCAAGGACAGCCTACTCACCTGCTTGATGAGATGTTTTGTATCTAATTCTTTAGTCTTCCTTAGACCTAGAATTCCAGCTTAAAGTGCTATATGAGCAATAGCATGCTGATAAATGTTAAGCCACTGGCTCTGTCAAACAAAAAACAGTGACTTGCAGCATTTAATTTGCCAGTTTCCATGTTAATACTCTCACCAACAAGACATGATTGAATGCAGAGTTGGAAAGAGTTACATGGTAGCCACCATTACATAGTGTTTCCACCACACAGATATGGTAAATGTTAATAGCATCAAGAAAATAAGATGCTAACAAGATTCTTTTTTTTTCTTTCTTAATGACCCTCTCCCTGGAAATAAAGGGCTTTATTTTCTTAAAGAAAAAAATTAGATAATACAAAATTGTGAAATAATTAGGAAGTGATGAATTTCAAGTGTTTGTTAACTGTAAGTTTATATAATTTAAAGTTTTAATAATGTACCTTTCACAATGATCTCAAAAATTTTCCAAAAATTTAAAAACTGGCTCTCATGGCTACTATGAGCTAGTTCCATGCACCAGTGAAAGCTTCTCACCCTGTGAGATTTTGACGAGGTGTTGAAGTCCATAAGTAAATGGAATTTTTAGTCATTTTGGCCTAAGGTTTTTGATACTTCAGTGGTAATGGTAACTGATGCTCAGTTTTTCTTAATTACTACTTCAATGAACTGATTCTTTTTCCCTTGAGACTTTTTCAAATTAAATTATAAGCTTTTTCCCCCCTAACCTTTAAAAAAAATTCAATTGGAGGAAAATTGCTTTACAATGTTGTGTTAGTTTCTGCCATACAACAACGTGAATAAGCTATAAGTATACATATGTACCCTCCCTCCCTCCCTCCTGAATCTCCCTCCTGCCAGGTACCCCATCTCACTGCTCTAGGTTGTCACAGAGCACTGGGTAGAGCGCCTTGTGCTATATAGCAACTTCCCACTAGCTATCTATTTTACATATGGTAAGGTATATGTTTTAATGCTACTCTCTCAATGCTTCCCACTTTCTCCTTCCCTTGCTGTGTCCACAAATCTGTTATTTATACCTTCATCTCTATTCCTGCCCTGCAAATAGGTTTATCAGTACAATCTTTCTAGCTTCCATATATATGCATTAATATATGATATTTGTTTTTCTCTTTCTGACTTACATCACTATAACAGACTCTAGGTTCATCCACTTCACTAGAACTGACTCAAGTTCATTCCATTTTACAGCTGAGTAATGTTCCACTGTGTATATGTGCCACAGCTTCTTTATCCATTCATCTGTCGATGGACATCTAGATTGCTTCCATGTCCTAGCTATTGTAAATAGTGCTGCAATGTACATTGGAGTACATGTGTGTTTTTTGAATTGTGGTTTTCTGAGAGTATATGCCCAGTAGTGGGAATGGTGGATCATACAGTAGTTCTATTCCTAGCTTTTAAAGAAATCTCTATACTGTTCTTCATAGTGGCTGTATCAATTTACATTTCCACCAACTGTGCAAGAGGGTTCTCTTTTCTCCACATCCTCTCCAGTATTTTTTGTTTTAGAGTTTTTTATGATGGCCATTCTGACCAGTGTGAGGTGACACCTCATTGTAGTTTTGATTTTCACTTCTCTAATAATGAACAATGTTGAGTATTTTTTCCCTGTTTTATTGGCCATGTCTTCTTTGGAGAAATGTATGTTTATGGCTTCTGCAATTTTTTGATTGGGTTTTTTTTTTTCTGTCAGTTGCTTCATTTGCAGTTATTTTCTTCCATTCTGAAGGCTGTATCTTCATCTTGTTTATGGTTTCCTTTGCTGTGCAAAAGATTTTAAGTTTAATAAGGTTGCCTTTGTTTATTTTTGTTTTTATTTCTATTACTCTAAGAGGTGGGTCATAGAGGATCTTGCTGTGACTTATGTCAAAGTGTTTTCTGCTGTATTTTCCTCTAAGAGTTTTATAGTTTCTGGTCTTACATTTAGGCATTTAGTTCATTTTGAGTTTATTTTTGTGTCTAGTATTAAGAATTGTTCTAATTTCATTCTTTTACACATAGCTGTCCAGTTTTCCCAGCACCATTATTGAAGAGACTGTCTTTTCTCCATTGTATATTCTTGCCTCCTTTGTCAAAGATAAGGTTCCCATTGGTGAGTGGGTTTATCTCTGGGCTTTTTATCTTTTTCCTTTGGTCTATATTTCTGTTTTTGTGCCAGTGCCATACTGTCTTGATGGCTATAATTTTGTAGTATAACCTGAAGTCAAAAATGTTGATTTCTCTGTCTCCATTCTTCTTTCTCAAGAATGCTTGGTCTATTCAGGGTCTTTTGTGTTTCCATACAAATTGTGAAATTTTTTGTTCTAGTTCTGTGAAAAATGCCATTTGTAATTTGTTAGGGATTGCATTGAATCTGTAGATTGCTTTAGGTAGTATAGTCATTTTGACAATATTGAGTCTTCCAGTCCAAGAACATGATATATCTCTCCATCAGTTTGTATAATCTTTGATTTCATGAATGTCTTATAGTTTTCTGTATATAGCTCTTTTGTCTCCTTAGGTAGGTTTATTCCTAGGTATTTTATTTTTTGTTATGATGGTGGATGGGTTGATTCCTTAATTTTTCTTTCTGATTTTTCATTGTTAGTGTATAAGAATGTAAGGGATTTCTGTGTATTGATTTTATATTCTGTGACTTTACTAAATTTATTGATTATCCCTAATAATTTCCTGATAGTATATTTTCTATGTATAATCTCATGCAAACAATGAGAATTTTGCTTTTTCTTTTCCAATCTGGAGTTTTATTTCTTTTTCTTCTCTGATTGCTGTGGCTAGGACCTCCAAAGCTATGTTGAATAAGAGTGGTGAGAGTGGGAACCTTTGCCTTGCTTGCTTTGTTCTTGATCTCAGCTTTCAGTTATACACCATTGAGAATAATGTTTGCTATATTCCTTCTATGTCTATTTTCTGGAGGTTTTTCTTTTTATCATAAATGGGTGCTGATTTTTTTGTCAAAAGCTTTTTTCTGCATCTATTGAGATTATCATATGATGTTTATCTTTTAATTTGTTAATATGGTGTATCACAATGATTGATTTGCATATATTGAAGAATCCTTGCATCACTGGATATAGCCCACATGATTATGGTATATATATTGTTTTAATGTATTGTTGGATTCTGTTTGTTGGAATTTTGTTGAGAATATTTGCATCTATGTTCATCAATGATATAGTAGTCGTGTTAGTCACTAAGTCATGTCTGACTGTTTGCAACCCCATGGACTCTAGCCCACCAGGCTCCTCTGTCCATGGGATTCTCCAGGCAAGAATACTGGAGTGGATTGTCATTCCCATCTCCAGAGGATCTTCCCGACCCTGGGCTCAAACCTGGATCTCCAGCATTGCAGGCAGACTCTTTACCATCTGAGCTACACTGATAATGGCCTATAATTTTCTTTTTTTGTGATATCTTTGTCTGGTTTTCGTATCAGGGTGATAGCGGCCTTGTAGAATAAGTTTGGAAGTGTTTCTTCCTCTGCAAATTTTCGGAAGAGTTTGAGAAGGATAGGTGTTAGCTCTTCTCTAAATGTTTGATGGAATTCACCTGTGAAACCATCTGGCCCTGGGCTATTGTTTTTGGGGGGAGATTTTTTATTACAGTTCCCATTTCAGTGCTTGTGATTAGTCTTTTCATAATTTCTATTTCTTCCTGATTTAGTCTTTGAAGTTTGAAATTTTCTAAGAATTTGTCCATTTCTTCCAGGTTGTCCATTTTATTGGCATATAGTTGCTCATGGTAGTCTCTTATGATCCTTCTATTTCTGTGTTGTCTGTTGTAACTTCTTTTTCATTTCTAATTCTGTTGATTTGAGTCTTCTCCCCTTTTTTCTTGATAAGTGTGGCTAATGGTTTGTCAATTTTCTTTATCTTCTCAAAGAACCAGGTTTTAGTTTTATTGAGCTTTGCTATTGTTTCCTGCATTTCTTTTTCATTTATTTATGTTCTGAGTTTTATTATTTATTTCCTTCTACTAACACTGAGGTTCTTTTTGTTGTTCTTCTTCTTTTTACAGTTGCTTTAAGTGTAAGGTTAGTTTGTCTATTTGATGTTTTTTATTGCTATTTGAGATAGGATTGTGTTGCTATAAACTTCCCTCTTAGAACAGCTTTTGCTGTATCCTGTAGGTTTTGAATCATCAAAATTTGTTGTCATTTGTTTGTAGGTATTTTTTTGATTTCCTCTTTGAGGTCTTCAGTAACATGAAGATATCAATTAGATTCATCTGCTCTAAGGTGACATTTAAGTCTTGCGTTTCCTTACTAATTTTCTGTCTGGATGATATGTCCATTGATGCAAATGGAGTATTAAAATGCCCTACTATTTCTGTGTTACTGTTGATTTCTTTTAATGTCTGTTAATGTTTGCTTTATGCATTGAGGTGCTCCTATGTTGTGTGCATAAATATATACAATTGCTATGTCTTCTTCTTGGATTGATCCCTTGATCATTATGTAGTGTCTTTATCTCTTGCAGCATTACTTATTTTAAGGTCTAGTTTGTCTGATATGAGAATTACTACTCTGACTTTCTTTTGATTTCCATTTGCATGGAATATCTTTTTCCATCCTCTCACTTTCAGTTTGTTTGTGTCTCTAGATTTGAAGTCGGTCTCTTGTAGACAGCATATATATGGGTCTTGTTTTTGTATACATTCAACCAGTCTGTGTCTCTCGGTTGGAGTGTTTAATCCATTTATGTTTAAAGTAATTATTGATAAATGGGCTTCCCTGGTAGCTCAGATGGTAAAGAATCTGCCTGCAATGTGGGAGACCTGGGTTCAATCCCTGGGTTAGGAAGATCCCCTCGAGAAGGGAATGGCTACCCATGCCAGTATTCTTGCCTGGAAAATTCTATGGACAGAGGCGCCTGGAAGGCTACAGTCAGTTCATGGGATTGCAAAGAGTTGGACATGACTGAGTGACTAACACTTTCATGTTGCTATTGACATTTTCTTAACTGTTTTGGGTTTGTTTTGTAGGTCTTTTCCTTCTCTTGTGTTTCCTGCGTACAGAAGTCCCTTCAGTGTTTGTTGTAAGTCTGGTTTGGTGATGCTGAATTCTCTTAGCTTTTGCTTGTCTGTAAGGCTTTTGATTTCTCCATCAATTTTCAATGAGATCCTTTCTGAGTAGAGTCATATTGGTTATAGATTTTTCCCTTTTAATACTTTAAATATATCTTGCCATTTCCTTCAGGCTTGCAGGGTTTCTGCTGAAAGACCAGCTGGTATCCTTATAGGATTTCCCTTGTATGTTACTTGCTGCTTTTCCCTTTATGCTTTTAACATTTTTTCTTCACATTTAGTTTTTGTTAGTTTGATTAATATGTGTCTCAGCATGTTTCTCCTTGGGTTTATTCTGTATGAGACTCTCTGCTCTTCTTGGACTTGATTGACTCTTTCCTTTCCCATGTCAGGGAAGTTTTTGACTATAATCTCTTCAAAAGTTTTCTCAGACCCTTTCCTTTTCTTTTCTTCTTCTTTTGGGACCCCTATAATTCAAATGTTGATGTATTTAATATTGACCCAGAGGTCTCTGAGAGTATCCTCATTTCTTTTTATTCTTTTCTCTTTATTCCACTTTTCAGTGGCTATTTCCACCATTCTATCTTCCAACTCACTTATCCATTCTTTGGCTTCAGTTATTCTGTTATTGAGCCCTTCTAGAGTATTTTTAATTTCAGTTTTGCTCATCACTGTTTATTTATTCTTTATTTCTTTTATGTTCTTGTTAAATGTGTTAAATGATTCTGGCATTTTTTCCATTCTATTTTCAAGATTTTGGATCATCCTTACTATAATTAGTTTAAATTCTTTTTCAGGAAGTTTGCTTATTTCCCCTTCATTTATTTGGTCTTATGGGTTTTTACCTTGTTCCTTCATCTGTACAATATTTCTCTTTTCATTTTTCCTGACTTAGTATAATTGAGGTCTCCTTTCCTGAGGCGATATGGTCGTAGTTCCTCTTGCTTTTGGTCTTTGGCCCTGTGCGTAATGTAGGTCCAGTGGCTTGTGGGGGCTTCATGTTGGAAGGGACTTGTGCCTGTGTTCCAGTGGGAGGAGGTGTTTTTTTTTTTCCTTTGATGGTCAGGGCCGTGTGAGATGGGATGTTTGGAGGTGTCTGTGGGAAGCCTGTCTGCTGATCGGGTTTGTGTTCTTGTCTTTCTTGTTGTTGGGTGAAGCGTCCTGCAATGGGTGCTGCTGGGAGTTGGGTTATGTTGGGGCTTGGATACAGGTTGAGGCCTTTGTGGGAGTTCTCACTGATTAATACTCCCTGGGGTCAGGAGTTCTCTGCTGTTCTAATGTCCTGGACTCAGTGCTTCTATCCCAGAGGCTCAGGCCCAACCTCTGGTTGGAGAACCAAGATTCCACAAGCCTTTTTTTATAGCAGTAAAGAGAATTAAAACAAATAAACAAATAACGAATCCCAAACAAATGGTAAAAGCAAAATCAAATAGAAACAAAATCAAAGGAATACACGTGCGTGTGTGTGCACACATGTACATACACACACACATACATACACACAAAGAAAACCAAAACAGACCAAAGAAAACAAAATACAGGAAAGTGACCTGGCAAGCAAAGGAATCCCAAAATGATGTCAACCAATTAAAAACAAAACTAACAGTGTCAGCTGAAGAATAAAGCAAAGACAACACAACAAACATGCTGAAAACTTAAAAAAAAAATAGAGAAGCAATGTTTAAAAGAAGTATATAAAAAGATCTATATATATTAAAGAAAACTATGGTAAGAAAAGAACAACAACAAACCCACAAAAAACCCACAGAACTTCAGAAAGTCAAAGTAGAAATATATAAAAGAAATTAAAAGTGTGATTTAAAAAATGTTCCAAAAGCCTAAATAGAGATAATAATAATGATGATAATAAAAACAACAACCATAGCAACAGAGAAAACAGAAGAGGAACAAAATCCAGAAACCAAAACCAACTACAGAACAAATCAAAATAGAAAGACTAATAAGTATTTTCCTTGGATCTCAGCTGTCAACATCCTTTCCCCTACTGTGAGCCACAGTTCACCTCCACCTTCCTAGGGTGCCCTCCAATACTGGGGAGGGCTGGTCTCTGGACCTGCTGTGGGGACAGCTCGGACTCTAATCTGGCTCTACTCCTTCATGTTCTTGCCTCTGATATCCACAGCTGCCAGAACTAGAGCATTTTCTTTTGTGGGAACACTTATTGTCCTTTTACATTGTGCTTGTATATGCACAGAGTCTAGCTATTTGCCCATGTGGATTTAATCTGCAGCCTGTACAGCTGGTGGAAAGGTTTTCAATCTTCTTCCTTAGTCACTCTGCTTCTGGAGTTCAATTGTAGTTTTGTCCCCATATCTGCATGTGGGTCATCCATAGGAGTTTGCTTCTGAGGCTGTCCTGGAGGACTTGGGTCTGCCCCAGTGTGGATTGGGTGTGGAGGTGACCTGGCTGTTTGGATCGTGGGAACCTCAGCAGTGCCAAGTGTGCAGGGGAGCTGGCAACATCGGGCTCAGGAGATATGTCATTATTAGGATTCTTTTCTAGCCTCTGGCAGCTTTGCCATAATGAAAACTGAGCGTGGAGGTGGCACTGGCTGCTGGAATTGTGGGGACCTCTGGGGTGCCAGGTGTAGAGAGAAGTCAGTGGCTATGGGAGCAGAAGATATGGCAATACTAGAATTCTTTTCTAGCCTCTGGCAGCTGACACTCAAAGAGTCTCTCTGGCTCGTCCTTATCTTACTTGGCAGAGGGAGCAGTCAAGTGGCAGCCCTGGTTGGGGGTCCTCCTCTGTTCTCCGTACAGCAGGCACTCAAAGAACCACCTTTGCTGGGGTCTTTCTCTATTGGTCAGCTGCAAGTGCTGGCATGCGGGGAGAGAGAGCCTACAATGATGGGGCCACCTCCCGTATGTGACTCAGCAGTAGTGCCCTGCCTCCATGGCTGCCCAGCATTCTTCAAAAGGCATTCCCCACTGTGGATTTTCTCCCTCCCACCTCCTCTAGCCATCTCCCCACAGTCAACAACTGTCCACCCTGGAATTGCTCTCCAATGCCCATGCTCCAACTCCCAGCCACCACATGATTCGGTGGACTTGCATCCATGTCCCGGATATGTAGGACTGTGGCATTGATTATCTGTGTGGTTCTCACTCCATTCAGCCTGTCACAGATCAGCTTTTGAACTCTGAAACAGCCTCAGATACTTCGCTTCTGTTCCGACTGATTGCCTTAGTTGCAAGAATCTGACCCTGCTTCAGCTCCCCACCACCACCCCACCCCCTCACCCCCGCCCCAGGTGCAGGTCCAGTCCCACTTACTCTCCTCTTTTTCCCCTCCTTCCTTCATCCTATTGAGATTTCTATGGATCTATATATTCCTTTCCAGTGGGTAGGGGCTCCTGTCAGTATTCAGCTGGTGCACTGTGAGATCTGCATCTGTAGATGTGTTCCAGATGCATCTGTGGAGAGAGATGTGCTCCACATCCACCTACTCCTCCACCATCTTGTCTCCCTCGAATTATAAGCCTTTTAAGGGAGATAAACAGATATCTTTTGTGTGTGTATTGTGGGACCACAATAAATATTCATTAATTGGAACTCATATTTTACATACTAAACATGAAAGTCACAATCTTTAGATTCCAAATTAATCTAACAAACTGCTCAGATGTACCATGTTCTTATTTTTAATACTATTAGAGTTGTTTTATATGCATGAAATGGGTATCATGAACGGACCTAATACCATTTTAAAAATTTATTATTATTCATTTCTGATATTTCTCCATTCTGCTACCTAATATATTGGAAGTTTAAAAAAAATGGTTACAGCTTAAAATGTGAACTGCTCTTAGCCTTAGAATATTGAAAAACACCACCGAATTATTTTAGGTGGATTCCAAACAAGGTATGATTAGCTTTTTCATCTTTTGTCTAATTGTGTTGGATAATTCTCAATTGACTTTTTCCCTGGAAACAATATCACCAAAATGATAAATGTTTCATGAAGAACTTAACAGTACCCTCTCTCCAAAATTCAGTTCAGTTCAGTTCAGTCACTCGGGCGTGCCTGACTCTTTGGGACCCCATGGACTGCAGCATGCCAGGCTTCCCTATTCATCACCAACTACTGGAGCTTGCTCAAATGCATGTCCATAGAGTCAGTGATGCCATCCAACCATCTCCTCCTCTTTCATCTCCCTCTCCTCCTGCCTTCAATCTTTCCCAGCAGCAGGGTCTTTTCCAAAGAGTCAGTTCTTCCCATCAGATGACCAAAATATTGGAGCTTCAGCATCAGTCCTTCCAATGAATATTCAGGACTGATTTCCTTTAGGATTGACTGGTTTGATCTTCTTGCTGTCCAGGGGATTCTCAAGAGTCTTCTCCAATACCACAATTCAAAAACATCAATTATTTGGTGTGCAGCTTTCTTTATAGACCAACTCTCACATCCATACATGACTACTGGAAAAACCATAGCCTTGACTAGACATATCTTTGTTGGTAAAGTGATACCTCTGCTTTTTTAAAATGCCTAGATTTGTAACTTTTCTTCCAAGAAGCAAGCATCTTTTAATCTCATGGCTGCAGTCACCATCTGCAGTGATTTTGGAGCTCAAGAAAAGAAAGTCTGTCACTGTTTCCATTGTTTCCCCATCTATTCGCCATGAAATGATGGGACCAGATACAATGATCTCCATTTTTTTTATGTTGACTTTTAAGTCAAATTTTTCACTCTCCTCTTCCACTTTCATCAAGAGGCTCTTCAGTTCCTCTTCACTTTCTGCCATAAGGGTGGTGTCATCTGCATATCTGAGGTAATTGATATTTCTCCCTGCATTCTTGACTCCAACTTGTGCTTCATCCAGTCTGGCGTTTCACGTGATGTACTCTGCATATAAGTTAAATAAGCAGGGTGACAACATACAGCCTTGACATACCCCTTTCCCAATTTGGAACCAGTCCATTGTTCCATGTCCAGTAGTAACTGTTGCTTCTTGACCTGTGCACAGGTTTCTCAGGAGGCAGGTAAGGTGATCTGATATTCCCATCTCTTTAATAATTGTCTGCAGTTTGTTGTGATCCACACAGTTAAAGGCTTTAGTATAGTCAGTGAATCAGTAGATGTTTTCCTGGAATTCTCTTGCTTTTTCTATTATCCAGTGGATGTTGGCAGTTTGATCTCTGGTTCCTCTGCCTTTTCTAAATCCAGCTTAAACATCTGGAAGTTCTCAGTTCACATTCTGTTGAAGCCTGGCTTGGAGAATTTTGAGCATTACTTTACTAGCGTGTGAGATGGGTGCAACTGTGTGATAGTTTGAGCATTCTTTGGGATTGCCTTTTCTGGGATTGGAATGAAAACGGACCTTTTCCAGTCCTGTGGCCACTGCTGAGTTTTCCAAATTTGCCAGCATATTGAGTGCAGCACTTTCACAGCATCATCCTTTAAGATTTGAAATAGCTTAGCTGGAATTCCATCACCTCCACTTTGTTTGTAGTGATGCTTCCTAAGCCACACTTGACTTCACACTCCAGGATGTCTGGCTCTAGGTGAGTGATCACATCATCATGGTTATCTGGGTCATGAAGATCTTTTTTGTATTGTTCTTCTGTGTATTCTTAATATTTTAATATCTCTGCTTCTGTTAGGTCAATACCATTTCTGTCCTTTATTGTGCACATCTTTGCATGAAATAGTCTCTTGGTATCTCTAATTTTCTTGAAGAGATCTCTAGTCTTTCCCATTCTATTGTTTTCCTCTATTTCTTTGCAATGATCACTTAGGAAGGCTTTCTTATCTCTCCTTGCTATTCTTTGGAACTCTGCATTCAGATGAATGCACCCCTTTTTCTCCTTTGTGTTTCACTTTTCTTCTCAGCTATTATTTATAAGGCCTCCTCAGACAACCATTTTGCCTTTTGTCATTTCTTTTTCTTGGGGATGGTTTTGTTCAACACTTCCTGTACAATATTAGGAACCTCTGTCCATAGTTCTTCAGGCACTCTATGTATCAGATCTAATCCATTGAATCTAATCTCTCCAAGGTACTAACCATTAGAGAAAAGCCATGAATGTTCTGATAGTGCCTCAAAACTTTCAATAAACTATTTCACTGAATTTAACAGTTCTAGATTAATTATAGTAAAATTTGAATACCCGTAGTCTAGTCTGTCCTTTGGAGTAAATGTCACCTATAATGGCAACCTACTGTATTACTTGATATAAGCTGTTGAATGATTATTTTCAGGAAATATGTATCAAGTCTGTTGAAAGTACATGATTATTACTAGCTTTATTTATTTGTACATGTGTGTATGTGTATGTGAGAGAGAGAGATGTGTATACATATATATATATATCTTGGTCATGGAGTAGCTCTATTGAGATTTTCTTCTTCTTTTATAGTTTTCATTTTCTGATAGTCTTTAAATACTGGCAGATTTTCCCAATAATTAATGACTGTGCATAGAGATTAACATTAACTGATGATAAAGGATTTATTTCAGTTGAAGTTTCTTCTAATTATGTTATTTCCTCTTAATTATTATATTCTAAAAATAAATTAGATACAACAGTTAGCAATATTCATTTTTGACCTTTCTTGATATCAGTGTAAATTAAACAAGTATTATAGGGCACATAGAAGTGTCATTTCAAGTGTCCTTTTTTTCAAACCTGTATTCTCTTAAAGCTGTATCATATTTATCATATAAGTAAAAATATTGCCCAGGCATAGGCTACATGAAAAAAATTTCCTTTATAAGATCTGTTAAGTTAGTACAAAATATCCATGTGTTACTTTATAAATGGACTTAATATTTTCATATAATTTCAGAGGAGAAAAAAATAGAAAAAGAAATGATAATTTTTTGAATTATGAAGCTGCACTTAGATTTCTAACAGCTACTTAAAGTGGCTCATATTTTAACATGGATTTTTTTGTTTTCTTGTTGATAGTGGTGTCACTTTTAGCATATAAGAGAGCAGGAAAGGAACTAGAATAAATGATTATAAACCGAATCGAACAGAATCTGCTCATTTCATCCATTTTTCTCATAAACAACACTCTTACACTAAGCATAGATTAAATTAGTTATCTTTTTATATGTACTCTTAATGGTAATGATGCAATCCTTCACCTGTGCTGATGATGCTATTGATGGAACATCAGTTGAGTATAGTTGAAAAATAATCTGAACTCTCTTGTCCATGTTCCCTTGTCTCCAATGGCTTCTGCTCATAAAATATGAAATGGAGTTTTATTAAGAATTCAGCACTCATATGAGCACTTTAGTACCAAGTTCTATATGGAAATCTGGCATATTGTCAGACTATATATCGTGTTAGGTAATTAGCCTCCAATTAAAATAAATTAATTGATTAAAAATATATCATCATAAGAGAAATATAAATTAAAAGTAGGTACCATTTTCAACCCATTAGTTTGTCAAAGCTCAACAACATTGCTGAAGATGAGAGCAGTGAAACTCATACTTTCTCTTATATGTGGCAAATGGGAAGATAGCTAGTAAAACCTCTATGATGGGAATTTAAGAATACCCAGTAAAATCATCCAATGCATAATCAGTAATTACCCTTTAAGAATTTATGTGCCATGCACACTGATGGGAGTAATGATGTATATTTAAAGATATTCACCATAGCTTTACTTGTGGCAAAAGCTTGGAAATAATTTAAATATCCATCAGTAGGGAATTGGTCCCCAAAAAAGTATGATACATCCCTACAGAAGAATGTTATGCCACCATCAGGAAAATGAGGAAGATTCATATACATATGGATATGGAAAGATTTTTTAAGATATACTCCTCTTTTGCTTTACTGAGATATAATTGCCATCATTTAGGTTTAAGATGTGCAATATATTGATCTGATACATTTATAAATTGCAAAATGATTACCATGATAGCATTAGCTAACACTTCCATCCTGTCACATAATTACCATTTTTTGGTGGTGACATCTAAGATCTACTCTCTCAGAAACTTTCAAGTATATAATATACTATTATTAGCTATAATCACTATGCTTTACATTAGATTCCCAGAACTTGTTCATCTTATAACCAGAAGTTTGTATCCTTTGACTAGTATCTCCCCATTTCCCCCACCCCAGTCACCTGGTAACCACAACTCTACTCTCTGTTTCTCTGAGTTTAGCTTTTTTAGATTCTACACAAAAGTGAGATCATGCAGTATTTCTTTCTGTCTGACTTATTGAACTTAGCACAATGCCCTCATGGTTTATCCAAGTTGTCACAAGCAACAAAATTTTCTTTTTTCTCATGGCTGAATGATATTCCATTATATATATATATACTCCACATCTTTATTTACTCATTTGTTGATGGACACTTAGGTTGCTTTACATATCTTTGCGATTGTGAATAAAGCTTCAGTGAACATAGGAATACAGATGTCTCCATGAGATCCTATTTTCATTTCCTTTGGATGTATACCCAAGAGTTGAATTGCTGGGTCATATGGTAGTTTTATTTTTCAGTTTTTGAGCAACCTCCATAATGTTTTTCAGAGTACCTGCACCAATTTACATTCCCACCAACAGTTGACAAGGGTTTTCTTTTCTACACAACTTTACCAGCATTTGTTATCTCCTGTCTTTTTGACGATAGCTATTTTAACAAGTGTGTGGTGCTATCTCACTGAGATTTAACTTTGCATTTCTCTGACGATTAGTGATATCAAGCACCTTTTCAAAGATAGACTTTTAAGTGAAAAACAAAGGAATAGATAGAGTAAATTCTGGGGCTGTTTCTATAAAAATATATACATATATTTATGCCAAAACCTGAAGAAAGTTCAAACTACTGTACAGTTGTACTCATTTCACATGCTAGCAAGTTATGCCCTAAATCCTTCAAGCTGAGCTTTAGCAGTACATGAACCAAGAATTTCCAGATGTACAACCTGGGTTTTGAAGAGGCAGAGAAACCAGAACATTCATTGAATCATGGAGAAAGAAAGGGAGTTCCAGGAAAACATCTACTTCTGCTTTATTGACTATGCTAAAGCCTTTGACTGTGTGTATCACAACAAACTGTGAAAAACTATTAAAGAGATGGGAATACCAGACCATCTTACCTGCCTCCTGAGAAACCTGTATGCAGGTCAAGAAACAGCAGTTAGAACCAGACATGGAAAAATGGACTAGTTCAAAATTGGGAAAGGAGTACGTCAAGGCTGTATATTGTCACTCTGCTTATTTAACTTATATGTGAGCACATCATGCGAAATGCCAGGAGGATGAATCACAAGCTGGAATCAAGATTGCCAGGAGAAATATCAAGAACCTCGGATATGCAGATGATACCACTCTAATGGCAAAAAGTAAAGAGGAACTGAAGAGCCTCTTGATGAGGGTGAAAGAAGAGAGTGAAAAAGCTGGCTTAAAACTCAACATTCAAAAAACTAAGATCATGGCATCTGGTCCTATCATTTCATGGCAAATGGATGGGGAAACAATGGAAACAGTGACTGACTTTATTTTCTTGGGCTCCAAAATCACTGCAGACAGTGACTGCAGCCATGAGATTAAAAAGATGCTTGCTCCTTGGAAGGAAAGCTATGACAAACCTAGACAGCATATTAAAAAGTACAGGCATCACTTTGCTGACAAAGTTGTGTATAGTCAAAGCTTTGGTTTTTCCAGTAGTCGTGTACAAATGTGAGTTGGATCATAAAGAAGGCTGAAGGCCAAAGTGATTCTTTTGAATTCTGGTGCTGGAGAAGACTCTTGAGAGTCCTGTGGACTGCAAAGAGATCAAACCAGTCATTCATAAAGGAAATCAGTCCTGAATATTCATTGGAAGGACTGATGCTGAAATTGAAGCTCCAGAACTTCGGCCACCTGATGCGAAGAGCTGACTCATTGGAAAAGACCCTGATGTTGGAAAGATAAAAGGCAAAAGGAGAAGTGGGCAGCAGAGGATTATATGCTTAGATGGCATCACCGACTCAATGGACATAAATCTGAGCAAACTCTGGGAGATAGTGAAGGACAGAGGAGCCTGAAGTGCTGCAGTCCATGGGGTTGTGAAGAATTGGACATGACTTAGGGACTGAACAACAGCAACACATATTTATATGCCTGTTTATGCCTAGGATATCATTGAAAGGGTATGCGAGAAATTCTGGATTGGGTGTCTGGGGGAAGGTATTTAGAGGGAGGCTGATTTTCACTTAAAACATTTTTGAAGTTTCTATAATATTATTTGCTTGTATTGCCTATGTAATATAAAATTATATTTTAAAAAGTACTGGCAAAGCTTGATGAGTCTCAGTTCCTTCTTCCTACAAAGACCAGGGTCTGTGTCCGTAGTCTGTCCATCAACTGACTGGACAGATATCTCATTTAGCATGATACTTTTTCAGATCCACATTATTTTTGCCTTTTCAGATCAAGAAGAAGAGTGAGAATCATTTCCCAAAGCTACAGCTTGCTTCTTAAGTGATTTATGGCCATTCCAAAGAATGTATTGAACCTAGGCCTATGTTTTCTCTGTGCCCTATCCCACCACACAAGATGCAGAAACCAGAGCACTGTTTAACAGTAGCTTGCCCAAAGTGAAATTGAACCCATGCCCATGTTATTCAACTACTTCTCAGATGCCCTGTAGAATGTTCTGGTGAATCTGTAAACTATCAATTTTAAAAGCCATCTCACTGAAACTTGACAAATTTAAAGACAGCAAGATGAGTGGTTCTCAGATTTTAGCGTGCCTCAGGATCACCTATGTGTGTGTTCAGTTGCTAAGTCGTCCAACTCTTGGTGACCTCATGGACTGCAGCATGCCAGGCTTCTCTGTCCTTTACTATCACCCTGAGTTTACTCAAATTCATGTCCACTGAGTTGGTGATGCTATCTAACCATCTCATCCTCTGTCACCTGCTTTCCTTTTGCTTTCAGTCTTTCCCAGTGTCAGGGTCTTTTCCAATGAGCCAGTTCTTCCCATCAGGTGGCCAAAGTATTGGAGCTTCAGCTTCAGTATCAGTCCTTCCAATGAATATTCAGGGTTGATTTCCTTTAGTATTGACTATTTTGATCTCCTTATTGTCCAAGGGACTCTCAAGTGTCTTCTCCAGCACCACAGTTCAAAAACATCAATTCTTCGGCACTCAGCCTTCTTTATGGTCCAGCTCTCACATCTGTACATGACTACAGGAAAAACTATAGCTTTGACTATACCAGAATCACCTGGAGGGCTTCTTAAATCACAGATTCCACAGAGAAGACCATCTAAGGAAGGATCCAAGAATTTGCATTTCTCACAAGTTCCCAGATGCTGCTGCTGCTGCTTCTGCTTCTGGCCAAAGGACCATACTCAGAAAACTGCTAGACTGGATAATGGGGGGAGGCACCCTCATTCTAGAGGGGTCTTGCCTCTACCTGCTGTTGTAGCAGGACTTCATCAAAGCTAGTTCCCAAAGGTAGCACTGGATTTGGTTTTTTTGAGGAATGTTAATGGCAATATGTACCGATTCCTACTGAGTTGGATGGCACACATTTTCCTCTCTCATCTTGTCTTTCATCTTCTGTAAGCATTCTTATTTATAAGTGATCTGTCATATTACCATAGCCTGTACTGTGTGTAACCCTATTGATTAGAAGCAAGTCTACATACTTGTAGTGTGTAGGTTAACTAATTCTCTTTCACTTTATTCTGCTCTGGATGGTGAATGTAACTTCCAGTTCATAATAAACTTTTAAATATTTACTGACTTGGTTCTTTCTAACATCTAGATAATATCATTTTAAAAATCCATTTTTACCAATCATGTGTGTGTCTGTGTGTCACATCAAACAAACTGTACTACTATTTTGCTGATAACAAACTTTGGGAGCAAGGATGTGCAGTTAAGTCTTGAAAATTAAGTACAAATGAATAAGCTTAATTTATTTAATCTAGAAAGTGATAATTTGGAGATTTAAGCCACTTGGCAGCTGAGTGTGCAGAAGGGAATGTGGGTGGGACTAACATGTTTTTGCCAAGACTGAGTTTTTGCCTAGTGCTTTTGGAATTTCAAGAATCTAATTAAGACTTTTGGTAAATTTGTTTTAAATCACCATAGAATTAATAAGCTAGAGGCATTATAGTGTCTGTCAGCTCTGATTTAATTTAGATGCACAGTCCCTTCAAACTAGATCAAGACTACAGTGAAGTACCAAACAGCAACACTTTCTAAATAGCTTGTAGGCATCCGCTGACGTCCATGTTCCCACCACAGGTGTCTGGGCCAAGCAGTGATGGCTGGTTTACTGCAACCCTCACCCATGCTTCTGAGGGACTCATGACACACCTTCCTACTACTCACAGAAGATCTGGGGACACCTCTGGCCCATGTCACCTTTCTTCCCATCTCCTAGCTACAGAAATCTTTAGCCCCTTGCTGCCATGGAGCTATATTTCCCACTTCCTCCTCTTTCATAGATGACTACTCTCTGCATTCAGGTTTCCCTGAAGCTCAAGTTCTGTTGCTGCACTTAGATGAGGTTAGGCTCAAGGAATGAGATGTGGACACGTGGGGGGAACTTGAAGTAAGGGCAAGACTGTGGTAGTATTGCTGCTACATTGTGGATTAAATAAACTTTGTAGGCTGTCCCAGACACTGAACTACTTTGTTTAACTTTTTTTCTTTCAGGGAAAATTGCCCTTCAATTTTCAAATATTTTTAAATGATCTTTTGGAACACAGCTTTGATAGTATCCCATCAGGTATTCTCTTTCTCTTCCCTCTTTCCATTTTGTGTGAATTTGTTCTTTCATTCCCATCTTATTCCAATCATTTGGCTCTTATGCTAAGGATCACTGGCAAGTCTGGAGCTCCTAATATTTAATCACAATTATGAAATATTGTCATAAGATGATTTTCCATATTATTCCCTAATTAAACTGATACATCAGTTGGCATTTCTAGAACTGCTATATCTAAAATATTAGCTTAAGAGACCTGTTTATGTTCTTATTTAAACAATAAGAAGATAATTGAAAAACGGTACCTTGGTTGGCCTGAAGCTGATGCTTAAATATGGTGGTTTGTGCAATTAGGCAGCACATCCAAAGTCCTCAATAACCTGGATTTGATAAAGTTTTCCTAACTTCAAGAACATGCTCAAGAACAGTTAAGCAGTATACCATTTCATGATTGGCCTGCATCTCAGGAGTTCAATGGGAAAGAACTCTGGAGCTATGTACAGAATTGGAGGTTTAGACATGTACAGACATATCTGATGAATGAAGATGGACGATATGAGTAGAATTCATGAGGAGCAGTAGCACTGCCATTAGAAAGAGAAATCACCATGGGTAGGGGCAAAATTGAGCAAGGTAGCCTCGATTTAGCACAAAGTTCCTCATGCTAGACATGATAGTGGCTTAAGGAATAATGCAAGGATGAACATGAATACCACCTGACCCAGCTCCTCACTGTTTCCTTTTTGGTCACCTCATTCCTTCTTGAGTGAATATTGTTCTGGGAAACAAAAGGAAGTATTAAAATAAGAGCCCCCAAACTTCTTAAGCAAGACACAAAAGTCACTAACCACAGAGGGAAAAAATGATAAACTATATAAAAATTAAGAACTTCTGTACATCAAATGCCACAATGAAAAATTACTCAGCCATGAAAAGAATGAATTTGAGTCAGTTGTATGAGGTGGATGAACCTAGAGCCTGTTATACAGAGTGAAGTAAATTGGAAAAAGAAAAACAAATATTGTATATTAATCCATATATATGGGATCTAGAAAGATGGTACTGATGAACCTATTTGCAGGGAAAGAATGGAGACACAGATATAGAGAATGGACTTGTGGACACAGTGTGGGAGGTGTGAGTGGGACAAATGGAGAAAGTAGTATCAATGTATATAACACAGGGAGCTCAGTCTGGTGTTCTGTGATGACCTAGAAGGGTGGGATTGGGAGAAGGGAGGGAGGTGCAAGAGGTTAGGGATATATATATATATATATATATATATATATATATATAATTATGGCTGATTCTTGTTGCTGTATTGAAGAAACCAACACAACATTATAAAAATTAAAAAACAAAAAATAATAAAAAAAGAAAGTAAAAGGCAAGCCACACCCAAAGATACATATTTAGATTATATAAAGAATTCTTATACATTTCTAAGAAAGACACAGATAACACAATAGAAAAATGGGCAACAGACATTGTACAAATGAGGGAAATGAAATCGCCAATAGGCATCAAAAGGAGTTCAACTTCCTTTTCAGGGAAATGCAAATTGATGCTACAATGTAATGTTTATACACACTCATCAGAATAACTAAACTGAAAAATACAAAAAAACTCAAGTGTTATGGTATCACTAGTATGGGGAGCTACCACAACTCTCATACACTTCTGATAGGCTGTAAATTTACACAGCCACTTTGGAAAACTCTTCAGGTATTTACTAATGCTGAATATGCTTAGTCTATAATAATGATTTCACTCCTAGATATATATTCAACAAAACACACACATATACTCACCCAAAGACATGGTCAAGATTGTTCATAGCAGCATATTCATAATAACCCAAACTAGAAAACAACTACAATGGTTAATTTTATGTGTCAACTTGACTGGGCTGCAGAGTACCCAGATATTTGGTCAAACATTCTTCTGGGTGTTTCTGTGAGGGTATTTTTGGATGAGATTGACCTTTAAATCAGTAGACTGAGTAGAGTAGATTGCACACCACCACCCCCATATAAGTGGGTCTTATTTGATCAGTTGAAGGTTTGAATAGAATAAAAAGTCTGACCTTCCTCCAAGTAAGAATTGTTCTCTTCTGAAAGCCTATAGACTGGGACATTGGCTTTTTCCCCTGGATTTCAGATTTGAATAGAAACACTGACTTTTTCTGGGACTTGAAAGTTGCCAGATTTTGGACTAGAATTCCTCCACTGGCTCTCCTGGGTGTCCAGCTTGTTGACTTAAATTCTATGCATTTTGGAACCATAATCATGTTAGCCAGTCCCTTATAATCTCTCTCTCTCTCTTTTCTGGAAAGAACAACTGACAGTCAAGCTATGGCTATTCATATTTAGGTATTAGGCAAGCATTTTCTTCAAAATGAACAAAAGGAGCCAGTCATTTCAAAGGAAACAATTGATAGTATCTGTTGCCAATGATAGGATTTGAGCTTCCACTGAAAATTAGAAGTTTGGAAAACTTGTATCTGCTACTGTGAGCTTGACAGCTTCTCAATATTTCAAGGCTTTCTAATGAGATAAGTGGTGATATTAACAAATGTGATTTTTGAGATTGTATAATGAAATGTGTCAATAACTCAGTGAGTATTTTCAAAATGATCCATGCATGATGCTGAAAAATCATGGGTGTGTAAAAGTTCCATTCAAAGTACAAGACAGAGCAATTGGTTGTAATGTAACAATAACATATGAAAATTTCATAAATATACTTTAAGATTCTGCTAACCTTTAAGAAATAGCCACTTTTCAAAACTTGTTGTAGTATTAGAGAAGGATATCCATAAATGTCTTTTAATTTAAAAGATTCTTGCTACTTGGAAAAAAAATGTTATGACAAACCTAGACAGCATATTAAAAAACAGAGACATTACTTTGCCAACAAAGATCTGTATAGTCAAAGCTATGTTTTTTCCAGCAGTCATGTACGGAAGTGAGAATTGGACCATAAAGAAGTCTGAGTGCTGAAGAATTGATGCTTTTTGAACTGTGGTGTTGGAGAAGACTCTTGAGAGTCCCTTGGACTGCAAAGAGATCCAACCAGTCAATCCTACAGGAAATCAATCCTGAATATTCACTGGAAGGACTAATGCTGAAGCTGAAACTCCAATACTTTGGCCACCTGATATGAAGAGCCAACTCGTTAGAAAAGAACCTGATTTTGGGAAATACTGACGGCAGGATGAGAAGGATGAGATGGTTGGATGGCATCACCAACTCAAAGAACTTGAGTGTGAGCGAGCTACAGGAGATGGCTGAGACAGGGAAGCCTGCTATGCTTCAGTCCATAGGGTCACAAAGAGTCGGATACTACTGAGCGACTGAACAACAATAATCCATTAAGTGTCAGAAAAAGCTCTTAAAATACCAGTCCGCTTTTCAATGACATATCTGTGTGATGTTTTTCTTCATATATTTCCATGAAAGTGTTTTAATAGCTAGAACGCAAAAGCAAATATGAGAACTCAACTGTCTTCTATGAAACCAGACATTAAAGAGATTTGCCAAAATGTAAAACAATTCTATTCTTCTCGCTAAAGTTTTTGCTTTGAAAATGTTATTATGGTGAAATGTAAATAATAAATTTATTATTTTAAGTGAGCTAAAATATTTCTCAAAATTGTCATTTTAATTTCTAACAGAGTAAATATTGATAGATATAATCACATAAACAAAGGTACTTTGGTGCCCTCAATAATTTTTATTAATTATATTTATTTTATTTTTATTTGATTGATGATTGTGTTACAATATTGGTTTGATTTCTGCCATACATTAACATGAATCAGTCATAGGTGTATGTATGCCCCCTCCCTCTTGAACCTCCTTCCCACCTCTCACCCTTTCCCACCCCTCTAGGGTGTTAAGAACCCTGATTTGAGTTCCCTTAGTCATACAATAAATTTCCATTGGCTATTTTACATATGTTAGCGTACATGCTTCCATGCTACTCTCTCCATTCATCTCACCCTCTCCTTCCTCTCCCCTGCTTGTGTCCATAGTCTGTTCTCAATGTCTGTGCCTACACTGCTGCCCTGCAAATAAGTTCATCAGTATCATCTCTCTAGATTCCATATATATATATATATGTGTGTGTTTGTGTGTGTGTGTGTGTGTGTGTGAATATATAATATTTGTTAAGTATAAAGCAGTCCTGAGATCAAAAAACTTGGGAAATGCATCAGGCCAGACTAACCAAGAGCTTTTCATCTGGATCAAATGAGGACTTCATCAACTATGAGGCCTTCATCTATTCTATTTCTCAATGTCCTCTTTCAATGGACTATGGACAAATATATATTAGCACAGAAAAAAGCTATATTTTTGAACAACTGACTTGGTAAAATCTGCTGAACACTTGTGGATATTGTACTTGTCATGCTTTCCCCATTGCCTTGTCTGCTGAGAAGCTCAGAGCCAAGTGTGCAGGCTATTTCTAGATGTGTAGGGCTTTATAGTCTTCATGTCTAATCTTACTTCAGAATCATCCAATCACCATTCCTCTATTTTCCCTTATCTTTTTTGGTCTCATCTATTTGTTTTTGCCAAGTTTATAGTCTGAATTCTGCAACCTCCTTTAAGTGCATTTGAAAACAGAGTAAGGGGAAGGAAAAGAAACTCAAAGTCGGTGCTGTGTGACAAGTTAGAGGGGTGGGAGGAGGAGGGAGGTGGGAGGGAGGTACAGGAGAGAGGGGACATGTGTATATCTGTGGCCAATTCACGTTGACATATGGCAAAAGCAATCACAATATTGTAAAGTGATTACCCTACAATTAAAAATAAAATATATTAAAAAGAAAAAAACAAACAAGAAAAAGGTGAAATCTGTAATATAATCTATAAATAAATATGTGGAAGCTCCTCTGTTTATCTAAACTGCCTGGAGAATCAATCCTCAAGTCCCCCAGGTGCAAACCAGGAGCATTATGCCCAGAAATCAGAAATAACCATGGCAACAAGTTTGTTTGTTTGTTTGTTTCCTGGGGAGAAGAGAGAAATGGTCTTCCTTATGCATCCTGACAGGAAGCCAGTTCTTTCTCCCCATAATTTATCACTTTCCTAAGAGAAGATTATAAGCTTTTTCTTTTATGTCGAGGATGAGATTGATGAAGAAAACAAGCAGAGGAAATCAGTGAATTGACCAAGTTGCTGGGAAAATGTCCCTTTGGAACTGTGTGTCAGTCCCTTCTGAGTTAGGAACAAGGTCTAGAAGGCAGGTACCAAATATGCTCAAGATTGCAATTATTAGGAAGAGCGCTGCTGTTTCGAACAGAAAACCTGGATTCTAGTCCTAATTCTTTCACTAATAAATTATATGCCTTTAGGTAAACCCTTTAGAATCCTGAGCCTCTGTTTTTTCATCTATAAAATGGGGATTATAATGCCTGCTGTATCTAAAGGTTGAGGATCAAGGGAGACCATAGATGTGAATATAATCTTGTAAAGGGCAGATGATATTTAAATTATGGTTCCATGCCTAAGGATGACTCTGAGGAGCACAAATCCAAGATGCACTGTGTCATGGCTGGTGCCTTTTAGACCATTTAATCCATTGAACTAGTTAAACTGGAAAATACATTTAGCCCCCAAAGAAAAGGACAGCTAGAATACACATTACTCCAGTTATTAAAGATGTATCTAATAGAACATTATGTTTGGGTAGAGTGTTACAGGGACTAAGCCTTTAGTGCACCATCTGCTATGGTTCACATCCTTATCTAGGGCCAACACTGGATCCCAATCCCTATTGTCATCTTGTGGACATCACTCAAGCAATTCACCCCTCTCTCCTACATGATTTTTTTTAAATCTCTTCTGCATCAACCACTTCATGACATCCGTTAACCAGATTTGTGATTAACTACCCACACCCTCCCCTAACCTGTTCTTTCTGTAAACTCCCACGTCTCATAAATTGCAATTCCAATCTTCTGGCTGCTCAAAATACAAGAGTCATCTTTAACTCATTTTTTTTCTCACACATTCAGTCAGCAAATCCTGATGGCTCTGTCTTCAAACTAAATCCTAAATCTGATCTCTACCTCCCCTGTCCTTGCAATGATTGTTGGTTGCTGGCTCCCATGTTTGCTCCCCATATAGTCCAGCTTTGCCTGAGGAAGCCTTCTGTACCATGAATCAAATTATATCTGTTGCTTGCCCTTTTCTACCGGTGACTTCCATTCATTTAAAAGCCAATTCCTATCCATGGTTTTCAAGGTCCTGAATCATCTGGTCTCTTTGTGACCTCTTCTACTTCATTTCCAACCAGATTTTCCCCCACTTAGTAACCTCCATCTATACTGGCTATTCCTTGAACATGCCAAACATGGTCCATCTCCAAGCCTTCATTCTTGCTGTGCTCTTTGTCTAGAACACTGTCACCAAGATTATCAAATAGCCTGCGTTCCTTCATTCATTCAGGCCCACATACTGCCTCGTCCAACAGGCCCTTAGAAGCCAAAAATGGTATCCCCTTCCATCTCTATTTGCTCACGTTGTTCTGTTTCTCTTTATACGACTTCTTCATATAATGCAATATATATTCATTGATCTTTCTTTATCTGTTTCCCACTGCAGTGTAGATTCTATGACAAAAAAAGGGGGGAGGGGACTTGATCTACTTTTGTCTCTGTCATATCTTCAGTACCCCAGGCACATGGTTGATATTCAACAAGTATTTAGGGAATTGAATAAATAAATAAATGTATTAAGCATTAAATAAAGGTTCATTTTCCCACATACCCTTACATGCATTATATTAATATTCAACTCATACTTACCAGAAACCTATGAGGTGTCAAAGCAAGCACTGCTTCCCTCAATTTATTATTGTTTGATCTGGCAGGTTTGTTTGCTTTTTTTTAGCCATTGTCCCTCTGATGGGCCTATGGAGGCACAGACAACCATGACACAGGGGTCAAAGATGTTTTTCAATCTAATATGAAGTGTTATGGAGATATCAAGAAGGCCTCAGTCAGACTGGAGGATCCGGCAAAGACTTTCTGGAGGAGATGACAGTGAGCCGAGTCCTCTAGGATAAGTATAAATTAGTTTGGTGAAGGAATGAAGGAATAGTCTCTCCTCTTGACAACACAGTTCATCAGAGAATATCAAGCACTTCAAATATATCACTTAGGCTGTTGAGGGTTGGCTGGTGGGTAGAGAGAGATGACTCTGGTAAAGGAAACAGTATCCAGTTCTAGAGGGCCTTGTGCACTATGAGGAATATATGACCCATTTTTCTGATAATTTTTAGCACCCAGAAGGTTTTAGGCAAAGAAATGACTTAGCTAGAGTTGCCATAATAGATACTGGAGCTGAAGTCAGAGTTTAAGAGACTTACTCCTAATTAGAAAGCTCACTGAAAAATCAGGATGTGGTCCAACTATTCTGACCCTGAATGCTGGTCTCTTTCCCACTGCACTGCTCTGAGTGTATCCCATTCCCAAGCTTATAGAACCATCTTAGCTTGGTGGTGTCTAGAAATAGGTATGCTCACAAAACTGGAAGGGAGCTAAACCTTGTTTGCAAATTGCCCAAAGACACATCCCTCAGAATAATGGCAAGAGGGAAATGCTTTCACTGGCTTTCCCCTCTTCAGAATCACACTGGAGAGCATCTTGCTTTGTTCTTCCTCTTTAGTTTATAACCTGCCTTACTAACATCCCTACATCCTGAATACACACTATGTGGTGTCTTATCTGAGCCATTGCTCTGTTTCTGATGGCAGTTGTTTGGCCTGATCTGCCAATAGTAGCAGGGTGGGAAGTTCATTATTGTTCTTTTTCAAAGGCCTCTTTTCATTCTTTTCACTTCAATCACAACAGGTGCGGTGATGCTGTTTTTAATTCATAACTCTACTCAGCAAGTGATGTTCTTCATGGTACTCTATAGTCTCTCTCCTCTAAGTTGAATAATACTGGGCTTTTCCCAAAATTCCTGTGATATTATAAAGGCCAGGATTTGATCACATTGGCGTGTGCCACAGATGAGGGTCCTATCAGGTTCTACAGTTTTCACAAGGTGTCGTAGCATGGAAATGAGTACAGAATTCCCCACATTTCTAATAAACATCTCTTTAGTTTTCTCAATATTGAGTTCACTGTATTTCCTACAATAAAGCTATACAACGATCCTTTCAACCCGCCAAGGATTTGGATACAAGTTGGGAATGTATTGAAATACATAGGACACGAAATGCGGTATAAGTGAGCTTAGTGGAGGGTGGAATAATTTCTTTACAGGAAGAAATTCTGATATAGTAACTCCTCATATAACCCACAAAAAATTTGCATCTCAACAGTTAATAAAAAGTGTGAAGAGAACTGTCCTTTCCCATCATCTCCACTTCTCCTCCAATTTCTCTCAAAGACATTTGATTCACCTTGCCACCCATGTTTTCCAACAAGACACTTCCTCTCAAGTTCACTATGATCACCATGTTGCCAAATACATTGCTCAGTTTTAGTCATCAAGTGATTATCTGAGCAGACTCACTGTCAACACTGTCTTTCTTTGCTTTTTTGGTTGTGTTGTGCAGCTCGGAAGATCCTAGTTCCCCAACCAGGAGTTGAACCCACGCCCCCTGCATTGGAAGCATGGAGTCTTAGCCACTGGACCACCAGGGAATTCCCCCATCAACATATTCTTTGGGCTTCTAAGGTACCCTTTTCTTGTGGCTTTCTTCCTGTCTCCCAGTCTCCCGGGCTGATTCCTGTTCTTTTCTCCAAACTCTACATGTAGAGAAGTTACTGTGAAGTTAATTGGCTTAACGTTTTAGACACATACACTTACACAAGCCCATTCCAGGAAAAGCCCAAACAATGTGTTCACACAGTCATCTTGTTTTGTGGATTTGCAAAAATTAGACGTTTTAACTGAAAACAGTTAAAACTAACAGTTAAAACTGCTGGTTTTTTACACTCCAACTATTCATCCATCATATTTTCCCTTTAGATGAGTGCTGTTGGAGTGACTGTGGGTAATTCTGAGATATAGCTAAAGGGAAATTAAGTTGAAAATACATCTAGTTTGGGTTATATTCACAGTCGCCTCCTATACAGTTAACTTATTGCTAGCTATAGGGGCTTCTAGGAATACACCTATGATCCACTGTGCTGACTCATCAGATATCTTGACATGAAGATAAAGGGCCAGAATTCATATCAGGATATGAACCTGTCTTATGGTGCTCATCTCATGAAAAATAGTGCCCAGATTCATTATTAGAAGCTAGTCTGTGGGAAATCCTTTGTTTTCTCTCTTTCTCTGACATCCCACATTCAATCCATCAGAAATTATAGTTGGCTTTACCTTCAAAATATATCTAGACACTGACCATGGGCGGCTTACTATATCCGCTAGTCAAGGTCTCAGTAACTTCTTGCCTGGATTAGAGCAATATCTAACTTGTCTCTCACTTTGTGTCTACACTGCACCTTGGTGAGTGCATGCTAAGTCGCTTCAGTCATGTACAACTCTTTGCAATCCTATGGAAAGTAGGCCACCAGGCTCCTCTGTCCATGGGATTCTCCAAGCAAGAATACTGGAGTGGGTTGCCATGCCCTCCTCCATGGAATCTTCCTGACCCAGGGATTGAATCCCTGTCTCTTACGTCTACTGCATTGGCAGGTGGGTTCTTTACCACTAGCACCACGTGGGAAGCCCCACACTGCATGTCTATAGTTGCCAAAAAGCCTTAGTTAAAAATATAAGTCAAATAATGTCATTCTTAAATTTATGTTCCCCCCCCCCACAATGGTTTCCAATTTTGCTCAGAATAAAATCAATGGAATTTTCAATAGCTTACAGGACTCTGCATGATCTTACTCCTTTCAAATATTTTCTCACAAAGGATGGGAATAGAGAATCTGGGTCTAAACCCCTAGAAGTCAAAGCAATGAGAAAAATGAGGGAAAGTCCATGGTTATTCCTACTAGGAAAAATTAATGTCAACTGGAGGAATCCAAGTTTTTCATAATTTCAAAAATAGAAAGATGATTATTTTCCCTATATGTTATTTATTTTTGCTGACCTTTCAAGAGAGGATGAATAGCAGACAGTTTAAGTTATAGTCTCTAATGAGTGACAAAAACCATGACATTCTCCTGTTTAAGTATAGATTTTTAAGCTCTGGGACAGGATGGAGTTTTGATGTTTTATCCTGAATATTAATCACTGGAAGACCATCTCTTCCTCCACATGGGAGTGGGATAACCATGGTAAATACCAGAATTTTCATCCAAAACAATGTCTTATTTAAAAATAACCTGGCAGGAGTCACATCATCAACATGACAGAAAAGAACTTTTCTACCACCTTCTCCCCCAAATAATGCTGATTTTGACAAGAGTACCATTGGGGGAACAACAGCCCACTCCAATATTCTTTCCTGGAGAATCCCATGGACAGAGAAGCCTAGCAGGCTACAGTCCATGGGGTCACAGAGAGTCGGACACAACTGAGTGACTAACACACACACACACACACACACACACACACACACACACACACACACACACCATTGCAGGAGTCCAGAGGCAAAGTTCCAGCACACTATGGGGACAGGGAAAAAAATGTCTAACATCAAATACAAAAAAGAGAGTAAGAAGAGTGGTTTCACTTTACCTGCATCACTCTTCCCCCTAGGTGGCACAGTTCAGTGTCAAGAGAGACCTTCTGTTGCTCCCGGAGAGATAAGTGAAAGCATATGAATGAGTGCCTGTTTTTCCCAGATGCATGGGACACTGCCCACTTCCTTCTCACCCTATCTAGAATACTGAGGTGTGCTATACAACTAAGAGACAAAGAGGGACCAGAAACATAGCAACCAGGGCTTGGAGGGCATCAAAATGACACAGATCTTACCAACCACTTCACAGACTCCAACAGGAAGCCCACCCATAAGCTACTGGGCCTGCCTCACATGTGGGTCTCCCCAACAGGTACCCCCAATACTCTGCATACTTCAACCACAATCTCCTCCCCTCATTCCATAATTGGCTTCCATTGCATGCCCAAAAGGGTGACAAGTGCAAATTTTTACAAATGACTAGTTAGCTTGCCATGGATATGAATCTGAGCAAACTCCATGATTTAGTGAAGGACAGAGGAGCCTGGTGTGCTATACGGCCCATGAGGTCACAAAGAGCTGGACATGACTTAGTGACTGAAGGACAACAAGAACAACAACAAATTTAGCATGCACAGAAAGCTGGCTCAGCTCCAAGGGATTGAGAGAATGCACACAAACTTTAGCATTATGCACAACCCTACAGAAAGCAAATGGGAGGCTGTCAGTACCTGACCTGGATTTGCAGGATTGAGATAAGGTATCAATTACCTTACCTGATAAGGTGTCAGGATTGAGATAAGACTTTGAGGACACAAAAAAATGAAGGAAACATGACACCACCAAAGGAACACAATAAATTTCCAGTAACTGACTCCAAAGAAATGGAGAAGTACAATTTGCCTGATAAAGAATTCTAAATAGTTGTCTTAAGGAAGCTCGGTGAACTACAAGAAAACACCAGAAGACAATTCAACAAAATCAATAAAGCAGTACATGAACAAAACAGGAGGTTAAACACAGAAAAAGAAATAATTTAATGAATCAAATAGAAATTTTGGAACTGAAGAATACAATGAATGAAATGAAAAACTGTGATAGTGAGTGTCAATAACAGACTTGATCAAGGAGAAGAAAAAAGTTGTGAATTCAAAGACAGGTCATTTTAAATTATCCAGAGGAGAAAAAAGAATGAAGAGTGAAGAAAATGTCTTCTCTCTGGTCTATCTTCCATGTGAATGTACAGCATGCTGGTAATTTGATACAACCTTTCTCAATATCAATATCCTAATATGAAAAATAATGATCGATAGAAATATATTGAAAAAAATTTGGTGAAATGTGGTTCCTGTGGCAAAGAACCTGCCTGCCAATGCAGGAGACGTAAGAGACACAGGTTTGATCCCTGGGTCAGGGAGATCCTCTGGAGGAGAGCACAGCAGCTCACTTCAGTATTCTTGCCTGGAGAATTCCATGGACAGAGGAGCCTGGCGGGCTACAGTCCATGGGGTCACAAAGAGTCGAACATGATTGAAGCGACTTAGCATAGCACAACACAGGGAATGTTTAGGATACCTGGCGAAGGATCACAGATATATGGAAGATAACATCAGGGTCAGTTCTTCTAATGTTTTGTTTCAAGCCTTTCTTTGATTTACATCATGGTCTCTACCCTTCACAGTCACTCAATTTCCATTGTTAAATGATGCTGACAATTCAGAATTATAACAATAATATTCAAACTGAGGAGCCTTGCTGTCTGAGAATGGGGATATTTTGAGATTGTCTATGTGACGAAAATTAGAAGCTAAAAGTTGTCTAACTGTGTGGTGTCTTGGTTTAGACTCTCAAAGCAGATACTGAGGCAAGGTTTCTAGAGTGAGTGAGTAGTTGGGATGTGCTTGGGGCTTACAAGGAACACTAGTAGGGAAGTAGAGAAGTGATATTGGGAAGGATAATTTCTAGCCAAAAAGAAAAGCTACATTATTCAGCTAACTGGTGTAGTGGGTAATTGGAACTTAATCTCAGAGAGAAACTCTGATAAATGGTGTAAGAAATCAACACCTCAAAATTAGCCCACGTAAAAGACAATAGAACTGGGGTATCTATACACTGAATTCTGTAAGTCATTGGTTGAGGAGTACTGAGGCAGGGGAGGTATTATTTGCCTGGCATTTTTGACCTACCATACATGAGTAGACTGAGAGAGCAGCCACTCACAATTCTGGCAAAAAGCCTATGGACACGATGATGCAGATACCAATCATTAAGTTAACCAAAAGACGCTAAACTATTAATAGTAAGTTCTGAGGGATCGGTGTAGACAACTAATAGGGTTGACTGAACATGAAGACTTTAGGGATTGGTAACACTGTCAAGATGACTAATCAGGCAGAAATAATTTTATATTTATGGAGTTATTCCAATTAGCTCCACTAGTTTTTAATTGATGCATTACTTGAACAATATTTCATCTCAGTTAAACAAAACTGATGATCTGCACCAAAGGTCAACAAAATTTTTCTTTAAAGGATGAGAGAGTAAATAGCTTAAGCTTTGAGAGCTGTACAGTCTCTGTCAGAACTAGGACAGCTCTGTCTTTGTAGCATGAAGGCAACTGTGGGCAACTATGTGAGCGTGCTCAGTCACTTTAGTCATGTCCTACTCTTTGTGACTCCATGGACTGTAACCCGCCAGGCTCCTATGTCCATGGGGTTCTCTAGGCAAGAATATTGAAGTGAGTTGCCAGGCCCTCCTCCAGGGGATCTTCCTGACCCAGGGATTGAACCTGTGTCTCTTGCATCTCCTGCATTGCAGGCAAATTCCTTACCACTGAGCCACCAGGGAAGCCCATGAAAGCAGCTATAGACAACAGTAAACAAATAAGCATGGTTGTGTTCCAGCAGCATTTTATTTATGGACACTGAAATTTGAATTCATATAATTTCCATGTGTCACTAAATATTTTTCTTCTAATTTTTTCAACTATCTAAAAATATTTTAAAACCTCTTTAGCTCACAGGCCATACAGAAACAGGTGGATTTGGCTTGGCTGTAATTTGCCAACCTCTGACTACATGATCTTACCTGGTCTAAAAACTAAGACCTGGGACTTCCCTGGTGATCTAATGGTTAAGATTTCACCTTGCAGCACAGGGAACATGGATTCGATCCCTGGTCAAGGAACTAAGATCCCACATGCTGCAGGGCAACTAAGCGCATGTGCAGCAACTACTGAGCACACATGCCACAACTTGAGAATCCATGCACCACAATGAAAAATCCCACATTATGCAACAAAGATGCCATGTAAATGCAGCCAAATAAATTAACAAATAAATAAACATTTTTAAAAGACTTAAGGATCTTTTTTCTTCTTGTTTATCATTATGTGTATATTGCTGAAGAGATTTTTATTAGAAAAAGTTGAAAATATGACCCAGGGCACTGAACACATGACTATGTCAAGAACTCCTAACCAGAGCTAAAATCCCAATAGTCTCCTTTTTTTTTTTTACTTTATAGCTACATAGCAGAAGCATTTTTAAACTTTTATGTGTCTTATATTAAATACTGAAAAAGCTTGGCTGTTTCCACCTGTGGTGTGTGGATTACTTTCCAAGAATATGAGCTGTTGAAGTGAAGGTACAATTATAAAACCAAATGTCAGATAAATGTTAACTATGAGTTGTCAAGAGTTGTATCACCAATATACTTTATTTTTTTCATTCAATGAAAAGTACTAATTGCAAGCAATATTTGTTCAATTACAATAATTACTCATAAAAACCCTTTATGTGTGCTAACCATCAGTGGTTGAAATTAGGGCCAAAAGAATTGCAGTCAGCAGTAGCCAGTGTGATTGTCTCTAAAGAACTCACATAGCTTCCAGGAAGGAAAAAACTAGCAATTGTACATATGTCACATCAAAAGGAGCAAATATCAGAAGGTACTTGGACCAAAAATTTAAGACAGTGCACTTTCCTCCCATCCTTTTGTCCCCCAGAACTAGATAGCTAATGAATGCAAAAAGATGATTGAGGAAGCTAGAAGTAGCTAATCATGTTCCTTCCCAAACCAGGGGTATCTAAAACTCAAGTGGAGTGGTTTATAACAGTAGGTAAAACCAGAGTTTTGATTCTTATACTGATAGTTTTGAAGTACCAAAATGAATGTATTCTTGTGGCAGGAAGACTTTTTATTATATAATATTAATTAGAAAAGCTCCAGTACTGGGACTTCCCTGGTGGTCCAGTGGCTAAGTCTCTGTGCTTCCAATGCAGGGGATGTGAATTCAATCCCTGGTCATGGAACTAAGGTCCTGCATGCTGCATAGCAAAAAAAAAAAAAAAAGCCGAATAAATAAGTTTAAAAGGGGAGGTGAAATATATTAGGTTGTTTTGTTCACATCTTATTGTTTGTTTCTTAAGATAAAGCCAAAATTCTAAGCAACAACCATATTCGGATGCTGTTTATAGAGGAGGAAAAAGTTTTCAGGGATCCTCAGAGTCCCTGGCTGAGTCTGAAAATTAAACTGACAGAAACAGATTAACAGGAGAAAAGTATACATATTTGTTTAAGTTTTATGATATGGGAAACTTCATAAGGAAATGAAGACCTAAAGAAATGGTTAAACCAGAATATTTTAATGCTAGTTATGATGAAGAGGAGACAGCCATGGAAAAATATGATATCTCAAGGAATATGAGGTGAACATAGGTAAACTGGGGTAAACTTAGGCCTGTTTCTTAAGATTCTTCTCAGTCTTATTTTTCTTTGTAGATAATGATACTCCTTTCCTCTGGGTAAAGCGAGGGCGCCTCTCACAAGACAATTTTATGATCTGCTTCAGGGGAAGGTCAGAGTAACCTTTCTTTTTCTGCTATTTTCTCAAACTCCTTTAGCTTAAAATGTTCAGCCTGTCAAGGTGCTGCATTTGGGGGATAGTGTGTCCTGAACCCCATCAGATTCATTGAATAATGTCTAAATTCTAGACTAGAACAGGATAAAAATAATGAAAAACTAGACTTTATTAGCAAAATGTATAGATAGAACTGTGTAACCAATGTGTTGTATTGCCTCTGCTAATGGGGAAAAATCTATGATGATCCTACGATGGTTGTTCAGAACTATTCTAATTTACCTCTTCTCTCTAGAATATCCAATAATATTTCAGTCATTCTCTGACATCAGGAAAGTTCCATTTTCAGGCATTAAAAAGTCAATATAAATCAAAACTTCACTCTCTAATGAATTGAAGACATCTTCCCATCCCCACAGCTCAAGCCTACCTCAGGCTCGGAAGTATGCAACAGGAAAGGGGTGATGTGATGCCTTTTTCCTCCTTATTCTTCATCCTTTCTTTCACTAGCTATTGCTTTTGGTTTCTCTAGGAATTATGTGAGGCATTAAATATTGTGGGCATTAATACTTTTCATCAAATGTTTTCAGTTTTTTCCCCTTTCAGGCACATGGTAAAATTGCATTTCCCTGGCTCCTTACCAATAGATGTGGCCATGTGATTGTTCTTGAGAAAGGAAATGTGAGCAGAAGGGATGTGTGTTTTTCTGGGTGGAAGCTTTAAGAACCAGTACACAAGTCATCATGTTCCCTTCTCTGTGCTGCGGTTGTCATGGAAGCAGGTGAGATAAAATTTCAATGAGGTCAATCTGTGTTGAAAATGTAGTGTGTTGTGAGCAAAAAATAAATATTTATTGTTGTAAGGCTTTGCTTTGGGGATTATATATCACTACAGAAGTCCACAGCTTATCCTGACACAATACACATTACAGCAATACACATTAAAATTACCAAAGATATAATAATTTTGAACTTGTACCTGATAACATGTCCTTAAGATATATGAAATTTTAAAAAAATCAGGATTGTAAAGAGAACTGAGAAATCTAAAATCATGGGGAAAGAATTCAATATACCTTTATCAGAGAAAGTGACAAAATGTTAGTAAGAATTTTAAAACTTCGAACAGAAAAATTAATAACATACATATGAGTATATAGAACAGATAGAAAATATACATTTTTTCAAGTTCACATTAAACATTTAAAAGAATTGCTTCATGCTAGGTTGAAAGGCAGCATCAGATATATCAAAGAACCAATATGGTAGAGATAATGTTGGTTTACTATGATGAAATTTAGGTTAGAAATCAACAATAAGAATAGTACATGTAAATGAACACACACATAAACAACATACACATTTGAAAACTTAGAATGCATTTCTAAATGATTTATGGATAATTTTGAGAAATATATAATATTCAGAATAATAATGAAAATATTACCTATGAAAATCATGAATTATTATAAAAGTGGTACTTAATGTTAATATTTGGTTAAGTTAGATGGTAATATATAGTGTTTATTATATTAATTTCTATTCATATTATATTTAGAATAATTAATAATAATCTTGAAGTGAAAATAAATAAAAACTTAACAGCTTATAAATATGGAAGCTAATTCTTCTCACAGATCATCAGGTGAATAAATTCCGTGATTCTTCCTAATAATTAGTTTATTTAACTCTCATGTTGTGATCTGTTGATACATCAAAAAGTAATAAACATAAGTGTATCATAATGTATCTTTTTCATTGCTTAACAAACATCATTTAAATGTGCATGACTTCCTAAATAGATTACCAGTAACAAATAAGGCAAATAAGTAACAAAAGAGTCAATAGAATCACTAGATACATTTCTCATCACATACACAACCACAAGGTGGTCCTACTACAAAGACTGGTTCAGTAGGAAAAAAGCATCTGATCTTTGTTTCCATGTTCTGCATTTTAACACTGAAATAATTTTCCTTCTCTGTGAATGTGGATCCTTAATTCAGCTTTGCTGGTCTGTGTTCACTTTGAGGTGGCAAAAAGTGCTTGATGGGGGTGTCCAAGTTTGATTTACTTGGGCTGGGTCTACCCATTACACTGCCCAAACCTGTAACTTGGATAAGTACTCATCCTGTCTTTTCTCTCATTCATCATTGGTTATTTTTTCCCTCCTGGCCTAGCATTCTCATTTCATCTTGATGATAGAGCAACTCTAGTGTTCACTGGATGTGTTTTCCCTTATGCAATTTTGTAACATAAAAATACAGTATGAACCACAGCTTATCTTCTTAAGAAATTTGAGTGGAATGTTCTCTTATAAGGAAAAGAGAAATTTCATGAGACTCTTTGGAAAAACAACCTATTAATCCATACATGTATTTGCTTTCCTCTGTACCTGACTCATTCTGATTAGAAGTATGTGTGCAGAGAGCTGATACAAGAAAAAGAAGCAGAGTAAGAAACTTAAAAATTCCATCCCTCAATAAAAGCAACTAAAAAACTGGCAGAAACTGACACATTCGATATTTTTGGAAGTCTAGAAACTAACCAAAGCTTGCGACAACCCAGAGAGCACTTATTCAAGAAAAACAGCTGACTCTTGCTAAATGGCAACCCACTCCAGTACTCTTGCCTGGAAAATTCCATGGACAGAGGAGCCTGGTAGGCTACAGTTCATGGGGTCGCAAAGAGTCGGACACGACTGAGCGACTTCACTTTCACTTTCACTTTTGTGGTATACACTAGTCCCATGTGTTCTCCCTAGCTCAGTCTTGATGATGTGTAATAGTCTGCATTCCCAGTAAAGAAAAAGATATACTGCAACTAAAGGAGCAGAATTGACTCTATTTGCAAAGATTGTCCTTGGTTGGTCTGTCTGGTGGTTCAACTTACCCAAAAAATTTGTTTCATCTGACCTAATTTAGAACTCAACAGTGCTAAAGCCACTAGCTGGGGTGGAGAGGAGAGAGGGTATTGGTCAAAAACATTTACAAACAAATGTTTTTGTCATTTATACATGGAGCAATGGATAACAGTTGGGGAAAACAATATGCCAACAAAAATGAATGAGAGAAAAAGATACTTTGAGGAATAAGGGTTTTGAAAAATTCTAACATATTCCAGGAATCTAGAAGACTCTATGTTGGGCCATGGCACAGAGAATTTGTCCCTACTGGTACTCGAAGCTTCTTTTCCACACTGTGTGGGATCACACAGTCTTTTTTTTATCTTAGTTGTTTATTTAATTGATTTTTAAAAATGAATTGTTATTAGAGTATAGTTGCTTTACAACTATAAGTGTTAGTTTCTACTGTACAGCAAAGTGAATCAGCTATGCATATACATATATCCCCTCTTCCTTGGATTTCATTCCTGTTTAGGTCACCATAGAGCACTGAGTAGGGTTCCCTGAGCTATACAGTAGGTTCCCGCTAATTATCTATTTTATATATAGTATCAATTGTGTAGTAGATACATCAGTCCCAACCTCCCAATTAATCCTACCCTCCCCCTTCTCCCTTGGTATCTTTACGTTTGTTCTCTAAGTCAGTGTTTCTATTTCTCTTTGCAAACAGACAGACGTTATTTTCTTGGGTTCCAAAATCACTGCAGACTATGATTGCAGCCATGAAATTAAAAGATGCTTGCTCCTTGGAAGGAAAGCTATGAAAAACCTAGACAACATATTAGAAAGCATAGACTTCACTTTGCCAACAAAAGCCTGTATAGTCAGAGCTATGATTTTTCCAGTAGTCATGTACAGATGTGAGAGTCGAACTATAAACAAGGCTGAGCACAGAAGAACTGAATGTGGAAATGTGGTGCTGGAGAAGACTCTTGAGAGTCCCTTGGACTGAAAGGAGATCAAACCATTCAATCCTAAAGGAAATCAACCCTCAATATTCTTTGGAAAGACTGTTGCTAAAGCTGATGCTCCAATACTTTGGTCACCTGATGTGAAGAGCCAACTCATTGGAAAAGACCCTGATGCTGGGAAAGATAGGCAAAAAGAGAAGTGGGCGGCAGAGGATGAGATAATTAGATAGCATCACTGACTCAATGGACATGAATTTGAGCAAGCTCCAGGAGATAGTGGAGGACAGAAGAGTCTGGCATGCTAGAGTTTATGGGGTTGCAAAGGGTTGGACATGACTTAGTGACTGAATAACAAAAATAACATTTTTCTGTTTTCCACATATATGCGTTAATGTACAATATTTGTTTTTCTCTTTCTGACTTACTTCGCTCTGTATGACAGTTTCTAGGCCCATCCACATCTCTACAAATGACCCAATTTCATTCCTTTTTTATTGCTGAGTAATATTCCATTATGTATATATACCACATCTTCTTTATCCATTCCTCTGTTGATGGACATTTAGATAATTTCTATGTCCTGGCTGTTGTAAATAGTACTGCAATGAAGTCTTGGGTATGAAGTATACAGTTTAGAGAATATAGTCAATAATAATGTAATATACTTGATGACAGATGGTAACTAGACTTGTTATGATTGTTTTGCAATATATAAAAATCACTATGCTGTGCACCAGTAGCTTCCCAGGTGGCATTAGTGGTAAAGAACCCATCTGCCAATGCAGGAGATATAAGAGATGTGTTTGATCCCTGGATCGGGAAGATCCTCTGGAGGAGGGCATGACAACCTACTTTAGTATTCTTGCCTGAAGAATCCCCATGGATAGAGGAGCCTGGTGGACTATAGTCCATAGGGTCACAGAGTCAGACACACTGAAGTGACTTAGCATGAAGGCACAAATAAAGTGCACCAGGAACTTACATAGTGTAGTAGGTCAGTTATACTTCCAAAACAGACAGACAGACAAACTAATAGAAAAGGGGATTAGATTTGTGGTTACCAGGGGGGAGGTGGAATTGTACGAAGGTAGTTGAGAGGTACAAATTTCAAGTTATAAGATAGATAAGTTCTGGGGTGTAATGTATAACATGATAAATATAATTAACACTGCTGTATGTTATGTACATGAGTTGTTAAGAGACAAAAATCCTAAGAGTTCTCATCACAAGGGTAAAAATTCTTTTTCTTTTATTTTGTAGCTACATGAGATGAAGGATGGCCATTAAAGTGAAAGTGAAATCGCTCAGCCATGTCCAACTCTTTGTGACCCCATGGACACCAGGCTCCTCCGTCAGTGGGATTTTCTAGGCAAGAGTACTGGATTGGGTTGCCATTTCCTTCTCCAGGGAATCTTCCTGACCCAGGGATCAAATCCAGATCTCCTGCATTGTAGACAGATGCTTTACCATCTGAGCCAGATGTATATATGTCAAATCATTATGCTGTACTCCTTAAATGGTGTTGTATATCAATTAAATCTCAGTAAAACTGGAAGAATTTAGGATTGACATTTAGCTGGCTCTTATATGAACCAGGTGAATAAGGAATTAGTGACTCTTCGTATTTTATGTTTTTCTGCTTAAGAAGTTCTCCTAACAGCCTTTAGTTTCAACCAAAGTAAAAATGCTATTTTCGAAAAGATACCCTGGATCATCACTGATAATTCCCCTAAATTGCCAAAAGAGTTTGCTGATAAACGATTTAATCCTAAATTAAAATTTCATATCAACTAAGGTTTACCAGACACATGATTTAATCAACTAAGCAACCATGTCAAAGGCATCCAAGGTTTAGATAAAATGGGCCAGTCCCTGGAATGTGAAATCAACTGGGCCTTAGGAAGCATCACTATGAACAAAGCGAGTGGAAGTGATGGAATTCCAGTTGAGCTGTTTCAAATCCTAAAAGACGATGCTGTGAAAGTGCTGCACTCAATATGCCAGCAAATTTGGAAAACTCAGCAGTGGCCACAGGACTGGAAAAGGTCAGTTTTCCTTCCAATCACAAAGGAAGGCAATGCCAAAGAATGTTCAAACTACCACACAATTGCACTCATCTCACACGCTAGCAAAGTAATGCTCAAAATTCTCCAAGCCAGGCTTCAGCAATACGTGAACCAAGAACTTCCAGATTTTCAGGCTGGTTTTAGAAAAGGCACAGGAACCAGAGATAAAATTGTGAACACCCCTTGGATCATCAAAAAGCCAGGGAGTTCCAGAAAAACATCTACTTCTGCTTCATTGACTATACTAAAGCCTTTGACTGTGTGGATCACAATAAACTGTGGAAAATTCTTAAAAAGATGGGAATCCGATACCACCTGACCTGCCTCCTTAGAAACCTGTATGCAGGTCAGGAAGCAGCAATTAGAACTAGACATGGAACAACAGACTGGTTCCAAATCGGGAAAGGAGTACGTCATGGCTGTATATTGTCACCCTGTTTATGTAACACATATGCAGAGTGTATCAAGTGAAATGCCACGCTGGATGAAGCACAAGCTGGAATCAAGTTTGCAGGGAGAAATAAATCAATAACCTCAGATATGCAGATGACACCACCCTTATGGCAGAGAGTGAAGAAGAACTAAAGAGCCTCTTGTGGAAGTGAAAGAGGAGAGAGAAAAAAGTTGGCTTAAAACTCAACATTCAGAAAACTAAGATCAAGGCATCCAGTCCCATCACATCATGGCAAATAGGTGGGGAAACAATGGAAACAGTGACTGACTTTGTTTTGATGGGGGGGGGGGGCTCCAAAATCACTGCAGATGGTGACTGCAGCCAAGAAATTAAAAGACGCTTGCTCCTTGGAAGAAAAGCTATGACCAACCTAGACAGTCTATTAAAAAGCAGAGACATTACTTTGCTGACAAAGGTCCATCTAGTCAAAGCTATGGTTTTTCCAGTAGTCATGTATGGATGTGAAAGTTGGACTATAAAGAAAGCTGAGCACTGAAGAATTGATGCTTTTGAACTGTGGTGTTGGAGAAGACTCTTGGGAGTCCCTTGGACTGCAGGAGATAAAACCAGTCAATCCTAAAGGAAATCAGTGCTGAATATTCATTGGAAGGACTGATGCTGAAGCTGAAACTCCAATGATTTGGCCACCTGATGTGAAGAACTGACTCACTGGAAAAGACCCTGATGCTGGGAAAGATTGAAGGCGGGAGGAGAAGACGATGACAGAGGATGAGATGGTTGGATGGCATAACTGAGTTGATGGGCAAGAGTTTGAGCAAGCTCCAGGAGTTGATGATGGACAGGGAAGCCTGGCATGCTGCAGTCCATGTACTGGGGTCAAAAAGTGTTGGACACGACTGAGTGACTGAATTGAAATGAACTGGAATCATTCCCTTCCTTAATGCAAAAATAATTCAGAATCAAGTACCAGAAAGAGTGTGGCATGATTAATTTATAAGACAATGAATTTCACACTGACAACATTATATAAATCTGCTGTATTTAGTCTAAGTCTTTGATAACAATCCAGAATTAGGAGTTAATTTTCAGAAACTACCAGAGGAAGAACAAACTATAATATTGGAAACTGCTTTGAGCTTTGCTTGATTCTTTACGGAGAATGGTGTCCAAACATATGTAAATATTAATAAACTGTATTGAAAATGATTGAAAGTTCCTAGCTATCTAGGAACTTACTAGTACAGGTTTTGTAACTGAAGAAATTGGATCCACAGTACTGAAGACTACCTGGAAAACTTTTTAAGTACGCTTAGTTGGTGTGTGTGTGTGTGTGTGTGTGTGAAAGTCACTCAGTCGTGTCTGATTCTTTGTGACCCCATGGACTGTAGCTTGCCAGGCTGCTCTGTCCGTGGAATTCTCCAGGCCAGAATACTGGAGTGGGTTGCCATTCCCTTCTCCAGGGGATATTCCTGGAGATCAAACACAGGTCTCCCACATTGCAAGTGGATTCTTTACCATCTGAGTCACCAAGGAAGCCCACTCTTGGTTGGACATGAGCACAAATGTGCTTTCTCTGCTTGTTCATATATTGTTGGGGCTTGTGGAACTGGCTTAGCTGAGTTTCTGGCTCCATGGTCCATTTACATCAGAGTAATCCATTCATTTTTATATTACCGAATATCTGAGAGGGGAAATAATGATATAATCAAACACTTGTGCTACATTGGATGCTCAACACATTTATTTCCTAATTAGAAATAAAATTGCATTAATCAAGGGACAAGACTTGCAGAGTAGTGAAGTCAGGAGCTTAGTAAATTCTCTCAGATAAAATTAACTTGATAAAATAAACAAAAACAACCATATCAGGGCTCTGGAAACTGACTAAAAGCAGACATCAAGTTGAGAAGCTTTTTACTCAAAAAAAAAAAAAAAAAAAAATGAGCCTGAGAGGGATTGATCAAGATAGTGGAGTGAGAGGAGGTGGAGATCACCTCCCTCCTGCCTGAACACATCAAAAGTACATCAGGATGGACTGGGGATATGTACACCTGTGGATGATTCAGGTTGATGTATGTCAAAAGCAAGTACAATATTGTAAAGTAATTAGGCTCCAGTTAAAATAAATTAATTAATTTTTAAAAATACATCTCATGGTTTACATTGGGAAGACTGATCAAGATGGCAGAGTAAGATGTGGAGTTCACCTCCTCCCATGAACATATCAAAAATACACTTACATGTGGAACAATTATTCAGTTCAGTTCAGTTCAGGTGCTCAGTCGTGTCCAACTCTTTGTGACCCCATGAACCGCAACACGCCAGGCCTCCCTGTCCATCACCAACTCCCGGAGTCCTCCCAAGCCCATGTCAATTCAGTCGGTGATGCCATCCAACAATCTCATCCTCTGTCGTCCCCTCTCCTCCTGCCCTCAATCTTTCCCAGCATCATGGTCTTCTCAAATGAGTCAGCTCTTCACATCAGGTGGCAAAAATATTGGAGTTTCAGCTTCAGCATCAGTCCTTCCAATGAACGCCCAGGACTGATCTCCTTTAGGATGGATTGGTTGGATCTCCTTGCAGTCCAAGGGACTCCCAAGAGTCCTCTCCAACACCACAGGTCAAAAGCATCAATTCTTCTGTGCTCAGCTTTCATTATAGTGCAACTCTCACATCCATACATGACCACTGGAGAAACCACAGCCTTGACTAGAAGGACCTTTGTCGGCAAAGTAATGTCTCTGCTTTTTAATATGCTGTCTAGGCTGGTCATAACTTTCCTTCCAAGGAGTAAGTGTCTTATAATTTCATGACTGAAATCATCATTTGCAGTGATTTTGGAGCCCAGAAAAATACGTCAGCCACTGTTTCCACTGTTTCCCCATCTATTTGCCATGAGGTGATGGGACCAGATGCCATTACCTTAGTTTTCTAAATGCTGAGCTTTAAGCCAACTTTTTCACTCTCCTCTTTCATTTCCACAAGAGGCTTTCTAGTTCTTCTTCACTTTCTGCCATAAGGGTGGTATCATCTGCATATCTGAGGTTATTGATATTTCTACTGGCAATCTTGATTCCAGCTTGTGTTTCATCCAGCCCAGCATTTGTCATGATGTATTCTGCATATAAGTTAAATAAGCAGGGAGACAACATACAGCCTTGACGTACTCCTTTTCCTATTTGGAACCAGTCTGTTGTTCCATGTCCAGTTCTAACTGTCGCTTCCTGACCTGCATACAGATTTCTCAAGAGACGGGTCACATGGTCTGGTATTCCCATCTCTTTCAGAATTTTCCACAGTTTATTGTGATCCACACAGTCAAAGGATTTGGCATAGTCAATAAAGCAGAAATAGATGTTTTTCTGGAACTCTCTTGCTTTTTTGATGATCAGAGGATGTTGGTTATTTGATCTCTAGTTCCTCTGCCTATTCTAAATCCAGCATGAATATCTGGAAGTTCATGGTTCACGTATTGCTGAGGCCTGGCTTGGAGAATTTTGAGTATTACTTTACTAGCGTGTGAGATGAGTGCAACTGTGCAGTAGTTTGAGCATTCTTTGGCATTCCCTTTCTTTGGGATTGGAATGAAAACTGACCTTTTCCAGTCCTGTGGCCACTGCTGAGTTTTCCAAATTTGCTGGCATATTGAGTGCAGCACTTTCACAGCATCATCTTTTAGGATTTGAAATAGCTCAACTGGAGTTCCATCACCTCCACTAGTTTTATTCATAGTGATGCTTCCTAAGGCCCACTTGACTTTACATTCCAGGATGTCTGGCTCTACGTGAGTGATCACACCATTGTGATTATCTGGGTCATGAAGATCTTTTTTGTAGAGTTCTTCTGCGTATTCTTGCCACCTCTTAATATCTTCTGCTTCTGTTAGGTCCATACCATTTCTGTCCTTCATTGAGCCCATCTTTGCATGAAATGTCCCCTTGGTATCTTTAATTTTCTTGAAGAGATCTCTAGTCTTTCCCATTCTGCTGTTTTCCTCTATTTCTTTGCATTGATCTCTGAGGAAGGCTTTCTTATCTCTCCTTGCTATTCTTTGGAACTCTGCATTCAAATGGGAATATCTTTCCTTTTTTCCTTTGCTTTTTGCTTCTCTTCTTTTCACAGCTATTTGTAAGGCCTCCTCAGACAACCATTTTGCTTTTCTGCATTTCTATATCTTGGGGATGGTCTTGCTTCCAGTCTCCTGTACAATGTCATGAACCTCTGTCCATAGTTCATCAGGCATTCTGTCTATCAGATCTAGTCCCTTAAATCTATTTCTCACTTCCACTGTATAGTCATAAGGGATTTGATTTAGGTCATACCTGAATGGTCTAGTGGTTTTCACTACTTTCTTCAATTTCAGTCTGAATTTGGCAATAAGGAGTTCATGATCTGAGCCACAGTCAGCTCCCGGTCTTCTTTTTGCTGACTGTATAGAGCTTCTCCATCTTTGGCTGCAAAGAATAGAATCAATCTGATTTCGGTGTTGACCATCTGGTGATGTCCATTGTAGAGCCTTCCCTTGTATTGTTGGAAGAGGGTGTTTGCTATAACCAATGGGTTCTCTTGGCAGAACTCTATTAGCCTTTGCCCTGCTTCATTCCATACTCCTAGGCCAAATTTGCCTGCTACTCCAGGTGTTTCTTGGCTTCCTACTTTTGCATTCCAGTCCCCTATAATGAAAAGGACATCCTTTTTGGGTATTAGTTCTAGAAGGTCTTGTAGGTCTTCATAGAGCCGTTGAACTTCAGCTTCTTCAGCATTACTGGTTGGGGCATAGACTTGGATTACCATGATATTGAATGGTTTGCCTTGGAAAGGAACAGAGGTCATTCTATCGTTTTTGAGATTGCATCCAAGTACTGCATTTCAGACTCTTTTGTTGACTATGATGGCTACTCCATTTCTTCTAAGGGATTCCTGTTCACAGTAGTAGATATAATGGTCATCTGAGTTAAATTCACCCATTCCAGTCCATCTTAGTTCACTGATTCCTAGAATGTCGACGTTCACTCTTGCCATCTCCTGTTTGACCACTTCCAATTTGCCTTGATTCATGGACCTAACATTCCAGGTTCCTATGCAATATTGCTCTTTACAGCATCGATCCTTGCTTCTATCACCAGTCCTATCTACAACTGGGTATTCTTTTTCCTTTGGTTCCATCCCTTCATTCTTTCTGGATTTATTTCCCCACTGATCTCCAGTAGCATATTGGGCACCTACCGAACTGTGGAGTTCATCTTTTAGTGTCCTATCTTTTTGCCTTTTCCTACTGTTCATGGGGTTCTCAAAGCAAGAATATTGAAGTGGTTTGCCATTCCCTTCTCCAGTGGACCACATTCTGTCAGACCTCTCCACCATGACCCGTCAGTCTTGGGTGGCCCCACATGGCATGGCTTAGTTTCATTGAGTTAGACAAGGCTGTGGTCCATGTGATCAGATTGGCTAATTGTCTGTGAATGTGGTTTCAGTGTGTCTGCCCTCTGATGCCCTCTCTCAGTGCCTACCATCTTACTTGGGTTTCTCTTACCTTGGATGTGTGGTATCTCTTCACGGCTGCTGGACCCCCCATACAGAGATGGCTATAAGAAATATCCACATGTAATCAGATAGGAAGGAAAGGAAAGTCTTTGGGTCAGAATCTATGCCCCTGAAAGGGGACTCAGAGGGAAAAGGAAGAATATACAGGCTGACACCCACTCCGGGGAATGAGCAGTGGAGCAGTGAGAGCCACATATTGGGTGCTCCAGTCCCGGGATCCTACACAGGAGAGATGAGCCCCATTGATTGGTTGGAGGACCACTGGGACTCTCAGGAGGATTGTGGGAAGGCTGAACTACACTTACGAGAAGCATTCATGCTCTGGCTATCATTTGAGACAAGGCATAGAATGTGATTAGAGAACTGCTTTAGTGGCTGCTGGGTTTTCTGTTACTGGCTCATTACACATCCCATCTTAAACCAACTGAACTTTCTGGCCCTGCTCATGCCACATCATGCTGTGGCACTGAATCTGAGCTGGCCATGACTTGGGAGAAGACATGGCAGTGGGGTACAAAAGCGACCTGGTCTCAGGGTAGAGCCTGGGTGGTGTGTCAGAATCCATTGTTGGTGTTTATTCAAGCAGTACATCCAAAGAAGCCCAGGTCTTTGGTGGAAGCCATTTGACCACAGCTCATACCCTGATACAGTCTGAGAGTTTACACACGCCCTACCTACCCAGTGTTGTGGCTCCACAACAGGGCAGAGGCAGCTGAGGGCAGAAATTGGCTATAAAGAACAAAGGGACTGTGAAGTAGTGCACTGGGGACAGCTTGGGCCTCTGTCTGCAGCCAACAAAAGCCAAAAGCCCTCATGGGCTCCCCTTGCCACAGAAATTCTCCCCTCTGAGGCAGGAGTCCCAGTGCTCAGAGAGTAGAAACACACACTTAAAGTGAACAGAGCCAGCTTGGGCCATACACTCAGAGCTTCTGTTCCAGCAACCTGGGATCAGACATCTTCCCCAGTAGGGTGGTGATGGCTAATGAGCAGAGGGTAGTCCCATCTCACAGCTGATGCCAGCTCTAGCTCCTCCATCTCCAGACCACCCACTATGAAGGTGATAGCTGTCAGCACACCCTGAGGAAAAATTGAGATTTGCATCCACATCAAATGTAATTCTCCACCAAAGGCTTTGAGCACATGCAATCTGTATAGGGATACTCCCACATAAGAACACACTTTCAAAGACTGCAATAAGTAACCATTTCACAAGAAGTCATAGAGGGAAAGTTACGCAAAACAAAGAAAACAGAGGAACTACTGTTAATTGAAAGAGCAAGAGAAAACCTTTGAAAAATAGTGAAACAGAAATAACAGTTTTTACCAGATAAAGAATTCAGAGCCCAGAAATAAAACCACACATTTATGGCCAAAGATGGCAAGAATGAATATACAATGGGGAAAAAAACATTCTCTTCAATTAGTGGTGCTGGGAAAACTGGCCATGAATGAGATTAGAACATTTTCTCTCACCATATGCAAAACTAAATTGAAATGGATTAAAGACCTAAATGTAAGTCTTGAAACCATAAAACTCCTAGAAGAAAACTTAGGCACAACACTTGTTGACAAAATCACAGCAATATTCTTTTGGCTCTGTCTAAAACAAAATAAACAAAAGCAAAAATCAACAAATGCCACCTAATTAAACATAAAAGCTTTTACACAACAAAGGAAACCATTGACAAAATGAAAAGAAAATTTAGGAAATAGGAGAAAATATTTGCAAATGATATGACCTGCAAGGGGTTAATATTTAAAATATATAAACAGCTCATACAACTCAATAATTAAAAACCCAATACAAAATGGGAGAAGACCTGAGTATATATTTTCCCAACAAATACATAAAGTTGGCTAGGAAGCATGAGAAAAGATACTCAACATCACTAATTATTAGAGAACTGTAAATCAAAATTTACAATATCAACAATAAGACATAATCTCACACTTATCAGAAAGACTACCCTCAAAAGTCTACCAATAACAAATGTTAGCAAGAATGTCAAGAAAAAGGAGCCCTTGTACACTGTTAGTAGGAATATAAATTGGCACAGCCATTATGGAAACAGTATAATGGTTCCACAAAAATCTAAAAATAGAACTACCATATACTCTAGCAATTCCACTCCTGGGTATATATCCAGAAAAAAAACAAAAACACTAATTTGAAAAGATATGTGCACTCCAGTGTTCATAACAGCACTATTTACAATAGCTAGGATAGAAAAAAATCTACTGAAATATACATCAACTGACAAATGGTTAAGAAAGTTGTGATATATACATATACACACACACACACACACACACACACACACACACACACACACATATATATGGTATATGCAATGGAATATTACTCAGCCATAAAAAAGAATGAAATTTTGCCATTTGCAGCAGTGTGGATGAACTCAAATGATTTTACGCTTAGTGAAATAAGTCAGGTTTGAGACTTTTTGTCTTTTGAGAAAGACAAGTAGTGCATGATGTCACTTATATGTGGAATCTAAAAAATAATAGAAACCAACATATATAGCAAAACAGAAATGGAATCACAGATATAGAAAGTGAACTAATATTACTAGTGGGTAGAGGGAAGTGGGTGGGACAAGACAGAGGTATGAGATTAAGAGATATAAACTACAATGTATAAAAAAATAAGCAACATGGATATATTATACAAATAGTATTGAGCAACATATTTTAAAATGCATATAGCATGGCTAAGTAGAATTTATTTCAAGAATATGAGGCTGATTCAAAATTCAAAAATCCATCAATGTCAAGAGAATGAGAAGACACAGACTGAGAGAGTATTATTGCAAATGGTATATATGATGAACTCTTATCCAAAATATACAAAGAACTCTGAAAAATTGACAATAAAAAAACAACCAACCTGTTAAATGGGTAAAAGATCTGAACAGGCACCTCACCAAAGAAGGTATACATCTGACAAATGAGCCATCTGAGAAGCCTACATAATGTATGATTCCAACAATATAATTTTCTGGGAAAGTCCAAACTATGGAGACAATAAGCAGATCTGTGGTTGTCAGAGGTTTGGGGTAGAGCAAGGGATGATGATTAGACAGAGCACATAGGGCTTTTAGGACATGAAAATACTTATGATACTGCAGTGGTGGATAAATTTCATTTCACATTTTTTCAAACTCATAAGTATGTAAACGAAGAGTGAACCTTAATATAAAATACAGAGTTTGGGTAATTTTAATATGTCATTGTAGGTTCACAAATTGTAACAAATGTACCACTTTATTGTGGGATGTGGATAGTGGGGGAGGCTCTACATGTGTGGGGGCAGGGGCTATTTGGGAACTTTATGCACTTTTGCTACAATTTTCCTATAACCTAAGACTGCCCATAACATAAGTTTATGTTTTTAAAGTTGCCTCCTCAAAAAAAAATATCCATCAGTGTTATCCACTATATTAACATACTAAGGAAGGGAAAATCACATAATGTTTTCAATTGATGCATAAGAATATTTGACAAATTAAAATCACAATATGGTAAAATCACATGCATATTGGAAAGACTGAAGTAAAAAATACCGTTAATACCAAATGCTATTGATGACCAGGAGTAACTGTATCTTTTATACATTGCTGGTGAGAATATAAAGTGGCACAATAATTCTGATAGTTTCTTATAAGACCAAACATATATTTGCCGTGAAAGTGTTAGTCTCTCAGTAGTGTCTGACTCTTTGCGATCCCATAGACTGTAGCCCACCAGGCTCCTCTATCAGTGGAATTCTCCAGGCAATACTGGAGTGGATAGCCATTCCTTCTCCAGGGGATCTTCCCAACCCAGGGATCGAACCCAAGTCTCGTGCATTGCAGGCAGATTCTTTATCCTCTGAGCCACTAGGGAAGCCCCAGTAACAACTCCACACTTGAACCCTTGGTCATTTATCATAGAAAAATAAAAATATATGCTCACACAAAAGCTTTTATGTGATAGCAACTTTATTTATAACAAACCAAACCTGGAAACAACCCAGATGTCCTTCAAAGAGGTTCATGTTTAAACCGAAGAGTAGTATATCCATATACCGGAATACTACTCATTAGTAGAAATGAATAAACTATTTATATATGGAAAAATTGAAAGGGTCTCCAGGGAATTATGCTGTGTGAAAGAAGCCAGACACAAAGGCTACATATTGTATAATTCCATTTATGTGTCATTCTAAAATAGAGAAAACTACAGGGACGGAGAACACATCAGTGGTTGCCAAGAGCTAGGGATGGGAGGGAGGGTAGGTGTGACTATAAAGGAATTACAGGATGAGGGAGTTGTCAAATTGTCACATTTTATTCCTAAACTCCTCCTCAGCCACCACCTCCTCCTTCACCCTTCATATATGTTCCTTGAAGAAAAGCTTTTCATCCAGCCTTTTCTAGATTACTATCCCTGGTTTTGTTTGAAAAAATACGAATTCTTCCCCAAATTTGTCTCTGGTTTCTGGCAGGTAGCAGCAGTATGACATGAGCATGAGATGTGAGGGGGGACTACTTGTTTTCATTCTATGTTGTGTGTTGAAAATTACTGTATTGTTCTACCTTTGCCTGTCCTTACTTTTGTGTTAATATTAACTTCTGTTGTTTTTATTTATTCATTTATTACTTTTTAAAATTGAAATATAGTTGATTTACAATGTTGTATTAGTTTCAGGTGTATAGCAAAGTGATTCAGTTGTGTGTGTGTGTGTGTGTGTGTATTCTTTATATTTTTTCAGGTTTGTTTCCCTTATAGGTTACTATAAAATAACAAATAGAGATTCCTGTGCTATATAGTAGGTCCTTATTTTAGGATAGTTTGGGATTAATATATATAGTAGTGTATACATGTTAATCCCAAACTCCTAACTTGATTTTGAGTCTAGCCTATTTTCTTCATTGGTTTTTAGATATTGTTTTTTACTGTAATGTGAACAGGGCCTTCTCCTCAATGCAAGAGAAGTGGTAAGTCTCATAATGTAAAACTATTCCTCTTCTCACTACCCCTCCCCTCAATATAGCTTAATTTTAAATCTGAGGAGACTGGGTAAAATAATGTGTAGTGCTTATATTATTTTCTTAAAGTCTGATGCAAATTTGCAGTAACTGCTGCTTCAAAGGCTGGAAGCTGAGGAATAAGCTTTTACTGGTGCAATAATGTTCTTATTGACTTTATTGATGCCAGATAACAATGTATCTTTCTTAGAGAGCACTCATTTCTGCTCCTAATAGTTTCAAAAGGAATATGTCCATAAAGATATAGGAGTTTAACTAAATACATTATTTAAAATAGTTATTCCATTATAAATGAATGACTATTTAGAAAATTCTAAAATATTTGTTTCACTGTCTGTATTGTCTGAATTGCGTTTATCTTCAACTGTTTACTTTCAGTACAACTTTTATCACTTGACCAATCACAATGAATAGTCTAATATAAGTTCACTGTGTGTTTTGTTATATTTGTTATATTTTTATTTTAACCTTGAATTTAACAAGGAGAATATAAAATAGAAGCCAAGTATAACCTTTTCTGAACATTCACAGCATGCCAGATACCATGGAGAAGATCATAAGTGCACTAGTATCTAATTCAAGGACATTTTCTTTGAGGAGACAAAACTAGCAAATGGGTGCATGTTTAACTTTTTTTTTTCTAGATGGAAAACACATTTTTTTAGTATTTTAATTTTATTAAAGTATAGTTGATTTACAATGTTGTATTAATTTCAGGTGTACAGCAAAGTGAATAAGTTATACATATACGTATATTCCTTCTTTTTCAGATTCTTGTCTTATATAAGTCATCACAGAATATTATATAAAGTTCCCTGTGATATTTAGTAGGTCCCTATTGGTCATTTATCTTATATATAGTAATGTGTGTATGTTCATCCCAAGCTCCAGATTTATCCCTCCACCCTACCTTTCCTCCTTGGTAACCATAAGTTTGTTTTGTATATCTATAAGTCTCCTTTTATTTTGTAAATAAATTCATTTGTATATTTTTTAAAGATTAGATTCCACATATGAATGATATCATATATTTGTCTTTCCCTTGTATGACTTACTTCACTTAGTGTGATAATCTCTAGATCCATCCATGTTGCTTCAAATGGCATCATGTCATTATTTTTTATAGATGAGTAATATTCCATTCTCCAGTACTCTTGCCTGGAAAATCCCATGGACGGAGGAGCCTGGTAGGCTGCAGTCCATGGGGTTGCTACGAGTTGGACACGACTGAGCAACTTCACTTTCACTTTTCACATTCATGCATTGGAGAAGGAAATGGCAACCCACTACAGTGTTCTTGCCTGGAGAATCCCAGGGATGGGAGAGCCTGGTGGGCTGCCGTCTATGGGGTCACACGGAGTCGGACACGACTGAAGTGACTTAGCAGCAGCAGCAGCAGCAATATTCCATTGTATATATGTACCACATCTTTATCCATTCTTCTGTTGATGGACATTTAGATTGCTTCTATGTCTTGGCAATTGTAAACAGTGCTGCAATGAACATTGCGGTGTGTGTATATTTTCTTTTTTTTTTAATTTTTTCAATTTTTTTTCCATTTATTTTTATTAGTTGGAGGCTAATTACTTTACAATATTGTAGTGGTTTTTGTCATACATTGACATGAATCAGCCATGGATTTACATGTGTTCCCCATCCCATTCCCCCCTCCCAACTCCCTCTCCACCCGATCCCTCTGGGTCTTCCCAGTGCACCAGGCCCGACCACTTGTCTCATGCATCCAACCTGGGCTGATGATCTGTTTCACCCTAGATAATATACATGTTTCGATGCTGTTCTCTCGAAACATCCCACCCTCGCCTTCTCCCACAGAGTCCAAAAGTCTGTTCTGTACATTTGTGTCTCTTTTTCTGTTTTGCATATAGGGTTATTGAGGTGTGTGTATATTTTCAAACTATGGTTTTCTCCAGATATATTCCTAGGAGTTGGATTGATGGATCATATGGTTAGTTCTTTTAAGTTTTTTAAGGAACCTCCATACTGTTCTCCATAGTGATTGTACTAATTTACATCCCCACTAACAGTGTAGGTGAGTTCCCTTTTCTTCACACCCTCTCCAACATTTATTGTTTGTAGACTTTTTGATGATGGCCATTCTGACCAGTGTGAGGTGATACCTCACTATATTCCAAAACTATATGGAATAGTTTTGATTTGCATTTCTTTGGTAATTGGTTATGTTGAGCATCTTTTCATGTGCTTTTTGGCTATTTGTTTGTCTTTGGGAAAATGTCTATTTAGATCTTCTGCCCATTTTTTTATTGTGTTGCTTTTTTTTTTTTTTTACATAGAGCTACATGAGCTGTTTGTATATTTAGGAGATTAATCCCTAGTCGGTTGCATCATTTGCAATTTTTTCCTCCCATTCTAAAAACACATGTTTCTTAATTCACTCTTAAAATAGGCTCCTAGACCTGTTTGTCTCCTTATTCCACATTTACCTCTTCCAGTAAAAGTGTTATTTAAGTCAAAGTGTTACCAGCTGTATTCAGGTTAAGGAGAACTTAGACTTAACCTGTACCCAGTTTAGGGTGGTAGACATATATCTAAGCAGAGATATTAAATGGTAAAAAAAAAAAATAGGGGATGAACATTAAAGGAGAAGGTGATAGATCATTACCAAATTACAGTCAATTAAAAAATCTCTCATCTGGTGAATGCACAGAATATTTTTGATCATGTTCTCAGTTCAGTCGCTGAGTCGTGTCCAACTCTTTGCGACCCTAACCATCGCAGCACGCCAGGCTCCCTGTCCATCACCAACTCCCGGAGTTTACTCAAATTCATGTCCATCTAGTCGGTGAAGCCATCCAGCCATCTCATCCCCTGTCGTCCCCTTCTCCTCCTGACCCCAATCCCTCCCAGCATCAGGGTCTTTTCCAATGAGTCAGCTCTTCGCATGAGGTGGCCAAAGTATTGGAGTTTCAGCTTCAGCATCAGTTCTTCCAAAGAACACCCAGGACTGATCTCCTTTAGGATGGACTGGTTAGATCTCCTTGCAGTCCAAGGGACTCTCAAGAGTCTTCTCCAACACCACAGTTCAAAAGGATCAATACTTCGGCGCTCAGCTTTCTTCACAGTCCAACTCTCACATCCATACATGACCACTGGAAAAACCATAGCCTTGACTAGACGGACCTTTGTTGGCAAAGTAATGTCTCTGCTTTTTAATATGCTGTCTAGGTTGGTCATAACTTTCCTTCCAAGGAGTAAGCGTCTTTTCATTTCATGGTTGCAATCACCATCTGCAGTGATTTTGGAGCCCCCCAAAATAAAGTCTGACACTGTTTCCACTGTTTCCCCATCTATTTCCCATGAAGTGATGGAACAGAATGCCATGATCTTAGTCTTCTGAATGTTGAGCTTTAACCCAACTTTCTCACTGTCCTCTTTCACTTTCATCAAGAGGCTTTTTAGTTCCTCTTCACTTTCTGCCATAAGGGTGGTGTCATCTGCATATCTGAGGTTATTGATATTTCTCCCAGCAATCTTGATTCCAGTTTGTGCTTCTTCCAGCCCAATGCTTCTCATGATGTACTCTGCATATATGTTAAATAAGCAGGGTGACAGCATACAGCCTTGACGTCCTCCTTTTCCTATTTGGAACTAATCTGTTGTTCCATGTCCAGTTCTAACTGTTGCTTCCTGACCTGCATATAGGTTTCTCAAGAGGCAAGTCAGGTGGTCTGGTATTCCCATCTCTTTCAGAATTCTCCACAGTTTATTATGATCCACACAAAGACTTTGGCATAGTCAATAAAGCAGAAATAGATTTTTTTCTGGAACTCGCTTGCTTTTTTGATGATCCAGCGGATGTTGGCAGTTGGATCTCTGGTTCCTCTGCCTTTTCTAAAACCAGTTTGAACATCTGGAAGTTCACAGTTCACGTATTGCTGAAGCCTGGCTTGGAGAATTTTGAGCATTATTTACTTTTCAAGCCTGGCTTGGAGAATTTTGGGCATTACTTTACTTTTCAAGGTCAGGAGGGGCGGCCAGGAGGAGATACCCCTCGTCCAACTTACAGAGCAGTGGCTGCATGTTGCTGGTATAGCCGTGAAGAGATGCCCCACGGCCAAGGTAAGAGAAACCCAAGTAAGATGGTAGATGTTGCAAGACAGCATCAGAGGGCAGACACACTGAAACCGTAATCACAGAAAGCTAGCCAATCTGATCACATACATGGACCACAGCCTTGTCTAATTCAATGAAACTAAGCCATGCCATGTGGGGCCATGCAAGTCAGATGGGTCATGGTGGAGAGGTCTGACAGAATGTGGTCCACTGGAGAAGGAAATGGCAAACCACTTCAATATTCTTGCCTTGAGAACCCCATGAACAGTATGAAAAGGCAAAATGATAGGATACTTAAAGAGGAACTCCCCAGTTTTGGAGGTGCCCAATATGCTACTGGAGATCAGTGGGGAAATAAATCCAGAAAGAATGAAGGGATGGAACCAAAGCAAAAAGAATACCCAGTTGTGGGTGTGACTGGTGATAGAAGCAAGGTCCTATGCTAAAGAGCAATATTGCATAGGAACCCGGAATGTTAGGTCCATGAATCAAGGCAAATTGGAAGTGGTCAAACAGGAGATGGCAAGAGTGAACGTCGACATTCTAGGAATCAGTGAACTAAGATGGACTGGAATGGGTGAATTTAACTCAGATGACCATTATATCTACTACTGTGAACAGGAATCCCTTAGAAGAAATGGAGTAGCCATCATAGTCAACAAAAGAGTTCAAAATTCAGTACTTGGATGCAATCTCAAAAACAGTAGAATGACCTCTGATCATTTCCAAGGCAAACCATTCAATATCACGGTAATCCAAGCGTGTGCCCCAACCAGTAATGCTGAAGAAGTTGAAGTTGAACGGTTTTATGAAGACCTACAAGATCTTTTAGAACTAACATCCAAAAAGGATGTCCTTTTCATTATAGGGGACTGGAATGCAAAAGTAGGAAGCCAAGAAACACCTGGAGTAGCAGGCAAATTTGGCCTAGGAGTATGGAATGAAGCAGGGCAAAGGCTAATAGAGTTCTGCCAAGAGAACGCACTGGTCATAGCAATCACCCTCTTCCAACAACACAAGTGAAGACTCTACAATGGACATCACCAGATGGTCAACACAGAAATCAGATTGATTCTATTCTTTGCAGCCAAAGATGGAGAAGCTCTATACAGTCAGCAAAAAGAAGACCGGGAGCTGACTGTGGCTCAGATCATGAACTCCTTATTGCCAAATTCAGACTGAAATTGAAAGTAGTGAAAACCACTAGACCATTCAGGTATGACCTAAATCAAATCCCTTATGATTATACAGTGGAAGTGAGAAATAGATTTAAGGGACTAGATCTGATAGACAGAATGCCTGATGAACTATGGACAGAGGTTCATGACATTGTACAGGAGACAAGGATTAAGACCATCCCCATGGAGTCCAAAAGTTTGTTCTGTACATCTGTGTCTCTTTTTCTGTTTTGCCCATGGAAAAGAAATGCAAAAAAGCAAAATGGCTGTCAGAGGAGGCTTTACAAATAGCTGTGAAAAGAAGAGAAGCAAAAAGCAAAGAAGAAAATGAAAGATATTCCTATTTGAATGCAGAGTTCCAAAGAATAGCAAGGAGAGATAAGAAAACCTTCCTCAGAGATCAATGCAAAGAAATAGAGGAAAACAGCAGAATGGGAAAGACTAGAGATCTCTTCAAGAAAATTAGAGACACTAAGGGAGCATTTCATGCAAAGATGGGCTCAATGAAGGACAGAAATGGTGTGGACCTAACAGAAGCAGAAGATATTAAGAAGAGGTGGCAAGAATACACAGAAGAACTGTACAAAAAAGATCTTCACAACCCAGATAACCACGATGGTGTGATCACTCACCTACAGCCAGACATCCTGGAATGTGAAGTGAAGTGGGCCTTAGAAAGCATCACTATGAACAAAGCTCGTGGAGGTGATGGAATTCCAGTTGAGCTATTTCAAATCCTAAAAGATGATGCTGTGAAAGTGCTGCACTCAATATGCCAGCAAATTTGGGAAACTCAGCAGTGGCCACAGGACTGGAAAAGGTCAGTTTTCATTCCAATCCCAAAGAAAGGCAATGCCAAACAATGATCATGTTCTAGGGTATCCCTTATATGAAGGTCAAGAAGGCAAAGAGGATATCCCAATAATATGCTGTTGCAGTAATTCAGACATATTACAGGACTATATATGATCTTTACAAGGGAGTTATCTTCTAAGGTGAAGATACTTTAAAATGGTCACAGTGTCCATATATGAAATCAGATGTGCCTTAATCATTTATGAGAATATGGGAAGCAAACTCAATAGTCTATTGGAATTTAACTCTAAAATTTTGTGAGAAAACCTGCAGGCTTTGACCTTTGCAGAGATAGGTTCATGTCTTCAGGAAGAACAGAAGTCCCCATTTTAATTCATAGATGGTATATGAAGAAGAGGCATAGAGTCACTGAAAAAGGTTCAAGAGAAGGCTTCCAGAACACATTCATTTTCCATACAGAAGTTGTAAAAGGAGATTCTTACAGGACCAAAGGAGTGTTCATCTTTTCCTGTGGGCATAAGGCAAAAGAAATATTTTCTCAGATGTGAAGGGAAAGGGAATCTGGAAACTCCAATCGTTTTTCTTTTCCCCATTATCTCTGATACTAAAGTCCACAGGTTTTGAAACTAGAAAGAGAGCCTCACTTTCCATATAATTAAATCTTTAAATGTCCTTGGCATCTGTGATTGCATGGTAACTGCTAGAAAGTCGATGGCATCCCAAACCTTTTTATAGATTATTTTTCTCATTATTTTCAGTTCAAACACTACAAATATCAGGAAAACTTGCAATTACAGTAGTGTCATAAAAATATAAAGTTGACAAAGTCTTCTGTTAGAACAGATGGGCCTTTAGAGTTCCAACCAATGCAGATTAAAAGCTATTATAAAGTATAAAATCAGGCCACTGTGCATTTTAGTCATACTTTTAACAAAAAGCTCTGTTTTATATGGTCATGCTGATCTGTAGGGTCTGCAGTTTTGCACTATATGGAAATTAAACTTTTGCTTGTTAATATTTGAGTAGTTATGTGGTTTTGTAAAGAGATTAAGAATTTGTATGTAATGGTCAGACAGAGGATAATTTTTTTGTGGATTTCCAGGGTATATGTCATTGTAGAGTAGATAGTTATTTGTTTGGCAACCCTAAATCTGAATTCCCTTTGTGAGTTTAGGAAATCACCAAATTATGAGTTTTGGTGGAAGACTTGAAAGTGCTGGAAAAACCTGACTCAGACAATTGACCTGGGTTCAGACAATCATATGCAGCCACAGTGAATGTTAAATCCAGGGTAAATGATGTAAAGGATCAGAGTCACGTGGAATTCCAATTAAAATTCCTCACTGACTCCTTACTTTGAAAATCCTCTCTGATCAAAACACATAGCAATAATGTATAAGACATAAAAAGTAACAGTAAGAAATGTAGTCAAGATCAAATACAAGAGACATACATCCATGAACAAGAAATGGGCTGAGACTTTGAGCTTACTCAATTCAGGGCCCAGGAATAGACAGTGGTAGTCAGAGATTTAGCTCTTGCATGGCCAAGGGGACTGGAGGGATTCAAATAAGTCAGGGAAACAGAGGCAGACTCAGAATGTGAAGCCAGGAAGCAGGATGTGTGCCAATTCATCCCCTTGAAAGGAACCTAAAGAAATTACCCCCAAACATTACCTGAGGGTAGAGCTACAATAAATAAGCAAGACCAGGAATGCAAAAGGATGGACACATTCCTTGGAACCTTAGGTTGAACCAACACCCCTTGCTTGACCAGATCTGTCAGTTTCCCCAAGATCACTGTGAGACAGGCGCCCCCAGATGTCATTATTAGACCTAGTTTTAGACTGAGGGCCCAGAAAGACAAGAATGAGCAACTATAAAACTTCCAAAATAAAGAAAAGAATATAAATGTAACAGGAAAGGAAAACAAATGAGCCTACAAATCAAAATTCCAAAGTGTAAGAAGTAATCTAACACTATGAAGGATAACCAACAAAGTAAACAGAACATTGAAAACAAATTTAAAAGAGAAATGAAAACTAGGAAAGACAAAGAACTACCAAAAGTAAAGAAAGAGAGCATCAACCCCAGAGAAAACTGGAATAGAGATATGAACAGACAATTCACAGGAAAAAAGAGTACATAGACCTTAATACAAGATGGTTAACTCAAGATGAAAGAAATACAAAGAATGCAGAAAGATCATTTCACACTTAACAGATTGGCTGAGGCCTTGAGGTAACATTGCTGGTGGTAGTAGAAAATGGAATATCTCTATAGAGGGAAATTTGACACTATCTTGTAAAATTACATGTGCATTTACCCTGTGACCCATCAAACTCATTCTAAGTATCCATTTCAAAGATACATTGCCAAAAATCCTTAAAATGTGTATATTCAAGGATATCTGCTGAAACATTATTTATAATGATAGGAAAAGCAGAAACTGGTCCAAATGTCTATCAATAGGAAACTACAATGAAGTATCACCTCAAATTAATCAGAATGGCCATCATCAAAAAATCTACAAATAATAAATGCTGGCAAGTCTAAAACAGAACCCTCCAGCACTGTTGGTGGGAATATAAATTGGTACAGCCACTATGGAGAAAAATATAGAGGGCCCTCAAAAAAAAAAAAGAAACTAAAAATAGAGCTACTACATGACCCAGGAATTCCACTACTGGGCATATATCTGGAGAAAACCAGAACTGGAAAGGATGCATGCACCTTGATGTTCATTGCAGCACTATTCACAATAGCCAGGACTTGGAAGCAACCTAAATGTACATCAACAAAGGAATGGATAAAGATGTGGTACATGTATACAAAGGAATATTACTCAGCCATAAAAGGGAATGAAATAGTGTCTTCTGTAGAGACATGGATGAACCTAGAGATTGTCATACATAGTGGAGTAAGTCAGAAAGAGAAAAAAAAATATTGTATAATATCACTATGGGATCTAGAAAAAATGGTATAGATTAACGTATGTGCAAAGCAGAAACAGAGTTCCGGATGTAGAAAACAAACTTATGGATACCAAGGGTGGAAGGGGAGTGGGAAGAATTGGGAAATTGGGTTTGACATATACACACATATATGACATAAATCTATTTTATGTATAAAATAGATAACTAATGAGAACCTATTGCATAGCACAGGGAACTCTCCTCAATGTTCTTTGGTGACCTAAAAGGGAAGGAGATCTAAAAAAGAGGAGATATATGCATATGTATAACTGATTCACTTTGCTGCATAGCAAAAACTAATACAACATTGTAAATTAACTATACTCCAATAAAAATTAATAATAAAAAAGAGTTTTTCTAAACATCATAAAGGATAAACATGCAACTGATTTTGATCCATGTGTTTATAAGGATATTTTTAAAATGCTCTTGGTTCATTTTCAGGTGATAACTAGAGAACCAATATGCTATCTTGAGTTGACAAATTAAAGGGGTAAATAAAACATTAATTATGCCTTTCTTAGATGAAATGCACCTCAGGGTTAAAAAAAATTCATTGATAAGTACAAATTTCTATAGAAATATTCCAACTAATAAATGACAAAGCAAAAATAAAACATCACCATTTCATAACCCCTATTTAATTAATGAATATAAGCAAATGATCATCCTGGTGACTCAGATGGTAAAGAATCCACCTACAATGCGGAGAATCTGGGTTTGATCCCTAGGTTGGGAAGATCCCCTGGAGGAGGGCATGACAACCCACCCCAGTATTCTTACCTGGAGAATTCCATGGACAGAGGAGACTGGCGGGATACAGTCCATGGGATTGCAAAGAGTCAGACACAACTGAGCAACTAAGCATACAATGATCACCAGTGACTGTTAATGGCATAAAAAGAGACAACCAGACATTATGTGCTTCCTAATGGAAGTACACTGCACCAGCTATGACATGATATGTGAATAAATTTAATTAACTATTAATTTAAAATAATTATAACTATTATTGTATTTAGAATGTATATAAAATTAAAGCTTAAACAAAATCATGATGAGGGAAATTTGTTCTTTGGGTAGTAAAAGTGGTCAAAGGACTTTGTCAAGGTTAGGATAAGGATACAGACATTGAATAACTTCGCTCTGTGTTAGAAAGTTTAAGGAAAAATATGTTTTAAAATTTGAAGATAATAATAAAGATAAAAATATATAGCCTTCAAATCAGCAAATGGAAAGTTTTTCTACTGAACAGAAGGCATGAAAAAAAGAACAAAGAATAAATGGTTAATAGAAAATACAAAATAAATCTAAATACATTAGTAATCAAAATAAATGAAACAGACTACACTCTTATTTAGAAAATGGAATATTTAAAAATGTAACTATATAAGACATACATCTGGGAGGGAACGTGGCCCCACCCATCAACAGAAAATAGGAATTACAAACCACTTCAGTGTTCTTGCCTTGAGAACCCCATGAACAGTATAAAAAGGCAAAAAGATATGACACTGAATGAAGAATTTCCCAGGTCAGTAGGTGTCCAATATACTACTGGAGAAGAGTGACTTCTCATTTTCATTCTTTAAGGAGTTATTTCTCCACTCTCCTTTTCCCCTTCTCCAGTGGATTATATTTTGTCAGAACTCTCCACTATGATCCAACCATCATGGGAGGCCCTACACAGCATGGCTCATAGTTTCATTGAGTTAGACAAGGCTGTGGTCCATGTGATCAGTTTGATTAGTTTTCTGTGATTGTGGTTTTCATTCTGTCTGCCCTTGATGGGTAAGAATAAGAGACTTATGGAAGCTTCCTGAAGAATGAAGAGATGGAGCCAAAGCGAAAACAATGCCCAACTGTGGATGTGACTGGTGACAGAAGTAAAGTCCGATGTTGTAAAGAACATTGCATAGGAACCAGAAATGTTAGGTACATGAATCAAGGTAAACTGGAAGTGGTCAAAAGGAGATGGCAAGAGTGAACAGTAAGGTGAAAAGACAGCCGTCAGATTGGGAGAAAATAATAGCAAATGAAGAAACAGACAAAGGATTAATCTCAAAAATATACAAGCAACTCCTGCAGCTCAATTCCAGAAAAATAAATGACCCAATCAAAAAATGGGCCAGAGAACTAAACAGACATTTCTCCAAAGAAGACATACAGATGGCTAACAAACACATGAAAAGGTGCTCAACATCACTCATTATTAGAGAAATGCAAATCAAAACCACAATGAGGTACCATTACACGCCAGTCAGAATGGCTGCTATCCAAAAGTCTACAAGCAATAAATGCTGGAGAGGGTGTGGAGAAAAGGGAACCCTCTTACACTGTTGGTGGGAATGCAAACTAGTACAGCCGCTATGGAAAACAGTGTGGAGATTTCTTAAAAAACTGGAAATAGAACTGCCATATGACCCAGCAATCCCACTTCTGGGCATACACACTGAGGAAACCAGATCTGAAAGAGACACGTGCACCCCAATGTTCATCGCAGCACTGTTTATAATAGCCAGGACATGGAAGCAACCTAGATGCCCATCAGCAGATGAATGGATAAGGAAGCTGTGGTACATATACACCATGGAATATTACTCAGCCGTCAAAAAGAATTCATTTGAACCAGTCCTAATGAGATGGATGAAACTGGAGCCCCTTATACAGAGTGAAGTAAGCCAGAAAGATAAAGAACATTACAGCATACTAACACATATATATGGAACTTAGAAAGATGGTAACGATAAACCTATATGCAAAACAGAAAAAGAGACACAGAAATACAGAACAGACTTTTGAACTCTGTGGGAGAAGGTGAGGGTGGGATGTTTCAAAAGAACAGCATGTATACTATCTATGGTGAAACAGATCACCAGCCCAGGTGGGATGCATGAGACAAGTGCTCGGGCCTGGGACACTGGGAAGACCCAGAGGAATCGGGTGGAGAGGGAGGTGGGAGGGGGGATCGGGATGGGGAATAAGTGTAAATCTATGGCTGATTCATATCAATGTATGACAAAACCCACTGAAATGTTGTGAAGTAATTAGCCTCCAACTAATAAAAAAATTAAAAAAAAAAAAAAGAATCAGTGAAATAAAATGGACTGGAATGGGTGAATTTAACTCAAATAACCATTATATCTACTACTGTGGGCAAGAATCCCTTAGAAGAAATGGAGTAGCCATCATAGTCAACAAAAGAATCCAAAGTTCAGTACTTGAGTGCAATCTCAAAAACGACAGAATTATCTCTGTTTGTTTCCAAGGCAAACCATTCAATATCACAGCAATCCAACCACTAATACTAAAGAAGTTGAAGTTGAATGGTTCTATGAAGTCCTACAAGACCTTCTAGAACTAACACCAAAAAAAAGATGTCCTTTTCATCATAAGGGACTGGAATGCAAAAGTAGGAAGTCAAGAGATACCTGGATTAATAGGCAAGTGTGGCCTTGGAGTACAAAATGAAGTAGAGCAAAGGCTAACAGAGTTTTATCAAGAGAACTCATTGGTCATAGCAAACAACCTCTTCCAACATCACAAGTCACGAATCTATACAAGGATATTGCCAAATGATCAATATCAAAATCAGATTGATTATATTCTTTGCAGCCAAAGATGGAGAAGCTCTATACAGTCAGGAAAAAAAAAAAAAAAAACAAGACTGGGAGCTGACTGTGGCTCGAATTATGAACTCCTTACTGCAAAATTCAGACTTAAATGGAAGAAAATAGGGAAAACCACTAGACCATTCAGGTATGACCTAAATCAAATCCCTTACAATTATACAGTGGAAGTGACAAATAGATTTAAGGGACTAGATCTGATAGACAGAATGCCTGAAGAACTATGGACGGAGGTTCGTGACATTGTACATGAGGCAGGGATCAAGACCATCCCCAAGAAAAAGAAAAGAAAAAAGGCAAAATGGTTGTCTGAGGAGGACTTGCAAGTAGCTGAGAAAACAAGAGAAGCAAAAGGCAAAGGAGAAAAGGAAAGATATACCTATCTGAATGCAGAGTTCCAAAGAATAGGAAGGAGAGATTAAAAAAAAAAAAAAAAAAAAAAAAAGCCTTCCTCAGTAATCAGTGCAAAGAAATAGAGGAAAACAATAGAATGGGAAAGACTAGAGATCTCTTCAAGAAAATTAGAGATACCAAGGGAATGTTTCATGAAAAGATGGGCACAATAAAGGACAGAATTGGTATGGACCTAACAGAAGCAGAAGGTATTAAGAAGAGGTGGCAAGATTATACAGAAGAACTATACAAAAAAGATTTTAATGACCCAGATAACCACGATGGTGTGATCACTCACCTAGAGTCAGACATCCTGGAGTGTGAGGTGAAGCGGGGCTTAGGAAGCATCACTTCAAACAACACTAGTGGAAGTGATGCAATTCCAGTTGAGCGATTTCAAATCCTAAAACATAATGCTGTGAAAGTGCTGCACTCAATATGCCAGCAAATTTGGGAAACTCAACAGTGGCCACAAGACTAGAAAAGATCAGTTTTTATTCCAATCCCAAAGGAAGGCTAGGCCAAAGAATGCTCAAACTACCACGCAATTGCACTCATCTCACATGCTAGCAAAGCAATGCTCAAAATTCTCCAAGCCAGGCTTCAACAGTACATGAACCGTGAACTTCCAGATGTTCAAGTTGGATTTAGAAAAGGCAGAGGAACCAGAGACCAATTGCCAATGCTGGATCACTGATAAAGTAAGGAAGTTCCAGAAAAACAACTGTTTTTGCTTTATTGACTATACCAAAGCCTTTGACTGTGGGGATCACAACAAACTGTGGAAAATTCTGAAAGAAATGGGAATCCCAGACCACCTGACCTGCTTCCTGAGAAATCTGTATGCAGGTCAAGAAGCAACAGTTAGAACTGGACATGGGACAACAGACTGGTTCCAAAATGGAAAAGTAATACATCAAGGCTGTATATTATCACCCCGCTTGTTTAACTTGACTTCCCTGGTGGCTCAGATGGTAAAGCGTTTGCCTACAATGTGGGAGACCCAGGTTCGATCCCTGGGTCAGGAAGATCTCCTGGAGAAGGAAACGGCAACCCACTCCAGTATTCTTGCCTGGAAAATCCCATGGACAGAGAAGCCTGGTAGGCTACAGTCCATGGGGTCACAAAGAGTCACACACGACTGAGCGACTTCACGTTCACTTTTCACTTATTTAACGTATGTGCAGAATACATCATATGAAATGCCAGGCTGGATGAAGCACAAGCTGGAATCAAGATTCCAGGGAGAAATATCAGTAACCTCAGACATGCATATGATACCAGTCTTATGGCAGAAAGTGAAGCAGAATTAAAGAGACACTTGATGAAAGTGAAGGAGGAGACCGAAAAGGCTGGCTTAAAAAGAAATATTCACCATGACCATATATGCAAGACAGCAAAAGAGACACAGACATAAAGAACAGACTTTTGGACTCTGGGAGAAGGCGATGGTAGGATGATTTGAGAGAATGCATTGAAACATGTATATTACCATATGTGAAATCGATCACCAGTCCAGGTTTGATGCATGAGACAAGGTGCTCAGGGTCAGTGCACTGTCATGACCCTGAGAGATGGGATGGGGAGGGAGGGGGGAGGGGGGTTCAGGGGGAAAAAAGCAAAAACAAAAACAAAACCTAAATATTCAGAAAACAATGATCATGGCATCCAGTCCCGTCACTTCAAGACAAATAGATGGCAAAACAGTGGAAGCAGTGACAGTCTTTATATTCTTGGTCTCCAAAATCACTGCAGATGGTAACTGCAGCCATGAAATTAAAAGAAGCTTGCTCCTTGGAAGAAAAGCTATGATCAACCTAAACAGCATGTTTGAAAGCAGAGACATTACTTTGCCAACAAAGGTCCATCTAGTCAAAGCTATGGCTTTTCTAGTAGTCATGTATGGATGTGAGAGTTGGACTGTAAAGAAGGCTGAACACTGAAGAATTGATGCTTTTGAAATGTGGTGTTGGAGAAGACTCTTGAGAGTCCCTTGGACTTCAAGGAGATCAAACCAGTCAATTGTAAAGGAAATCAGTCCTGAATATTCCTTGGAAAGACTGATGCTGAAGCTGAAGCTTCAATACTTTGGCCACCTGATGCGAAGAACTGACTCATTAGAAAAGACCCTGATTTGGGGAAAGATTGAAGGCAGGAGGAGAAGAGGACGTCAAAGGTTGAGACGGTTGGATGGCATCACCAACTCAATGGGCATGCGTTTGAGCAAGCTCTGGGATTTCGTGATGGACAGGGAAGCCTGGTGTGCTGCAGTGCATGGGATCATAAGGAGTCAGACATTATTGAACGACTGAACTGAACTGAAGACATACATCCAAAAATATCTCACAGAAATGTTGAAAATAAAGGAATGGATGAAAGTGAAAGTTAAGTTCAGTTCAGTCACTCAGTCGTGTCCAACTCTTTGGGCTCCCTTGAACCATAGCCCACTAGGCTCCTCTGTTCGTGGAATTCTCCAGGCAAGAATACTGAAGTGGGTAGCCATTTCTTTCTCTAGTGGACCTTCCTGACCCAGGATTGAACCCACGTCTCCCACAATGCAGGCAGATTCTTTACTGTCTGAGCCACCAGGAACATATTAAGTCTAATCAGAATTTGAAGTGTTGCACTAGTTGGAAAAAGAGAGATAATCTGCAATAATATTACTCAAATTCTACCAGAGAGGTAATCCTCAACTTGAAAACTGACAACATTGCCTCAAGACATATACAAGGAAAGTCCATAATTACACTGGGAGATTTTAGAACTATAGATTTTAGATTTACAATTTTAGAGTTTATAGATAAGCTCTATAAGCTCATCTCTATCATAAGCTTATAGAGCAAGCAGACGAAAATTGTTAAGCATACAGAATCTTTGAATAATGAAGTTAGCTAGATGTCAATGAATTAAAAAATTAATACATTATTTCCAAATATAATAGAATGTTTTCAAAAATTAGTCACACATTAGAACCTAAAGAAAGTCTAAAAAGGATAAAAGATCTGTAGTCATACTGACCATGCTCTTCTCTGATCACAATAAATTGAACTACAAATCAAGCACCAAAAAAAAAAAAAAAACCCATAGTTAAAAACACAACAATATTTTCAAACACAAAAATGCTCTCAGAACTAACTCATGATTAACAGGAAAACCACAACAGAAATCATGGGATAGAAATTTAGAACTGAATGACAATGAAAGTACTGACTGAATTTCAAAATTTATAATATGCATCTAAAACAGAACTAAGAAGGAAATTTACAGTCTAAAATGTTTTTATTTAAAATGAAAAGATTAAAAATTAAGAAACTAGTTGAAAATAAAAGACTAATTATTAGAAAATTAGAAAATTATTAGAATTAGAAAAGGAGCAGCAGACTTCCAGTTAATATGGAAGAAACAGAGACTTTATGGGATCAGAAAGCTTTTTAGAAAATGTTTCTTGAGACAAGAACAGGAAGCTTAAAAAACATATTCAGAAATAATAATAAAAAATAAAAACATGAAAAGAACAATAAATTTATTAGAGTATGATGTTGAGAAAAATCTCCCATAAAACAGTGAAAAGACAAATTTAAGAAAGCAGGAGATAAAAAGAGAATTAGAGACAAAGCAGCAAAAGAACCATGAAAACAGAAGAAAAGAAATTATCAACTAAATGATTCAGGAATATTCCCCATAGATAAATGACCCAATTTTCAATTAAATGGCTCCATCAATTGAAGGACTCAAATCTAGCCACATCTTCATATAATTTCAGAATACTGAGGACTCTTCAGCTTCCAGAGAGGGGAAAAGGAAAAGTTGTAATAGGAATATAAAAGAATCAGAATAGCATTGATCTTCTTACCAGTAATAAGCAAAGCAAAAAGCCAGTGGAGTAGCACCATTCTGAGAAAATAATTTTAATCTAAGATTTAATAAGCAGCTTTCTAGTAGTCATGTATAGATGTGAGAGCTGGGCCATAAAGAAAGCTGAGTGCCGAAGAATTGATTCTTTTGAACTGTGGTGTTGAAGAAGACTCTTGAGAGTCCCTTGGACTGCAAGATCTAACCAGTCCATCCTAAAGGAAATCAGTCCTGAATACTCATTGAAAGGACTGATGGTGAAGCTGAAACTCCACTACTTTGGCCACCTGATACGAAGAACTGATTCGTTTGAAAAGACCCTGATTCTGGGAAAGATCAAAGGTGGGAGGAGAAGGGGACAACAGAGGATGAGACGGTTGGATGGCATCACCGACTCAATGGACATGAGTTTGAGCAAGTTCTGGGAGTTGGTGATGGACAGGGAGGCCTGGCATGCTACAGTCCATGGGGTCGCAAAGAGTCGGACATGACTGAGTGACTGAACTGAACTGAACTGAAATCATCAAAACAGTGTGACGGTAGAATAAAGACATTCCCCACCCCCTCTCCACCAAGAAGTGTAATATTGCAACCATTTTGAGGGAGTAAACCAAGGAAGAGTATAACATAGGATTCTGGCAATGGGGCTGACACAGAGAAGAGGGAAAGAAAATCCCCAATATGATTGGTGGAGTGAAATCTGTGAAGGACAACTGCAGAGCAGAGAGAGAACATCCAGTAGTTTTCAGGAAAAAAATGAAATTGGTAGATTCTAGATATATTAATATATTATAAAGCTATGTACACAATGTACATATGTACACAATGGAGCAAAATTTGCGAGTGGGACACTTGCAAACAAAACAAAATAAAAAAATATTAATTCCAGGAAAACAAAGAATTTTTCAATAAAGAAGACTCCAAGACAAATAGCATTTATATAGTCCCAATAATGGTTTATTATTATGGTTAAGTGATTATGATTTAACAAAAGTAAACATAGAACTGCTCTGAAAGGATAAGGCATGAGGAGTATAGATATGTGTGGTGAGGGTAGAGTAATGCTGCAAGATAACTAAACACAGATATTGATCTGAATTGGGAAATTCATGGAAAATGTTTAAAACTTCATAAGCAAAAAATAACAATATTAGCATTTTAACACATCAATCATAAGAATTAGCTAAAACAGTTGAAAATTGTTGCTTCTGGAGAGCAGGAATGGGGAAGATGTGATAGAAGATATGCAATTTGTTATGAAACTATATTTGCACAAGTATATGACTTTTCCAAATATATACATGTATAACTTTTATAAAAATAAATACTAAATTAAAAATAAAAGGACTAATACTGTAAAATAAGTTGGAACAAAGGGTACAAGAGCAGTAAGAGTAAAGTGGAAAACAGAGAAATCCATAGGATCAATAGAATTGAAATTTAAATGTCTATAAATTAGACGTATCTCTGGTAACATTGAAAAAAGGGGAAGGCATAAGTAAACAATATTAAAAAAAATAAGGGAGTATATCCTTACAAATAATTTTCTAATATTAAAAGATAATATTAGAAAAACTATATAGGAATATATTTGGAAACATGAAATAATTTCTAAGAAAATATAAATTATAAAAATTCATTCAAGAAAGGGAAGATATGAATTAAGCAACAAAATTTTTTAAAAATTAAACAGGTAATTAAATGTCTTATTTGAAAGACATCATGCCTAGTTGATTTTATAGGCAAGTTTTATCAACTCTCAAGGAACATATTCTCCCTATTTTCACTGACTATATGATGGAAAGCTATTGGACTCATTTTATGAGGCTAATAAAAGCTTGATAATACAATTGGATAAGGATAGTGCAAAAAATTAAACTTACAGACCATTCTCACTTAGATACATAGATATTAAAGTTCTAAAAACTTATTAACTAAGTTATTAACTTAGTGACAGTGCTTATTAAAAAAGTGTATTATACCAAAATATTAGTTTTCTATTGCAGTGTATCAAATAACCACAAAACTTATTGGTTTGAAACAACACCCATTTATTATCACACAGTTTCGCTAGGTCAGAAGCTCAGACACAGCTTAAATGAATTGTTGGCTTAAGGGCTCACAAGGCTACAGTCAAGTTGTCAGCCTGGGCTGGGGTATCATTTGACTCTTGGGGTCTTCTTCCAAGCTCACATGATTATTGGCAGAATTCATTTCCTTGCAGCTGTGGGACTTAGGATGGCTTGTTTCTTCAAGGCCACTTGGAGAATCTCTCAAACTACTTAGACTCTCTTTTAACGGAATAACCTCATTAGGTCAGGTCCGTTCAAGATAATCTCTCTTTTGATTAAGTTAAAGTCAACTGACTAGGCACTTTAATTGCACCTGAAAATTCCCTTCACTTCTGTTTACCACGTTCTGTTGGTTAGAGGCAAGTTTCAGGTTCCACACACACACCACGAGAGGGGGTTATACAAAGATCAGGTGATGGGAGTCACAGAGGCAATCTTAGAATTCTGCCACCCACAATCAAATAGTTTATCACAGGAAGGCAAAGATGATTTAGCACAGAAAAAAAATCTATGGATGTATTAAATATGTGATATTAACAGATACAAAAAGAATATATGATCACACAGAGAGATATTGAAAACACTTTCAATAAAATTCAACACTCATTCAGGAGAAAAATTCCTTCAGGGAATTCAGAAAAGAAGTTTTCTCTAACCTGATAAACACATCTATCAAAAGATGTAGAAAATGTTTCTGACCAGCATTTAAGAAACTTGTAAGTTACCACCTCATCCTAACAACATGTTAATCTGAACAAATTAAAACATCAACTCTCTTTAGATTCATAGAAGAAATGAGACCACAAGGCAAAAATCTACCCCCTTCCCCCCAGCCCTCTGCCAAATTGATGAGACAAACATGGAGAATCTTAACTCATGAACAGAAATCTCTGAAGGAACCAGTGCTGGGGTAAGCTAACCTAAACTGTAATTGACAAGTTGCTGGAGGCTGAGTGTGGACAAGTCTGAGAAATTAAAAACTCCAGACACCCAATTATTAGGGGAATATGATACTCTTGTGAGTTTTACCTCCTAAAGCTCTACCAGGTTATCACAGTGAAAATTGGAGAAAAATCTCCTCATGCTTCCAGCTGGGGAAGTAGCAAACACACACACACAAAAAACATTTTCAAACCCTCCAGAACATTCTGTTCTTTGTCTGCCCTAGGAGAAAGTATTTAACCAGAGATTAGCCTGCTGAGGTTTTATCAGAGCATAACTGACCTGGAGGAAAGGGAAATACTCAGCTCCAATCCACTCTAGCCATCCTGTCTCATCAAAAGTGGGCAGGATGGGGAAGGAAATGGTAACCCACTCCAGTATTCTTGCCTGGAAAAGTCCATGGACAGAGGAGCCTGGCAGGCTGCAGTCCATGGGGTTACATGACTGAGCACGCATGTATGAGGGTGGAGGGAGATGGGTTGGTAGCAATAAACTTGTAGAAGTAAAAAAAAGAAAAGTGGGCAGGAAACAAAGAAGCATCTGTGAAGTTCACAGCTCAGAGGCATAGGCTCAAAAAAAGACTGAGACTTACTCACAGAACTTCATGCAATATGCTTCCTCCTTTTCCACACCTCACTACCACATTACTGAAGGTCTATTTACAGTAATTCTTTTACCCAGTACATCATGTTTGGCTATCAAGAAAAATTATAAGATATATTCAAAGGCAAAACACACAGTTTGAAGAGACGGAGCAAGCATTAGAACCAGAGTTAGATATGGCAAGGATGTTGCAATGATCAGACTGGCAATTTAAAGCAACTGTGTTTAATATGCTAAGGGTTCTAATGGCATCTAATGCTATCTAATAGATAGCATTCAAGAATAGATGGGTATATGTAGTACATATATACAATGGAATACTACCCAGCCATAAAATAGAATGAAATAATGCCATTTGCAGCAACATGGACACAACTAGAGATTATCCTACTAAGTGAAGTAAGTCAGAAAGAGAGATACAAATACCATATGATATCATTTATATGTGGAATCTAAAATATGACACAAATGAATGTATCTATGAAACAGAAACAAAATTGTGAACATAGAGAACAGACTGGTGATTGCCAAGGGGGAGGTTTTTGGGAAGGGATGGAGTGGGAGGTTGGTGTTAGCAGATGTAAACTTTTATATATAGACTAAATAAACAGCAAGGACCTACTGTATAGCACAGAGAACTATATTCAATATCTTATGATAAACCATAATGGAAAAGAATATTTTTAAAAATGTATAAATATGTATAACTGAATCACTTTGCTGTACAGTAGTAATTAATACATTATAAATCAACTATACTTTAATAAAAAACAAAAAATTAAAAATGCCAGTCCATCTTTAAAGCCTCCCATTAATGTAATGTAATGTAAAAGTGAAACAACCTGAAGTTTGCATGCTAAATAAAGTGTGAAAACCCACTCCCCAAGAGAAAAAAAGACTAGACAGGCAATGTAAGCAGAGAGATGGAAATTCAAAGAATGAAACAAAAAAAGTACTAGAGATATAAACAGCTGTAACTGAAATGAAGACTGCCTTTGATGGGTTTTTTAGTAGACTGGACATGGCTAAGGAAAGAATCTCTGAACTTCAGGTTATCTCAATGAAAGCCTCCACGATTGAAAAGCAAACAAACAGACAAACAAAAAAATGGGGAAAAAAACATGACACAAAACCAAGGATTGTGAGACAACTAAAAAAGATGTGACATATGTGTAATGGGAATACCAGACAAAGGAAGAGAGAAAGGGACAGAAGAAACATTTGAAAGAAAAATGACTAAGAATTTTCCCAAATTAATGTTAGACAAAAAAAAAAGAAAGAAAACCAGATCTAGTAAGCTCAGAGAACACCCTTTGGGTGATAATGTGTACTTTCATTAATGTACCACTCTGATGGGGGATATTGGTAACAGGGGAGGCTATACATGTGTAAGGGTAGGAGGTGTATGGGAAACCTCTGTGCCTTCTGCTCAACTTTGCTGTGACTATAAAACTGCTCTAAAAATGAAAGTCTATTTAATAAAAATTATTGAAAGCATAATTTTAAAAATTAGAAGCATGCCTGTAAATCTTATGAATAAGGCAGAGATAGTTGCCATCACTTTTAATTTATTTATTTATTTTAATTGGAGATGAATTACTTTACAATATTGTAGTGGTTTTTGCCATACATTGACATGAATCAGCCATGGATGTACATGTTTCCCCCATCCTGAAACCCCCTCCCACCTCCCTCCCCATCCTATCCCTCAGAGTCATCTCAGTGCACCAGCCCTGAGTGCCCTGACTCATGCATCGAGCCTGGACTGGTGATCTGTTTCACATGTGGTAATATACATGTTTCAATACTATTCTCGCTTTTTTTTTTTTAAATTATGCCAGAGGTCCCTGGCAGTGTGAAAAAGACAGGAAAAATAAAAGATATAAAAGAAGTGGATTGGAAACACTAAATTGTCCTTCTTTGCAGATGATAGATTGTCTGCAAAAAAAAAAATTCAAGAGAAGATGCAAACTCCTTGAAATAGTTTTTTAAAAAAAAGTTCAGCAATAATAAAAAATTTGCTAAATATAAAATCAACATACAAAAGTAGATAACATTCCTGAGCACTTTGTATAGATACTTAGACAATGAAAGGATAAAGGAAAATCTTTTGACAATAGCAATAAAACCACAAGGTACATGATAGCATTAATCCCATCAAAAGACATTCAAGAACACTGAGGCAAATGCATGCACAGCTAATCAAACATGATGAAGAAAAATACATGGACACACACACAATTGTTTATGGATGAGAAACTCACTATGATAAAAATATCAATTTTAAACTAATCACTTCAATGCAATTTCAACAAAAGTATGGATAGTGGTATTTTTTAGACCTTGATGAACTTATCCCTGAAGTTTATGTGGAAGATCAAAGTGCCACTGTCAAGGAAGTTTTGAAGAACAGTGAAAATAAATCTACCTTACCAGGTAGCATTTTATTATGAAGTTAATTACTATAAATGCCACATAATATTGGGAGACAAATAGAGCAATGGAATCAAATAAAGAGTTCAGTTAATAGACACATGTAAAATATGAAATCTGTGAGAGGTGACTCAGTGGGAAAATAATTCAGTAAATAGTGCTATCAGGGTTATCCTCAGCATTTTTGTCTCCTTCTCCTAAAATGTACTTTTTTTTAGAAACATCACCTGGGGCAGGGGGGTCCTAAGATGGTGGAAGAAAAGGACAGGGAGACCACTTTCTCCCCCAACAAATTCATCAAATACCATTTGAACGCTTATCAAATACCACAAAACAACTTCTAAATTCTGGCAGAGGACATCAGGCACCCAGAAAGGTAGCCCATTGTCTTCAAAAGGAGGTAGGACAAAATATAAAAGATAAAAAGAGAGACAAAAGAGGTAGGGACAGAGATCTGACCCGGGAAGGGAGTCTTAAAAGAGGAGAAGTTTCCAAACATCAGGAAACACTCTCACCAGCAGGTCTGTGGGGAGTTTTGGAATCTCAGAGGGCAACATAACCAGGAGGGAAGATAAATAAATAAATAAATAAATAAAACTGACAGATTTTGTGCCTAAAGGCGACTCCTAGCACTCGCATCCACCACCAGCAAGTGGGGGCTGAACAGGGAGGTGCAGGCTGCATTGCTTAGGGTAAGGATGGGACCTGAATGCCCTGAGGGCAATCTGAGGGAACTAATATGAGATAACAACTCAAACTGTGGGATAGCCAGAGAGAGAGTTAAAAAAAAAAAAGGAAAAAAAAAAAAAAAGAGAGAGAGAGAGAGAAGAGAGAGAGAGAACTATCCCACGAAAAGCCCTAACCTAAGGCACCGAAAAATTGATGCTTTTGAACTGTGGTGTTGGAGAAGACTCTTGAGAGTCCCTTGGACTGCAAGGAGATCCAACCAGTCCAACCTAAAGGAGATCAGTCCTGGGTGTTCATTGGAAGGACTGATGCTGAAGCTGAAACTCCAGTACTTTGGCCACCTCATGCAAAGAGTTGACTCTTTGGAAAAGACCCTGATGCTTAGAGGGATTGGGGGCAGGAGGAGGAGGGGACGACAGAGGATGAGATGGCTGGATGGCATCACTGACTCGATGGGCATGAGTTTGAGTCAACTCCGGGAGTTTGTGATGGACAGGGAGGCCTGGCGTGCTGCAATTCATGGGGTCGCAAAGAGTTGGACACGACTGAGCGACTGAACTGAACTGAACTGAACTGAAGGCACTTCCAGGCACTCTCGCAGAACAAAGGACTGAGCGAATACCAGAGGAGAGCTAGCAGGCTGTGGACCAGCCCATCCCCCACCAGAGACAGGGAGGCAGGCGGGGGGGCAGCCAGAGCCAGAAAGGGACAATCTTGGCCCCAGAGAGGCATCCTCTACCAAACTGCAAGCAGGCTCCCAGTCGCTAACCAAGACTTCTTGGGATCCTGTATGGTTGACATCCACCAGGAGGGTCGCAGTCAGAGATCAGCTCCCCAGAAGAGACACACAGCACACCTGAGATGGGCGCACCCGCTGCCACCCAGGAAACCGCGTGGCTGGGGCCAGGGAGGTGATAAGACGCACTCCCCACCTGGGGAGACTGCGCTCGCCAAGCACCTGATCGCCTGAGCTGCTCCGACCTGGAAAGGGCACAAAACGCAGGCCCAATCGAGTCTGCGCCTTTGTGGAGTACCCGAGAACCTAAACCTGAGTGGCTTAGACCTGGGAAGTGGATGCAACCCAGGGCCGGCCTCAGACACTTCCCGGGCAGAACAACCCAGAGCCTGGGAAGTGTAGACTGGGAAAGCGCATGCGCCATGAGCGGGGGCAAACCCAGTGCAGCTGAGACATTGCAAGCACTCCCCACACAAGCCAGTGATATTTGTTTGCAGTGTTCCTCCCTCCCCACAGCACGAATAAAATTAAAAAGATTAAATCATATGATTATCTCAATAGAGGCAGAGAAAGCCTTTGACAAAATTCAACATCCATTTATGATTAAAAAAAAAAAAACCCTCGAGAAAGCAGGAATAGAAGGAACATACCTCAACATAATAAAAGCTATATATGACAAACCCACAGCAAACATTATCCTCAATGGTGAAAAATTCAAAGCATTTCCCCTAAAGTCAGGAACAAGACAAGGGTGCCCACTATCACCACTATTATTCAACATAGCCTGGGAAGTTCTTGCCACAGCAATTAGAGCAGGAAAAGAAATAAAAGAATCCAGATTGGAAAAGAAGTAAACCTCTCACTGTTTGCAGATGACATGATCCTCTACGTAGAAAACCCTAAAGACTCCACCAGAAAATTACTAGAGCTAATCAATGAATATAGTAAAGTTGCAGGATATAAAATTAACACACATAAATCCCTTGCATTCCTATACACTAACAATGAGAAAACAGAGAGAGAAATTAAGGAAACAATACCATTCACCATTGCAATGAGAAGAATAAAATACTTAGGAATATATCTACCTAAAGAACAAAAGGCCTATATATAGAAAACTATAAAACACTGATGAAAAAGATGACACAAATAGATAGAGAAATATACCACGCTCATGGATCAGAAGAATCAATGTAATGAAAATGAGTATACTACCCAAAGCAATCTATAGATTCAATGCAATCCCTTTCAAGTCACCAACAGTATCTTGTCAGAGAATTAAAACAAATAATTTCACAATTTCTATGGAAATACAAGAAACCTCGAATAGCCAAAGCAATCTTGAGAAAGAAGAATGGAACTGGAGGAATCGACCTGCCTAGCTTCAGACTATACTACAAAGCTACAATGATCAAGACAGTATGGTACTGGCACAAAGACAGAAATATAGATCAATGGAACAAAATACAAAGCCCAGAGATAAATCCACACACCTATGGACACCTTATCTTTAACAAAGGAGGCAATAACATACAATGGAGAAATGACAATCCCTTTAACAAGTGGTACTGGGAAAACTGGTCAACCACCTGAAAAGAGTTAAACTAGAACACTTTCTAACACCATACACAAAAATAAACTCAAAATGGATTAAAGATCTAAATGTAAGACCAGAAATTATTAAACTACTAGAGGAAAACATAAGCAAAACACTCTGACATAAATCACAGCAGGATCCTCTATGACCCACCTCCTAGACTAATGGACATAGCAACAAGAATAAACAACGGGACCTACTTAAACTTAAAAGCTTTTGCACAACGAAGGTAACTATAGTTAGTTCAGTCGTTCAGTCATGTCCAACTCTTTGCGACCCCATGAATTGCAGCACGCCAGGCCTCCCTGTCCATCACAAACTCCCAGAGTTCACTCAAATTCATGCCCATCGAGTCGGTGATGCCATCCAACCTTCTCATCCTCTGTCGTCCCCTTCTCCTCCTGCCCCCAATCCCTCCCAGCATCAGGGTCTTTTCCAATGAGTCATCTCTTTGCATGAGGTGGCCAAAGTATTGGAGTTTCAGCTTCAGCATCAGTCCTTCCAATGAACACCCCAGACTGATCTCCTTTAGGATGGACTGGTTGGTACTCCTTGCAGTCCAAGGGACTCACAAGAGTCTTCTCCAACACCACAGTTCAAAAGCATCAATTTTTCTGCACTCAGCTTTCTTCACAGTCCAACTCTCACACCCATACATGACCACTGGAAAAACAATAGCCTTGATTAGACGGACATTTGTTGGCAAAGTAATGTCTCTGCTTTTTAATATGCTGTCTAGGTTGGTAATAACTTTCCTTCCAAGTAGTAAGCATCTTTTAATTTTGTGGCTGCAGTCACCATCTGCAGTGATTTTGGAGCCCCCTAAAATAAAGTCTACCACTGTTTCCACTGTCTCCCCATCTATTTGCCATGAGGTGATGGGACCAGATGCCATGATCTTAGTTTTCTGAATGTTAAGCTTTAAGCCAACTTTTTCACTCTCCTCTTTCACTTTCATCAAGAGGCTTTTTAGTTCCTCTTCACTTTCTGCCATAAGGGTGGTGTCATCTGCATATCTTAGGTTATTGCTATATCTCCTGGCAATCTTGATTCCAGCTTGTGCTTCTTACAGACCAGCATTTCTCATGATGTACTCTGCATATAAGGTAAATAAGCGGGGTGACAATATACAGCCTTGACGTCCTCCTTTTCCTATTTGGAACCAGTCTGTTGCTCCATGTCCAGTTCTAACTGTTGCTTCCTGACCTGCATACAGGTTTCTCAAGAGGCAGGTCAGGTGGTCTGGTATTCCCATCTGTTTCAGAATTTTCCACAGTTTATTGTGATCCACACAGTCAAAGGCTTTGGCATAGTCAATAAAGCAGAAATAGATTTTTTTCTTGCTTTTTCAATGATCCAACGGATATTGGCAACTTGATCTCTGGTTCCTCTGCTTTTTCTGAAGCCAGCTGGAACATCTGAAAGTTCTCAGTTCACGTATTGCTGAAGTCTGGCTTGGAGAATTTTGAGCATTACTTTACTAGAGAGTGAGATGAGTGCAATTGTGCAGTAGTTTGAGCATTCTTTGGGCTTGCCTTTCTTAGGGATTGGAATGAAAACAGACTTTTTCCAGTCCTGTGGCCACTGCTGAGTTTCCCAAATTTGCTGGCATATTGAATGCAGCACTTTCACAGCATCATCTTTCAGGATTTTAAATAGCTCAACTGGAATTCCATCACATCCACTAGCTTTGTTCATAGTGATGCTTTCTAAGGCCCACTTCACCTCACATTGCAGGATGTCTGGCTCTAGGTGAGTGATCACACCATTGTGATTATCTGGGCTGTGAATATCTTTTTTTGTACAGTTCTTCTGTGTATTCTTGCCACCTCTTCTTAATATCTTCTGCTTCTGTTAGGTCCATACAATTTCTGTCCTTTATTGAGCCCATTTCTGCATGATATGTTCCCTTGGTGTCTCTAATTTTCTTGAAGATATCTCTAGTCTTTCCCATTCTGTTGTTTTCCTCTATTTCTTTGCCCTGATCGCTGAGGGAGGCTTTCTTACCTCTCCTTGCTATTCTTCGGAACTCTGCATTCAAATGGAAATATCTTTCCTTTTCTCCTTTGCTTTTCACTTCTCTTCGTTTCACAGGTATTTCTAAGGCCTCCTCAGACAACCATTTTGCCTTTTTGCATTTCTTTTCCATGGGGATGGTCTTGATCCCTGTCTCCTGTACAATGTCAGGAACCTCCGTCCATAATTCATCAGCCTCTCTGTCTATCAGATCTAGTCCTTTAAATCTATTTCTCACTTCCACTGTATAGTCATAAGGGATTTGATTTAGGTCATACCTGAATGGTCTGGTGGCTATCCCTACCTTCTTCAGTTTAAGTCTGAATTTGGCAATAAGGAGTTCATGATCTGAGCCACAGTCAGCTCCTGGTCTTTTTTTGCTGACTGTATAGAGTAACTATAAGCAAGGTAAAAAGACAGCCTTCAGAATGGGAGAAAGTAACAGCAAATGAAGCAACTGACAAACAATTAATCTCAAAAATGTACAAGCAACTCCTGCAGCTCAATTCCAGAAAAATAAACGACCCAATCAAAAAATGGGCCAAAGAACGAAACAGATATTTCTCCAAAGAAGACATACAGATGGCTGACAAACACATGAAAAGATACTCAACATCACTCATTATCAGAGAAATGCAAATCAAAACCACAGTGAGGTACCATCTCACACCAGTCAACATGGCTGTTATCCAAAAGTCTACAAACAATAAATGCTGGAGAGGGTGTGGAGAAAAGGGAACTCTCTTACACTGTTGGTGGGAATGCAAACTAGTATAGCCACTATGGAGAACAGTGTGGAGATTCCTTAAAAACTGGAAATAGAACTGCCATATGACCCAGTAATCCCACTGCAGGGCATACACACTGAGGAAACCAGAATTGAAAGAGACACGTGTACCCCATTGTTCATCACAACACTGTTTTTAATAGCCAGGAAGTGGAAGCAACCTAGATGTCCATTGGCAGACGAATGGATAAGAAAGCAGTGGTACACATACACAATGGAATATTACTCAGCCCTTAAAAGAATACGTTTGAATCTGTTCTAATGAGGTAGGTGAAACTGGAGCCTATTATACAGAGTGAAGTAAGCCAGAAAGAAAAACACCAGTACAGTATATTGACACATAATATATGGAATTTAGAAAGATGGTAACGATAACACTATATGCGAGATAGTAAAAGAGACACAAATGTATAGAACAGTCTTTTGGACTCTGTGGGTAAGGCGAGGGTGGGATGATCTGAGAGAATAGCACTGAATATGCTCAAATGTATATTAGCATATGTGAAACAGATCTCCAGTTCAGGTTCATGAGACATGAGACAGGGTGCTCAGGGCTGGTACACTGGGATGACCCTGAAGGATGGGATGGGGAGAGAGGTGGGAGGGGGGTTCAGGATGGGGAACACATGCACACCCATGGCTGATTCATGTCAATATATGGCAAAACCACTACAATATTGTAAAGTAATTAGCCTCTAATGAAAATAAATAAATTTTAAAAAAAAAAGAAACATCACCTACCTGTTAAAATTCAACAGGTAATTCCCAAACCTGTTCCTTCATCCCAGATCTCATCCTTAATTTCTAGGCTCATCCATTCAATCATTTATTGGGGATCCTTCTAAAACTCAAAATACGCAAACTGTACTCAACATCTTGTCCCACAAATTTGCTGTTATCCATGTATTCCCAAACTCAGTTGGTAGAACCACTCTTTATTAAGGAAGCCAGAACTCCCTGGAAGCCATCCTAGACCAGTATTCCCAAAGCAAATCCAACAGAACAAAATATTAATAGGTGTTGAGCAAAATTAAAAGGTTATTTGATATATTGTATTGGTGTTTCTCAATGGGGTGGAGAGAGAGGTGGGTGAGGGGAGTTCAGGATTGGGGGACACATGTACACCTGTGGCTGATTCATATCGATGTATGACAAAAATCACCATAATATTGTTAAGTAATTAGCCTCCAATTAAAATAAATAAAATATTTTTAAAGTTTATTTGTTAAAGTTTTGAGGTCTTGGGTTAAATAAAAAAATAAACAGATTTTCCCAGTTGAATTAGTTACCAGAGACCTTAACATTCTAGTGTGTATCTAAGAGGGTGACAATGCATTTTCTAAACTTGTGTGATCACAGAATGCTCTTTTAAAATAAAATGTTTTGCTAGATTAATTTTATAAGGACTTTAGGGTATATTTTCCTTTAAGTTTATTGCCTAAGTATCATGGGACTTCTTTTAGTGGTCATAGGCCTCTGAATATTCAATCTCACTCCCTTTATCCCAACCCCTTTCTCCATACAGTTACCAGTGACACAAGTTACAAAAATGAGTGTATTAGTCTCCTGCTTAAAACACCACTTCAGTGTTTTAAAGCCCAAAGTTCCTTAGTCAAGCAAGACCACTTATTAGTACTTATTAGCCCCAATGCTCCTGCTCCTTCCTAATACTTCCTGCCCCAGTGATAGTGAAGCAGTCATAGCTCACCAAGTCTGACCCAGCATTCATTTTCTCTGTCTGTTCTCTGTTTGCAATTTCACACATTGTATAAGCCATATTATGTAATTCTGGGCTCCCAGGGGCTGATTCTATACTTACAAAGCAACTGGGGCTACAGCCATCTCATTCTTTGGGGACCTGTGTATAGGTGATTTACTTATGGTTTTTATTTCAACTGTCCTGGACTTTCAACAGACCAGGTCATCTCATCTCTGGCCTGCCTACAACTGTCCATGTCCCTCCTCCCCTTCACCCTGACCTTAACCAAATATCTTCAGTGGTTAATCTCTGCCCATCTATTTCATAAACTACACAGATCTTTATCAGTTTCCTCCTCTGATTTATGCTGCCTTTATTGTCTGATTAGTTATTTCATCCAATAATTTTTAAAATATTTTTTGAGCACTCTCGAGACCTGCCTGGTGGAGATTTAATTGACTTCACTTTCCCACTGTGGAAGAAGCCACATTTAGACTCCATTTGCACATTCATTTAAATATTCCTGATCTGTATATATGGCTGTTCTTTGTATTCCCTTTGAATTGGTTATAACATCTGCCTGGTACTCTCATTATGAGTTAAGTGAAAATCTTCAATGTATGTTCATTTTTATATCCCTATGAGAGTCAAAACTTTATCATTTAAAAAAAATAATCTTTAATAGCCAGATACCATTCTGGAATAGAAATAGACATTGGGTACTAAAATGAAATGAGGCATAGTTTCTTTATAGCTAATTGTCTTTGAATTCCATTGAAAGAGACACAAGGTGTTTCTGGTCTTAAAGAATGTGGTCCCATTAGAAGAGACCACATTCTTTAAGACCGGAAACACCTTGTGTCTCTTTCAATGAGGACTTGCTGGTTAACTGCTTACTTTATTAATTTCCTTCTATAGATTTTTTTGTAATCTGCTCTAAATCTAGTTGTTGTTGCTTTGTGATGAGAAAGTAAAAGGATTTTATTTTAGAATATAGTAGCAAAGCTTTTAGGAACTCAGAAAAACTGTTCGTCCAATCAAGGGCTTAACATTATTGGAACTATGAACAATTTTGGCCTTGGAGGAAATGAATATCACATTTTTGCCAGCTCAAATGTACAAAATTAAACCTTGTGGTTTTATCTAATTTTTTAGGTTTTCCAGAAAGAACAAAAGGTTGACTAAACCTTCCTTTCATCTTTGCCAACACAAATTCTTTATGCTTATATAGTGTATTACCTTTCATTTGAGGTGCTTTAAATGCCTGGAAAATGTTTAACTTCATAATTGCCTTTGGATCTATATAGGATCTCATTTGTCCCCATCTGGAAGACAAAAAATTGAGGAGTCTGGTGACAAGATTTTCCCAGGGCAGCAGAGAGGGTTATAGGAAAGGCAGACAGAATTCTTAAGTCCCAGACCAGTCTTCTAAATTCAGGCCAACATGTACTCTAACCCTTGACATTCTTTACAGTCACTGGGAAAAGCTTAGCTTGTTGCCAATGGACATGGCAAGCCTCATAAAACCCCAAATTTTCATGAAATCTTCAGGAATTTATACAAGTTTTTATTATTAGCTACCATTCTGATTATCAGTAATTTTGTGTAGCTGCCATTTACTCTGCAAATATCACAGCACCCCATAGCTCTACTAATAATATTCTGGCTATAGATGAGGGTTTGGGCTGAGTCTGCTTTCACTGTGTTTAATAAATTGCTACGTCTACACAAAGTCTTGCATGCTAATGTTCAAATCAGCATTAGTGAGAATAGCCAAGACATGAAAGCAACCCAAATGTCTACAAACTGATGAATGGATAAACAAAACTGTGGTGTCTCCATATAATGAATACTATTTATCAGTAAAAAGGAATGAAGTACTGATACGTGCTACAACATGGATGAACCTTGAAAACATGCTAATGAAAGAAGTTAGACACAAAGTGCCACATATGGCATAATTCCATTTATATGAAATGTCCAGAAAAGCAAACCTATAGTGACAGAAAGCAGATTGGTGGTTGCCTGAGGCTGGATTTAAGAATGGGGAATGATGGCTAATGGGTACTAGTTTATTTTTATGGTGATGGAAATGTTCCAAAATTGGATTGTGGTGATGGTTACACAACTCTGAAACTATACTAACAATTATTGAATTATACATTTAAAATGAGTAAATTTTATCATATGTAAAGCATACCTCAATAAAGCTATTAATAAATAAAGTGCTTCACAATGACTTCTCCACATATATCTCTCCCCTTCAACAAAACACTAAGGAAATAAATTGCCTTTGCCAAGACAACAGGAATCACTTTATATCATTTGAAGTTGGACTTTCAGGACAATAATATAGGTGTCACGAGGTTCAAAGCTTCAATGTTGTGATCTGAGGGTAATTCCACCACAGGTGTGCAGCTTAACAGGGTGTTAATTGGAAAGCCTGTGAACACCTCCTCCACAGGCAGCCCAGAAAGCTGTGCCAGGATTTGCTAGTGAATAGAAGAATTCAAAAGCCTAACCCATGATCAAAAATCAAGAGAAATGTAACTTGTTTTTATACTGCAGCCATTACCACACAAAATGACTTACAGCACATTTTAATTGGAACTGAAGGCTTTTTGACTTTACCACTAATCAGAACCACTTCAGGTTTTGGAAATATTTCTCTGCCATGGAAGGAAAATAAAAGAGCCAAATTAAGGGCTGAGGTTTTCTAATAGAAATAACTTCCCTGCATTTAGCAGGTTGGTTTATTCAGCATGGGTAAGAAAAAAGTCTTGCTGATTCCCTGGGGAATCAGACATCCAAGGTTACTACATATAATACAAGCATGGATAGCTGAAAATGTACTTTTCCTCTCATAATGCACATTGCTTCTTCCAAACTCTGAGCCCCTAGCTACTAGAGTAGGAGATGGCAAAGTGCTCTTCTCTGGGAAGGTAGCTAACACTCTCTGGAAATGAGAGAGCTCAGGACAAGAAATTTACATTCTAATTGGAGCCACAGGGTTCTAAATCCTACATCTTTAGCTTCCCCTGGTTATCCATCCTCTGCTGTTCCTGGAAGACTGCAAGAAACAAGAAATTGATTACTTTCCAGAGACAAAAGCCACCATCTCAAAGATGGACAATTTTGAAAAGCCTTGATGCTTTTCCCTAGGTAGAAGAGTCTTCTACTTTTATGGGAAAATGGTTTGAAATTAAAAGCTTCTGACAATATTATTACATAAAACAGCTTTCCGAGAGCCCTAGTCCCATCCAAAGAGTAATGGTTAGCAATCTTACTCTTTTTTAACCTTCTTAATACATGAGTGTATCATATGCCTAAGAAAAGCAGAAATTCTTTCTTGTATCCAAAAATATTTGTAGAAAAATGAGATCTAAAACAAAGCATAAAACTCAGAAAGCATGACTGTCCTTCAGAAGGCACTAAACTTGCCTTATGGGAAAGGCAGTGTTTTCCCACAAACACTTCCGATCACTGCATCCCAATCTAACATTGCATAAAAGCGATAAGCCTCAAATCTCTACAACCAACCAAGGTCACTGAAAATAGAAAAATTGCCCTGTCCTTGGCCTAATGCAGAATACAATTTGACATATTAAAATCTGCTGTAGCAATCTCTTAGCATTTACCATGAGTGATTTGGATCACATAATTTAAAGAGATCCACAAAACAAAATCTCACTTCAGGCATAAGAAATGAAATTCTTACATTTTTTTGATATTCAGATTGGTGTAAACTCTTTGGGTTCCAGCTTATTCTGCCTTATCTTGGCATTACTTTGGATAGAAGATAGAAAATGTAGACCTAGCTCACTGCAGAAGCAGTATAAATCTAGAATATTTTTTTCCAGTGTGTTTCACAGGACAGAGTTAAACACACAGGACTTTTTAGAACCTTTAATGTGATCATGTTCATTGTGAATCTCTAAAGTGACTATGTAGTGCAGCATGTCCTAAAATTTCTTTATCAGTGGTCCTCTTTCCTGCAGAAAATATAACACAAATAACATTCTGAGAACTACACTTTAAGCAACTTGGGCTCCAAGTCTGACAATAGCCCCCTGAGATTGCAAAAATAAGCCACTTGACTTTTTCAGTGTCTCCATTTCTTTCTTTTCAAAGTCTGATGTCCTTCTTATAGACTTCCAGGGATTTTATTTTATATTTTTTTCTTCCAGGGATTTTAAAAGAATTAAATGTCAGAGATATAAAAGTGTTTTGAAAAGTTAAGAATGTAACACCAGAATGAGGCACCATTTCAATAACTGTTACCCCATATGGCTAAACCCACCCATTATTGCTGTTAAAAGTTTTGTGAATTCAGAACAATATCAAAATAATGCAATTTCAATTTAAACCCCAGTGTGATTTAAATATCAGTTAAGTTTGTTTGTAGCAGTTAAAAGTTACAATTCAAAAAGACAATCAATAGGGACTGAAGTTCATCTTTTGGTTCAGTCTGCAAACACTTGTATTTTGACTTGACTTTATTGGCACATTAGGTAAATACAGTTTTAAGAACCACTGAGGTTCAGATTATGGCCTAGTTTGAGACCTCTTTTCCTGTTGGAATAAGTTGTTCCAAGATCGCTAAGACAAAAAGTCAGATCCATTATCCTACTGTGTTGATATAGTGGTGGTACTCACACACTTGAGAAGAAAATTGAAAAATTGTGCCTTTTGTTTCTTTAGGAAAGCAAATGAGATCCATAGTTATCCTTTACTCACTTTTTAAAAAAAAATTTTTTTGTAATATACTCACTTTACAGTGTTGTGTTAGTTTCTGCTGTACAGCAAAGTGAATCAGCTATTCGTATACAGATACCACCACATCCTTTTTGGATTTCCTTCCCATTTAGATCACTACAGAGCATTGAGTAGAAGTCCCTGTGCTATAAGTAGGTTCTCATTAGTTCTCTATTTTATACATAGTATATATATATATATGTCAGTCCCGACCTCCCAATTCATCCCACGTCCCCTCCCCACTTGGTAACCCTAAGTTTGTTTTCTATGTCTGTGTATTTCTGCTTTGCAAATATGTTCATTTGTACTATTTTTCTAGATTCCACACATATATGCTAATATGTTATTTGTTTTCCTCTTGACTTGCTTTTTATTTCGGCTATCTAAACTGCCTCAACTGAGCACTGTTCTGGGTCTTGACAAGGGAGTGGTCCTGCCAGGGAAGAAGTGGGATAGAGAGAAAGGCTGAAAGGACTGAATTCTAGTGTGGTTTCTGAGACTGTAAGTTTGATCCTCCATTTAGGATGGCAGACTGATCCTTTACTGTGCTTATCCTTCTCCTTTCCCCAGTTTTCCCCTTTGTTTATTTCCTTTTTCTCTTCTTATTTTCCCTGTTCTTTCCCCAGCCTCCTCTTAATCTCTTTCTGAATATATTACAAATCCTTTCCCCCTTCTTTCCTTCCCTCCTTCATTCCTTTCTTCTTTCCTTTCTCAAAATTCCAAGCAGTGCAGCAGTCAGAAGCCAAACAAAAGATACTATATACAAAATAGATAACCAACATGGACTGACTTCATAGCACAGGGAACTATACTCAATATTTTGTAATAACCTATAAGGGAAAAGGATATGAAATACAATGTTTATATATAACTGAATCACTGTGCTGTAACCTGAAACTAACACAATATTGTAAATCAACCATACTTCAGTTAAAAAAAAAGACAATAGACCTTCTACTTTTGTTAACCCTTACACTTTTGCCTACACCAAGCGCACCCAGTTGAGTTCTTCATGCTGGCAGAGAGAACCTTACATTTATTCTTGCTGCATTTCATCCTCTGTGATTCAACTCAATCACCCCAACTTTTCAAGATCTTCCACAATTCTCTTTTTATGTTACACAGGATATCTCTTGCCAAGTTGGTCACATAGGAATTCGGTGAGTGTAGATAAAAAAAAATGTTGGCTAAGGGAGTTCCTTGTTGTCTAATGGTTAGGATTTTGTGCTTTCACTGCTGTTGCCGGGGTTCAATCCCTGGTCTGGGAACTGAGATCCTGCAAGCCACATGTTGCAGAAAAAAAAAAAAAAGTTGGCTAAGTTAGGAAAAGCAAAGAGTTTGGGTCGAAGAGAGGGCTAAGGTAGTCTATGGGGTGATCTAGTCTGTGAACTGTAAATCATTGTACTCCATGATATTACTATGAGAGCAAAGAAGATGTGGAAGAGGAGGCATGGTTATCCACAGAGGGCAGCCCACGGGATTGGGTCTGTACATCCCTTTCTCCTGGACCTCCATAACTTTGAAGTTACTTAGAATCTCAGAGTAATTGAACATGGAAATGTTGATGAAAGCTGAGATGATGACCACGAGTTCCCATTTATTAATGTTTATGAGTCCTTATCTATTTTTTTTTTTCGTTTTTAAAATCTTTGGACGAAAATTACTGTATGATGTTGTGTTGTTTTCTGCTATACAACAATGCAAATCAGCCATAATTATACATATGTTACCTCCCTCTTGAGCCTCCCTGCTCTCCCCTCATCCCACAGTTATAGGCTATCACAGGGCATCAGGCTAGGCTCCCTGTGTTAAACAACAACTTCTCACTAGCTATCTATTTTACACATGGTAGTGAATATATGTCGATGCTATTTCCCCCCTTTGTCCCACTCTTTCCTTCCCCCATGTGTCCCCAAGTCCGTTCTCTTAATGAAGGTAATTTATTTTCTATCAACAAGTGGTTTGAACAGAAATTCATCCATGACCCAAAATTTCAGTCCTCCATCTCCTAACTGATCTCTGCACAATTTAGTGCTCTTTTGTTAAGGAGAATGTCTGACTGCAAATAACCTAAGCAACAGGTAAATACCCATTTGCCTAGTAGAGAGGGAAACAGAAAGTAATAATGAAGAGACTAAATGAAGAGCAGAAGTAAAGTTAGAAAGGCCTAATTTTCAAAAGATTCCGAGATGGAAAAACACTTATTTTTTTGTTGCTAAAACTTCTGCTCTGGCTTCAAATAGAAATTTTGGAGTTACTCTGAGCAGGAAAATAGACACCTGCAGGTTCTCTGCAAACCTGTTGTTACATCCTCCTTTCCTGATCAATGTGAAAACATTGTGATTATTTATGTTTAATTTGTTCTGATTACACTCAGTTATAGGTTATCACAAAATATTGGGAAAAATTCCCTGTGCTGTACAGTAAATCCCTGTTGTTTATCTATTTCATGTATTGTAGTTTGTATCTGTTAGTTTGTACTCCTAATTTGTACCCCTCCCCTTCCCTCCCTGCTTTGGTAACATAAATTTGTTGAAAACAATAGGATTAAGCCTTTCATTTTCTGATTCCTAAAGCTCTGAGAACCAGAAGCATGAAAAATGAGAATAAATTCAATAAAAACTGCCTGATTATTTTATATCTCTTCATTTTAGGAGTACAGAGGAAGCATTGCATACATTTATGTTAGCATAAAAAGTGCTTCTTTTAAAATTTTGTTCCATCTAAATAGAAACACTGGATTCCTGTTGATCAGTTAGCTTCATCTCAGATTGAGTTTTTCAACCCATAAACCAATTATGGTGATCATTCAATTGATTTAGAATAGAAAAGATTCATATCTCATACTCTATACTTTACATCAGCTTATGCATCAAACACAATGTATCACAACAGGTATTCCATAGAACAAATCTTTTTACAGATGCGTGAGTAGGAGAATCCCCTATAAATTTTCATCTTTCTCTAAAAAAATCCTTAAACATGGATGGGTTTTTGAGGGTGTTTTGTGGGGTTTTTTTTGACACATCACAAAACATCTAACTTATTGTAGATTGTCAACAAATGTTTTTGAAATGATTTGTTATTGTGTTACATAAGGGTCACTTAGTAATAATAACTTCAAGCTAATTAAAAAGCCTAAACATCAGTGCTGCTGATGAGATAATCAGCTTTGGTTAGCACTGTTAATTTAGCAAATGTGGTTCTTTAAAAACATTTTCTAAACTAACAATTTTTAAAAATGAGAGAGTCAGAGAAATGACTACTCAATTCTAGGATAATATCAGAAAAAGAGGCCCAAGGAAAACTGGCCAAAATGAAATGATTACTTCATGTTGCCAGAATAAGAGAGGCTAAAGATAATGTCCTATTCATCTTGTACCTCTCATAATACCTAGCACACAGCCATGTACAAGTTGACCTCTGATGGATTTATTTTTTGAATCACCAGATTTTTATAAATCAAGCAATAGTTGTAAGTCATAGACTTTTAGAACTAGAAGAGTTCTTTTAATATAGTAGAAAGAGCACCTGCTTTGAAATTAGAAAAATACACTTTCAAGTAGCAAATCTACCACTAATCAGTTCTGTCCTTAGACAAGTTACTTACACATTTTGAGGTTCAGTTTCTTCATCTGTAAAATGAGGATATTCTTATGCAAGAATTAGGCAAGATAATATGCGTAAATAGCTTTGCACATTTCCTGGCTCAATAAATGTTAGTTATTATTTCAGTATTATTGTTGTAAGCATAGGTAGGACAGCCTTTTGACAGATGGGCGATAGCAGAAATAATAGTGATTAATGTTTATTGATATTTGTTATATGCTGATTATTGTGCTAAGTGGTTTAAGAGCCTTATTTCATCTATTTACTTTTTTTTTAGCAGCTCATCAGGTAAATGAACCCATTAGATATTTACTCTGACTTTGCAGATAAGGCAGGTGAGGCTAATAGAAGGTAAGTAATTTGACTAAATTCACACAGCTGGTGAGTAGTAGTCATCCAAGCTGTTAGGCATAGAAAGTATTAATCTGAGTCCCAAGCTTATAGGGAGACATTCAAAATCATCCTGATGGATAAAGTCAGAGTCAAGGTTGGTATTCAGAGTTCCTACTTTGCTTCTAAGCTTGTTTTTCCATTTGCCTAATAGGTAAAATAATCCTATCATAAAGGGTTAGGAGATAACGTGGGAATGGGACATAGGCTAGAATTTATGAGGACATAAGGGCACCAAGAAAAGGAGATGAGAGGAAATCAAAGACAAAGCCTTCTGACTTCAGAATTTGGCCTGGAGCCTGCCCTTTAGGCAGGCAGGAAGACCGAAGAGCCCTGAGAAGGCAGTTTATTTGTATTCACTCATGCATGCATGCATTTGTTCATTGACTCATCCATCCATCCATTCAACAGTTATTTATTAACTATTTATAAAGTACTCATCTCTTCTAGACATCACGGGTACAATGGTGAGCACAACACAGATAAGGAACCCATTCCAGATTTTTGCTCCATGTTGCCAAGATTTGAGGAACCTCATGGAGGCTAAGACATCTGTTGGCTGCTGGACCTCTGAGCCAGAAAATAACAGATTCCTGCTACTCCTGCCTGCATCTTTTGCATTCCTGGCTGGTCAACTTGCTGGTCCCATAATGTCTGGGTTTTCTAAGGACCAAAAGAGACAGGTTTGGAAAGGGAAAGTGGCTTACATAATGAAGGAGAAAAACCTCATTAAGCCATCAGAGAGGGATGTTTACTCAATAGAACTAATTGCTCTGTTGTATTTGATGAGTAGTCCATGCTGTAAATTTATGCTAACAATAAATGGTTTAGTGCAAACAAGGTCAAGTCACTTTGCTAGTTAGTGGCTTTGGTTTTACAGTTCTGAGTACAGTAACTCAATTTGAAGTTGTTAAAGGCACTTTATCATAGAAAAGGGTAATTTCCAGTTACCACTTTGAAGCTTGGTTTATTTGCCTCTTGAAGACTCTGTGACATTCCCTAAAATGAATTTGCATTTACTATGTGAGAAATAATGTACATAGTATCTTTTTATTGGCAAGGCTTATTTTCTGATAGTGGTCAATATGATTCTCTTCTAAAGGAAAATATCAGAATTTTTTCCTTTTAAAAATAATGAATCTGTGTTTCATTAATGTTTGAATGAAAGACAAGATAAAATATATATGTTATTAAAACTCAACAAGAACCACAGCTTTGGTTTAGACCTTAGGTAAACTGTCCAATATGGTAGCCATTAGCAACATGTGGTTATTGATATGTGAGCACTTTATATGTGGCTACTTCAAATTGAGATGTGCAATAAGTATAAGATACACACTGTATTCCAAGACTTAGTACAAGGAAAGAATATAAAATATCTCTTTAATATATTTTATATTAACAACACATTGAAATGAAAATAATTGGGATATATTATGTTAAATAAGTATATTATTCAAGTTAAATTCAGTTATTTCTTTTTACATTTGAAAATGTGACTACAGGAAAATTCTAATTTAATAAGCTTCCAAAAAAGAAATGCCTGGGCCCAGATGGTCTTACCAGTGAATTCTACCATTCTACCATTTAAGGAAGAAAATATCAGCTCTCCATAATCTCTTCTAAAAAACAGGAAAGAGCAAACACTTCCTAACACATGGTATGAGACCATTATTAGGCTAATAACAAAACCAGATAAAGACATTACAAGAAAGAAAAGTTACACCAATATTTCTCATGGGCATAGAAATAAATTTCCTCAACAAACTATTCAGTTCAGTTCAGTTTGGTCGCTCAGTCATGTCCGACTCTTTGTGACCCCATGAACCACAGCACGCCAGGCCTCCCTGTCCATCACCAACTCCCGGACTTTACTCAAACTCATGCCCATCGAGTTGGTGATGCCATCCAGCCATCTCATCCTCTGTCATCCCCTTCTCCTCCTGCCCTCAATCTTTCCCAGCATCAGGGTCTTTTCCAATGAGTCAGCTCTTTGCATCAGGTGGCCAAAGTATTGGAGTTTCAGCTTCAACACCAGTTCTTCCAATGAACACCCAGGACTGATCTCCTTTAGGATGGACTGGTTGGATCTCCTTGCAGTCCAAGGGACTCTCAAGAGTCTTCTCCAACACCACAGGTCAAAAGCATCAATTCTTTGGTGCTCAGTTTTCTTCACCGTCCAACTCTCACATCCATACAAGACCACTGGAAAAACAATAGCATTGACTAGACGGACCTTTGTTGGCAAAGTAATGTCTCTGCTTTTTAATATGCTGTCTAGGTTGGTCATAACTTTCCTTCCAAGGAGTAAGCATCTTTTAATTTAATGGCTGCAGTCACCATCTGCAGTGATTTTGGAGCCCAGAAAAATAAAGTCAGCCATTGTTTTCACTGTTTCCCCATCTATTTGCCATGAAGTGATGGGACCGGATTACATGATCTTAGTTTTCTGAATGTTAAGCTTTAAGCCAACTTTTTCACTCTCCTCTGTCACTTTCATCAAGAGGCTCTTTAGTTGTTCACTTTCTGCCATAAGGGTGGTGTCATCTGTATATCTGAGGTTATTGATATTTCTCCTGGAAATATTGATTCCAGCTTGTGCTTCCTCCAGCCCAGCATTTCTCATGATGTACTCTGCATATAAGTTAAATAAGCAGGGTGACAATATACAGCCTTGACGTACTCCTTTTCCTATTTGGAACCAGCCTGTTGTATTTCATTTGTTAATATTTTGTTGTTCCATTAGAACTGGACATGGAACAACAAAATATTAACAAATGAAATACAATAAAGTCTATAAAGAATTATATACCATAGTCAAGTGAGATTTATAAGAGGTATTTAAGACTGACTCAATATTCAAAACAAAATCAATGTAATCCAGGACAATAATCTAAAGAGAAAAAAGCACATAATCATATCAATTGATTTAGAAAAAGCATTTGACATAGTTCAATACTAATTTACGATTAAAAAAAAAAAAAACTCTCAGCAAACTAGGAATAGAGGGGAACTCCTTAAATAGATTTTTAAAAATCTACTGAAACCCTATCACTAATATCATAGTTAATGGTGGAAAAAATGGCACTTTCTCCTAATATCAAGAACAAGGCAAGTGTGTCCTCTCTCACTATTCAGTATAGTTTTAGTTAATGCTATTAGATGAGAAAAGAAAAGATATACAGACTAGAAAGGAAGAAATAAAACTCTACTTACAGACAGCATGATTCGCAGAAAATCCCAAAGAATCGACAAAAGTTCTTCCAGAACTAGTAAGTGACAAGGTTGCAATACACAAAGGTCACTTTCTTTCCTATATACCAACAATAAATAAATAGAATAAATGAAATTTCAAATGTTAAATAGCTATCATTTATAATAGCATTTAAAAGGCAAGTTCAGTTCAGTTCAGTCGCTCAGTCGTGTCCGACTCTTTGAAACCTCATGAATCGCAGCACGCCAGGCCTCCCTATCCATCACAAACTCCCAGAGTTTACTCAAACTCATGCCCATCGAGTCGGTGATGCCATCCAGACATTTCATCCTCTGTCGTCCCCTTCTCCTCCTGCCCCCAATCCCTCCCAGCATCAGGGTCTTTTCCAACGAGTCAACACTTCACATGAGGTGGCCAAAGTATTGGAGTTTCAGCTTCAGCATCAGTCCTTCCAATGAACACCCAGGACTTATCTCCTTCAGGATGGACTGGTTGGATCTCCTTGCAGTCCAAGGGACTCTCAAGTACTTAAGGGTAAATATAATAAAATATATATAGACCTAGACTGTATGCAGATAACTACAAAACACTGATTAAAAAAATCAAGGAAGATCTAAATAAATGGAAAAATAACTCTTGTTCGTGGATTGGAAGACTGGATCCACTTTTATCTTTCTTGTCCTTCTAGAATCCCTGTTATGTGTAGGTTGGCATGCTTTATATTATTCCATAGATCTCATATGGTGATTTCATTTTTTTCATTTGTCTTTCTGTCTGCTGTTCTGATTGGGTGATTTCCATTACAGATCACTTGTTCATTCTTCATTATTTAGTCTGCTATTCATTGCCTTTGGCTGGTTTTTTATCTAGGCAATTGAGTTGTCTAATTTTGATTGATTATTCTTTGTAGTTTCCAGTTCCTTGTTCCAGTGATCTGCATTTCTATTGGTAATCTTTCTTAATCCCTTTATGAGGAATTAAGTTTCATTAGTTCCTTTAGTCTTAATTCCTTAACCTCCTTTTGAGTGTGGTATACTGGAGAGGTCTGTTTCATTGTTCTTTCAGGAGATTTCTCTTGTTCTTTTAATTAGAAGTAGTTTCTCTGCTTTTTCACTTTTCTTAAATTTCTCTGACTCTATGATCAGTCTTGAAGGACTGATTTTATGTGAGATTATCCCTGTGTAGACTACCTGAGTCCAATATTTTTGGTGTGAGGGCTATTTTTTTATATGCTTGCCTGCTGTGTCTTTCTTCAGGTTGTGCTAGCCATTGTCCCCTTGATGGGGGGTGTGTTTCATGTTGTGGTGACCACAGCATGCACAGGATATTGGGCAGGACCTCCCTTTTGCTCTGCGGCTGTCACAGCCCTGTTGGGGGCAGGGTCTGCTCCACAGTTGTTGGAGTAGAAGCCCCCAGATCTGGTTCCAAGCTGCAATGTGAGGTAGGTGGAACTGGAGCATTCTCACTGGGAAAAGAACCACTACATATTCCTCCCCAGGGGCTGTCCACCAGGGATGTGGGATTCTGTGATGCCACCCACCATTTGGTGTGAGTGCCCACAAAGTCCGCTGCTGCTGGCACCACCCCCAGACCTGTCCCCACTCTGGGAGTGCTAATAATCAGCTCAGATGTCAGCCCTAACTCTGGTGGGTGTGAGCTCCCAAAACGCACCAGAGCCACACTCACTGTGGGAACACTGACAATCAGCAATTTCATGCTCTGCAAATAACAATGTTAAGAGAATGAAAAGACAAGTTGCAGAGTGGGGAAAATATTTTCAGAGTACATAGCTGATAAAGGACTATTATCCAGAATGTTTAAGAACTCTTAAGACTCAACAATAAGAAAATTAACAACCCAATTAAAAATGGGCAAAAGATCTGAAGAGACACTTCATCAAAGAGGATATACAAATGGTAAATAAGCATATGAAAAAGTTCTCAACATCATTTACCATTAGGGAGCTATGAATTAAAACAACATTGGGATACAACTACACACCTATTAGAAAGGCTAAAATCTGAAAAACTGACAATACCAATTGATGACCAGAATGGAAAAGCAATGGGAATTTTCTTTCATTGCTAGTAGAAATGCAACATGATGCAGTCTCTTTGGAAGACAATTTGGAAGTTTCTTACAAAACTAAATCTAATATTCTCATATGATCAGCAATCTAATAACTAGATGTTTACCCAAATAATTGACAACATGTTACACAAAAACTTGCACACAAATGCTTATAAGATCTTTATTCATCATTGCCAACCCTGGAAACAACTGAGATGTCTTTCAATAGGTAGATGAATAAACAAATATTTATATAATGAAATATTATTCAGTGATAAAATGAATTAGCAAGCCACAAAAAGACATGGGTGAATCTTAAGTGAAAATTACTACATGAAAGAAGCCTGTCTGAAAAGACTACCCATTGTGGGATTTCAATTATATGATGTTTTGAAAAAAGAAAAGCTACAAAGATAGTAAACAGGTCAGTGGTTGCTAAAGTTTGGGGTTGGAGAGGAGGGTTGTATAGGTGAAGCACAGGAGGTTGTTTTATTCAGTAAGTCTATTCTGTGTGATGATGTAATGGTGAATATGACATTAAGTATTTGTCAAGTCCCATAGAACAAATACAAAGAGTGAACCTTAATGTATGAAAGTTTTAAAAAATAATTTAGAAAGTTGGAGGATTCCAGAGTGGAATGTACAATGTGACAAAATAGTCTAACTGTATTACAGATGTATAAAACCTCACTGAAGGGGGTGGGGGAATAAGGCACTGACCTAAGTAACTTTGGAAATGAGTGGATTTGTAAGGCTAAAAGCAAAAGGAACTCTACCTAAGGACTACTCTAGTTGATAAAGATTTCCCCATGGGCATATGGGGTAATCAACAGCTACTCTTGTTGTTCAGTGGCTAAGTCATGTCCAACTTTTTGTGACCCCATGGACTGCAGCACGTCAGACTTCCCTGTCCTTCACCTTCTCCCAGAGCTTGCTCAAACTCATATCCATTGAGTCAGTGATGCCATCCAACCATTTTGTCCTCTGTGGTCCCCTTCTCCTTCTGCCCTCAATCTTTTCCAGCATCAGGGTCTTTTCCAAAGAGTTGGTTCTTCACATCACATGGCCAAAATATTGGGGCTTCAGCTTCAGCATCAGTCCTTCCAATGAATATGCAGGGTTGATTTCCTTTAGGATTGACAAGTTTGATCTCCTTGCAGTTCAAGGGACTCGCGAGAGTTTTCTCCAGCACCACAATTCAAAAGCATCAATTCTTCGGTGCTTAGCCTTCATTATGGTCCAACACTTACATCCATACATGACTACTGGAAAAACCATAGCTTTGACTATATGGACCTTTGTGGTCTCTACTTTTTAATATGCTGTCTACGTTTGTCATAGCTTTTCTCCCAAGGAGCAAAGGTCTTTTAATTTCATGGCTACAGTCACCATCCACAGTGATTTTGGAGCCCAAGAATATAAAATCTGCCACTTTTTCCATTTTTTTCCCATCTATTTGCCATGAAGTGATGGGACCAGATGCCATGCCACTCCCATCAGGAAGCTTGCACATGCTTCTTATCCTCATCAATCAAAGGGCGGGTGGAAGAACCAAGAACTACAATCCCAAGACCTCCAGAACAAAAAAACATAATCACAGAAGACTAATGATCACATGGATCTCAACTTTGTGTAACTCATTGAAGCTATGAGCCATGCTGTGAAGGGCCACCCAAGGACGGGTCATGGCGGAGAGTTCTGACAAAAAGTGGACCACTGGAGAAGGGAATGGCAAACCACTTCAGTATTCTTGCCTTGAGAACTCCATGAACCCCATGAACAGTGTGAAAAAGGCAAAAAGCTAAACAGCTATACGAACATGTAAACATGTATACTGGAAAAAACAACTAAGTAAATGGATGATGGATAGTGGCTGCCAAGTTTCTCACTGTTGGAATAAGAGATTACAGATAAGCAAGAGGAAGAGGCTAGAATGAATTGGTGATATCAGTATGAATTCATGACTAGCTTAATATAGATATAGATAATTACATATAGGAATATTTGTAGATTTACATATATGTAATGGTTTGTATACACACATATATCTTCTTGCTCCATCAGCTGAGAGGGCCTAGAAATAATGACACTCCAATACCTAGTACCCAGATCTTGGTTTTCATACTGTTCTTCAAAAAAAGGAACCAAGGCCCCTTGGAGAGATGGCAGATTTTAGGAGGGGGAGGGCAAGAAATATACAAGATGAGCCTCGAGCATTTCATAGTACCTAAAAATAAGGAAATACAACCAAATAAACAAACCACAGTAGTTGACATATGACAAGGGATACAAGAACTAGCTGACTGTTGTTGTTGTTGTTCAGTCACTCGGTCCTTTCTGACTCCTTGTGACCCCATGGACTGCAGCACACCAGGCTTCCCCGTCCTTCACCATCTCCCAGAGCTTGCTTAAATTCATGTCCATTGAGTCGGTGATGCCATCCAATCATCTTGTCCTCTGTCGTCCACTTCTACTCCTGCCTTCAATCTTTCCCAACATCAGGGTCTTTTCCAATGAGTCAGCTCTTTGCATCAGGTGGCCAAAGTATTGGAGTTTCAGCTTCAGCATCAGTCCTTTTGATTTCCTTTAGGATGGACTGGTTGGATCTTCTTGCTGTGCAAGGGACTCTCAAGAATCTTCTCCAACACCACAGTTCAAAAGCATCAATTCTTCAGTGCTCAGCCTTCTTTATGGTCCAACTCTCACATCCATACATGACTACTGGAAAAAACATAGCTTTGACTGTATGGATTTGTTGACAAACTAATGTCTCTGCTTTTTAATATGCTGTCTAGGTTGGTCATAACTTTTCTTCCAAGAAGTAAGCGTGTTTTAATTTCATGGCTGCAGTCACCATGTGCAGTGATTTTGGAGTCCCCCCAAAATAAAGTCTGTCACTGTTTCTGTTGTTTCCCCATCTATTTGTCAAAAGGTGATGGGACTGGATGCCCTGATCTTAAGTTTTTGAATGAGTTTTAAGCCAGCTTTTTCACTCTCCTCTTTCAACTTCATCAAGAGGCTCTTTAGTTCCTCTTCACTTTCTGCCATAAGTGTGGTGTCATCTGCATATCTGAGGTTATTGAAATTTCTCCTGGCAATCTTGATTCCAGCTTGTGCTTCATCCAGCCCCGTATTTTGCATGATGTACACTGCATATAAATTAAATAAGCAGAGTGACAATATACAGCCTTGACGTACTCCTTTTCCAATTTTAAGCCAGTCCATTGTTCCATGTCTGGTTCTAGGTGCTGCTTCTTGACCTGCATACAGGTTTCTCAGGAGACAGGTGAGACAGTCTGGTATTCCCAACTTTTTAAGAATTTTCTGACTCAAAGGATTATTAAAGGTTAAAGCTGGGGCAATTTAAACAATAAAATAAATAAAGTAGTATTGGATTATAACCCAAAGAGTAAAATAAATATTCATGAGTCCACACTGATAGAAATAAATGAATAAATACATGGGGGATAAGAGATAAACTTCCTATATAGAACAATTCCAAATATTTTATATAGATACTGTCTTTCAAGGAGGTGGAGCTTAACTCCTCAACTCTTGAGTATGTAGTGATTTGCTTTCAAAGAGTACAGTATGCAGAGGGAGAAACAAAAGAGTAATTGTACAGTGGAGAAACCCAACAAACATTACCTCAGTTAGATGATCAAGGTTAGCATCAACAGTGACAAGTCACATTAATGGTATAGACTTTTGATATGATGTGATGAGAATGGCACTTTACCTCTTGTGGTCTTCCTACCCAAACCCCATAATCCCAGTCTAATTATAAGAAAAACATCAAATAAATCCCAGTTGATGGACATTCTACAAAATATCTGACCAGTACTCCTCAAAACTGTCAAAGAGCATCAAAAACAGAAAAGTCTAAGAAATTGTCACAGCCAAGAGGTGTCTAAGGAGACACAATAATTAAATGTAATACTGTGTTCTGGATAGATCCTTGAACAATAAAAGGACACCAGTGGAAAGTTAAGATAATCTGAATAAAGTATGGGCTTTCATTAAAATAATATATAATATATTGATTCATTAATGAAAACAAATGCACCATTCTAATGTAAGTGAAGTGAAGTGAAGTCCCTCAGTCGTGTCCGACTCTTTGCAACCCTGTGGACTGTAGCCTATCAGGCTCCTCTGTCCAGGGGATTTTCCAGGCAAGGGCACAGGAGTGGGTTACCATTTCCTTCTCCAGGGGATCTTCCCGACCCAGGGATCGAACCCAGGTCTCCCGCATTGTAGGTAGAGACTTTACTGTCTGAGCCACTAGGGAAGTCTACACTAGGGAAGAATACATTAGTATTCTAATGTAGGATACTAAGAATAGGGGAAAATGGGTTTGAGGTGAATGGGAATTCTCTGAACTATTTTTACCATAATTTTACTAATTTAAAACTGTTCAAAAATAAAGCTAACTTTTTAAAAAGTATGTTGAGCCTATAGATTCCCATAGGAGTTTTTATTTTCATTTCTTACTAACCTTGAGAAGTTTCAGAGCAATCCAAAGCTTCTACAACTCTTTTCTCCTGTTACCTGCCATTGGTAAGCAGAGAGAAATGGGAATTCCATTGGGGATTGTCATTTTCTCTGAATCAAGAGAATTGTTAGGATGGTGCTGGCAACAGCATTTGAGTCATAAATATTTGACTTTGTGCTTGAGGTATCTTAGTTTTCCAGCATCTCTTTCTTTGAAAGCAGGAGGCTGAAACTCTTAGATTTCCTATTACTCATAAACCCTCAGAGCTGAGGGCTCCTGGCCATTCCTCAGAGCCATTTCTTAGAAGGATGGAAGGAAAGAAGGACGGAGGAGCTAAAGAAAGATTTTATTATCTTGAGTAAGTACTAATTGCCATAATGCTAAGCATCTTAGACATACTTAGCTGTGGATTATGGATTAAAATTACCCTGCTTTATTTTTTCTAGCAAGCACAGTGTTACTAATAAGGTGCACGGAGTTTGCCTTTTTCTATTAGAAAGTATAAGGAACTTGGAGCTCATTAACTAGTTGGATCTTTTAGACATAATGCTCAGAGGAAGGAAATGTGAGAGAACGGTAGGGATTTGGGGAGGCGTTTACAATTTACAGCTCAATGAGATGCAAAAATATTCATTGTTAATAGCTTCTGCTGGGAGTTCAGCAACCCCAAAAGGAAAAGGAGTATTGACTCGTTTGGTCTATAGAAGCCACCTGCCTGTTTCTTAAATTGTTTTGAAGGAGCCAGTAAGTGCCCCATGAATACATCCTGGCACCTGCATGGTGATATCCTGGGTGAGCTGTTAAATAGAACATGAAAGTGATCAAACTCACACTTTGTTTTTTTAAAAGTTATGTATGATGGGTAAATGAAATGAAAGGGACATCTGAGTGAAAGAAGAAAACTGTGAAGACTTTATTTTAACAGCATTGAGTTAATGTAAACTCACATGAGACTAGTCTTTAAACTCAGTTTAGCTCATTGCATCCCACCATCTTTCTACTCTACCTTTTCCCTTCCTAACATCTGCCACCAGCATCACATGCGTTCCAAACTTACAGGGAAGCTGGAAGCTTCTTCAGTGTGGCAAAAAGTAATGAAGTAACTGTGGATTATGTGGTCCCGGAATCATGTTCTTTCACTGCCCTACTGCTGAATGATGCTCTTATCCTCTGTGAAGTCTGCCAGGGCTGCCCTTAGAAGGTGCACATTAAGTCACAGTGTCAGAATAATGATAGTGAACATGCATACCACTTACTATGTGCCAGGCTCTTTTCTGGGCACTTCATAGATTACCTCATTGTAATCAAGGTCATTCCTCTGTGAGGTACATGTAGTTTTCTTTTTCCCATTGTTTAGATGAGGAAACTGAACCACACAAGCTGTTTTTGAGATTCTTTTTTTTTTTTTTTTTCGTATGTGATTTCAAGATTTATTTTAAAACTGTTTCAGTTAAGATAGTATAGTATTGGCAAAATAATAGACACATCGATCAATGCAAGAGAATAGAAAGTCTGGAAATATGCATACATATATATATATATGTCTTGTTAAAAGACAATTGATTTTTTTGGAGTAGTTTTTTTTTTCATTTATTTTTATTAGTTGCAGGCTAATTACTTTACAATATTGTAGTGGTTTTTGTCATACATTGACATGAATCAGCCATGGAGTTACAGGTTGATGCCTCACCTGTGCCACACAAGCCCCCATAAGCCTTAGATTTGTCCTAAAGGAAGGTAATTTCTTTTGTTTATGGGTGTTTGCCTCTCCCTCTCCACTGCTTCTCTTTCTAAAGATGGTATTTCTGACCTGCGAAGGCTTGATATGCCTGTCTCCTGAAATCCTTTTCCTTTCCATGTAAAGATGAGTGGGGTCCTTTCTGGCATCAGTGGCTAGCATTTACAACCATCTGCACGTGCCTACATCCTTCTTGCTCTGAAAGTAAATAACAATAATAAGGAAATTTTAGAAATGAGGGTAAGACCATTTCTGTCAATCAGTAAAACATTTTATAGGCCCTCAACAGTGTGATATTAGTACATAAATATTAAGGCAGGCAATTTAAGCAGAAGAGAAAATACACTAGACTGAAATACATACAATATTTTATGATATAGGTAGCCTCTCAGATCAGTGCTGAAAAGATAGATATTTGACACATTGTTCTGGAAAATAATTGTCTGAAAAATAAATAACTTTGACTCTATATCTCACACCATCTACCGAGATAAATTCCAAGTAGATCAAAGATATAAATCAAACCCTATAAGTGCTAGAAGAAAACATGGAGAAATTACTTGATTACCTCAAAGTGTGGAGGGTCTTTTAAATTACAAAATTCAGTAACTATAACATTAAAAATTGATAAATTTGATTTATGGATAAACTACCTAAAGATAAAAGTTTCTGCTTAAAAAATCATCAAATCAAAAGACATAAAAAAAACTAAGAAGAAAAGTACAATTTACAATACAAATAGCTCATGCAGCTCAATATTTTTTTAAAAAACCTAATAAAAAAAAAATGGGCAGAAGACCTAAACAGACATTTCTACAAAGACACAGGCACTCAATATCACTAAAAGGTGCTCAACATCACTAATAGAGAAATCAAAACTGCAATGAGATATCACCTCACACTGGTCAGAATGGACATCAAGAAGTCTACAAATAAATGCTGAAGAGGGTCATCATGAGAAAGTCTATAAGTAATAAATACTAAAGAGGGTGTAGAAGAAAGGGAATCTTCCTACACTGTTGGCAAGAATGAAAATTGGTGAGGCTGTTATCAAGAACAGTATGGAAGTTCCTTTAAAAACTCAAAAGAGAGTTGTCATGTGATCCAGCAATCCCACTCCTGGACATGTATCTAAAAAAGACAAAAACTTTAATTCAAAAAGATATATCCACCCCAATGTTTTTGAAAGTGAAAGTTCAGTTCTCTGCAACCCCATGGACTGGAGCCTGTCAGGGGATTTCCTGTCCATGGGATTTCCCAGGCAAGAATACTGGAATGGGTCGCCATTTCCTTCTCCAGGGGATCTTCCCAACCCAGGGATCAAACCTAGGTCTCCTGCAATCCAGTAGGTTTCCTTACCTGGGATCTGGGAATCTGGAACCTGGGAGGCCCCAATGTTCATAACAGCACTATTTACAATAGCCAAGCCATAGAGACATAAGAGTCATGGGTTCGATTCCTGGGTCAGGAAGATCCCCTGGAGAAAGGCATGGCAACCCACTCCAGTATTCTCGCCTGGAGAACCCCATGTTGTTGTTGTTCAGTTCCAGAGTCATTTCCGATCCTTTGCAGCTGCATGGACTGCAGCTCACCAGGCTATCCTGTCCTTCATTATCTTCCAGAGTTTGCTCAAATACATGTCCACTGAGTCAGTGATGATTTCTAACCATCTCATCTGCCGCCATTCTCTTCTCCTTTTGCCTTCAATTTTTCCCAGCATCAGAGCCTTTTCCAATGAGTCAGCTCTTCCCATCAGGTGGCCAAAGTATTGCAGCTTCAGCATCAGCCCTTCCAATGAATATTCAGGGTTGATTTCCTTTAAGATTGACAAGTTTGATCTCCTTGCAGTCCAGGGGACTCTCAAGAGTCTTCTCCAGCACCACAATTAAAAAGCATCAGTTCTTCGGTGCTCAGCCTTCTTTATGGTCCAACTCTCACATCTGTACATGACTACTAGAAAAACCATAGCTTTGACTATATGGACCTTTGTGGACAAAACGATGTCCCTGCTTTCTAATATGCTGTCTGGGTTTGTCATAGCTTTCCTCCCAAGGAGGGAGTGTCTTTTAATTCCGTGGCTGCAGTCAGTGTCCACAGTGATTTTGGACCCAAGAAAATAAAATCTGCCACTGCTTCCACTTTTCCCTCTTCTATTTGCCATGAAGTGATGAGACTGGATGCTGTCATCTTAGTCTTTTTAATGCTGAGCTTTAAACCAGCTTAATATTGACTTGTATATATACATATATATATATATGTATATATACAACATATATATACAAATATATGTATACACACACACATATACAGTGGAACATTACTCAGCCATAAAAATAATGAAATAATGCCATATGCAGCAACATGGATGGACCTAGAGTTTATCATACTAAGTGAAGTAAGTCAGACAAAGACAAATATAATATTGCTTATATGTAGAGTCTAAATAATTATACAAATGAACTTATTTACAAAACAGAAATACACTCACAGACAGAAAACAAACTTATGGTTACCAAAGTCGGGGAGAGAGAGATAAATTAGGAGTTTGGGCTTAACAGATACATAATACTACATATAAAATAGATAAACAACAAGGGCATACTATATAGCACAGGGAACTATATTCAATACCTTGTAATAACCTATAAAGGAAAAGAATCTGAAAGAGAATACACACACACACATATATATATAAAACTGAATGACTTTGCTGTACACCTGAAACTAATACATTGTAATCAAGTATATTTCAATTAAAAAGTGCAATTAATGTCACAAAGAGTTAATTCCTCACTTTAAGTTTCCATTTTAGTCTCTCAAACAGCCCCTACTCTACTGAAGATCAGGTATATAAAGCATATATAGAAGCAACAAAACAAAAATTTGGAGCTATTTAGGAAGGCAAAATAACATATGATTAGACAATCATCTGGCAGACAAACCCAGTATTTTATCCAAATAAAGCATATTAACCAAACCAACAACTTTGAAGAGCACTTAACAAGGGCACAAAATAACTTCTTTCTTTCTATAAACATTAAATATTTCAGTTCTAAATAACCCTGTTCCCAATGTGGTTGTGGCTTTCCTTTATCCTGGCTCTCTCACCTAGAATTATGTTAAACATGAAAGCCCTTCAGACATACCAAGAATTGGCTAAATTTTAGGTTGTAATTTATTCTTGTGGACAGAGTCTGAAACTGACCATATATTCTCACTCTACTGCTTTAAGGCCCATTTTTTGTACCTCAAGTAGTCTTGGAAGTTTGAGAGTGACTGGTGTGAGCCTGGAGCTAGGTTCAAGCTGGTCAATGGGCAGTAACAGCCACAGCCTCCCCAGGGAACCCCTTGCCTTCACACTGCTGCAGTCTGGCTGTTTCCCCAAATCATTCTGAAATGGCCATGGAGCAGGAATCCTTAACTGGTCCCAAGTGGTAAAGGACCACAGGATTCAGGCTATGCTCTGAAAAACCTTACCACAACTAGGATTATAAGTCACTTCAGCTGCCAATTGAAGAAAATTCCATTAAATTGTGTTCACCAGAACATATACATATTATTTGACTTATTATCATTTGCTTTGCTTTTTAGTACATTGAAAATCATTTGCCAGAGAGTGTACAAGTCTTGTCTAAATATATTTTGGTTAAATTTATAGTTAAATTGATACTAATTCAATAATCATTAAGTGTTTTAGTTTTTGGGTGTATTCTGTGTATGAGAGAAAGGAAGAAAGAGAGAATCAGGGAAGGAGGGAGAGAGGGAAGGAAAAAATGAAAACAGGAAAAAACACATACAACCAATTACGCATTTAGCACAAACAAGAGAACTTTCCAAGAAACTCCCACAGTAAACTTGCTTCTGCCTCTGGCAAAATCTATTGATCAAATCTTTGGTTCGTCACTGTTGTTTTGGAAATCAAATGCAAGTGTGTTACTGCTTCCAGCCTAAGCTGAAAGGGATTTTCAAAGCACTACTCCTCAGTCTTGTAAGCTATGGATAAGACTGACTGCTGGGACAGTGACAAGAATGCCGTCCTTCTGGGCATCTGGGAACATGTAATTTTCTATTCAAAGACATGTCTAAGAATTCCTCCATGTTTATTTATCTTAATGGTGATTTTAATTTATGTATCTTAAGGAGTACAAATGATGGGGACAAAACAGGGTAGATGGCAAAGTAGGGCCTTGATAATTTCAGTCTCCTTGACAGCTTCCTATCCCTCTTGGGAGTTTCAAGAGTTCTCATGAGATTCCATTACTTGCATTCTTTCCTCAATCAATACATGAGATTAGATGCTTCAGGAATGTGAAGATGCAAATAACCAAAGACAAAAGACATTGTTAGTTCCCTAGGGAACTGCATTTCACCTATGATTACAGCCAATAGACAAATAAAACTGGCTCAGTTCCTCATGGGAAAAAACAATTTTAACCAAGAGACCTGAAATTCCAGACTATAGTTAACCATTCATTGCACCTACTCAAAAATTCATTTATTCACTTATTTATTCATTCATTCATTTAATAAATATAAAGAGAGCACCAACAATGTGCCAGCCATGGTACTATATTCTTAGATTCAAAGATAAACCAGTAGGCAGAGCTTCTTAGATGTGATATAATATGAAATAATGGGTAAAAACTTCCCAAGTTTAGCAAAAGACACAAAGAAGTTGAGCAAATCCCAAAGAGAGATATGCCATGACACATTATAATTAAACTTTTGAAAACTAGACAAAGAAAAAAATTTTGAAATCATCCAAAGAAGATGATGCATTACTTATACAGAAACACCAATTCAAATGACAGGGGATTTCTTATCTGAAACCATGGAAGCCAGAAAGAACTGCTCAAAGAAAGAAACTGTCAACAATGAATTCTGTATCTGGCCAGATGATCGCTAAGAATGAAGGAAAAATTAAAAATATCTCAGATAAAAGAAAATTAAAAGTTTGTTGCTAGGCCATTTTTAAAAGCTGGCTAAAGGAAATTTTTCAAATAGGAATGATAAGGGAGGCTTAAAGCACCAGGAAGCAAGACCATGGGTAATAGAATATACTTTCCCTCATGAGTTTTATATATCATGTTTGGTGATTAAAACAAAATTATAGCACTATATAATACTCAAGACAACAGTATTTTAAAGTAGTGAGGGTAAAGTTACCTGAATTGAAATGAGGCTTCCACACTTGACTCAAAGTGGTAAAATGTTGATACAAGTAGACTAAGTCGCGTATATTGTGCTAAGAATAATCACTACAAAAACTTCAAAGAGAGATATATCCCAAACCACTATCATTAAGTAAAGATTGAATCCTAAAAACTACTCAACCCGTAAAAAGCAAACAAAGAAATAGGAGGAAAAGGCCCTGTGAAAATAAATTAAAAACAAATAACAAAATGGCAAACTTGATTAAACACTAATGTATCAATAGTTATTTTACATATAAATCATATATGTATATATATATACACATATATATATATATACCACTCAAAGAATAAAGATGGGCAGAGGGCATTTTTAGAAAAACACAGCTCAAATGTATGCTATTTTCAGGAAGCTCACTTCAAATTCAGTAACACAGGTAGGTTGGAAGTAAAAGAACACAGAAAGATAAACCATGTAAACATTAATGTGAAAAAGCAGAGGTGTTATATAATGTGAAAAAACAGGTATATTAATACCTGATAACATGACTTTGGATCAAATAAAAATTGCTAGAGACAAGGAGTGACATTACACAATGATACAAGAATCAATCCACCTAGAAGATATAACAAGTCTAAATTTGTATGCACACAACAAGAGAGTTTTAAAATGTAGAGTAAAAAGTGATAGCGCTGAAAGGAGAAATAGACAAATCCACAGTTATAGTTGGAGACTTCAACCCCTCAATCTCAGAACAATTAGAACAAATAGAACAATTAGAACAAATAGAACAATTTCACAGAAAATCAGCAAGTATATCAAAGAACTCAACAACACTATCAACCAACAGAATCTAGTGGACAATTATAGAACACTACACCCAACAACAGCAGAAAACCCATTCTTTTAAATTGTCTATGAAATATATATCAAAATAGACCACATCCTGAATCATAAAACAAATGCCAACAAATTTAAAAGAATTGAAATCACAGTGGAGTGTTTTCTCTGACCACGGTAAAATTAAACTAGAGTCACTAGAAAGATAAAGGAAATATCTCCAAAGACTTAGAAATTAAATAACATACTTCTGAATAATTCATGGCCAAAGAGGAAATGAGAAGATATATTGAACTGAATGAAAATTAAAATACAGCATATCAAAATTTGTAAGGCACAACTAAAGCAGTGGAGAGGGAAATTTATAGCACTAAATGCTTGCATTAGAAAAGAAGAAAAGTCTTAAACAATCTAAACTCTCATCTCAAGAACCTAAAAAAAGAACAGGAATATAATCCCAAAGCAGGCAGAGGAAAGGAAATAATAAAGATAAGAGCAGAAATCAACAAAATTGAGAACAGAAGAACAATAGAGAAAATCAACAACACAAAGAGCTGGTTCTTCAAAATAGTCATTAAAATGGACAAACATCTAGCAAGACTCACAGAGGAAAAAGAGAAAAGACACCAATGACCAGTATCAGGAAAGAAGTAAGGGATGTACCTATAGATTCTGTAAACATGAAAAGGATGCTACAAAAGTATTATGAACAATTTTGCAAGCACAAGTTTGACAACTTATATGAAATGACCAATTCCTTGAAAAATACAAAGTATCACAATTAACCTATATGGAATAGAAAATTTGAATATCTAAATTATAAAATAACTAGATAAAATTTGAATAACCTATAACTATTTAGGAAATTGGATCTGTAATTTTCAAATTTCCATAAAATAAATGTCCAATCTCAGATCTTTTCATTGGATAATTCTACCAAATATTTAAAGAAGAATTAACAACAAATCTACACAGTCTCTTCTAAAAAATAAAAGAAGAAATAATATTTGTAATTCATTTTATGGAGCTAGTATTACCGTATCAAATTTAGAATGACAAAAAAATAAGAAAACTACAGGCCACTCTCTCATAAATATAGATACAAAGATCCTCAACACAATATTAACAAATAGATTCAGCAATATACAAAAAGAATTATAACATTATCAAGAGGAGTTTATTTCAGGTATGCGAAGTTAGTTCAGTATTCAAATAACAAGGTAATTAGTCAACAGGGTTTAGTTCCTCTTCATTTTCTGCCATAAGGGTGGTGTCATCTGCATATCTGAGGTTATTGATATTTCTCCCAGCAATCTTGATTCCAGCTTGTGCTTCTTTATTTCAGGTATGCAAAGTTAGTTCAGTATTCAAATAACAAGGTAATTAGTCAACAGGGTTTAGTTCCTCTTCATTTTCTGCCATAAGGGTGGTGTCATCTGCATATCTGAGGTTATTGATATTTTTCCCGGCAATCTTGATTCCAGCTTGTGCTTCTTACAGACCAGCGTTTCTCATGATGTTCTCTGCATATAAGTTAAATAAGCAAGGTGGCAATATACAGCCTTGACGTACTCCTTTTCCTATTTGGAACCAGTCTGTTGTTCCATGTCCAGTTCTAACTGTTGCTTCCTGACCTGCATACAGGTTTCTTAAGAGGCAGGTCAGGTGGTCTGGTATTCCCATCTCTTGAAGAATTTTCCACAGTTTATTGTGATCCACACAGTCAAAGGCTTTGGCATAGTCAATAAAGCAGAAATAGATGTTTTTCTGGAACTCTCTTGCTTTTTTGATGATCCAGTGGTGATTGCAGCCATGAAATTAAAAGACGCTTACTCCTTGGAAGGAAAATTATGACCAACCTAGATAGCATATTAAAAAGCAGAGACATTACTTTGCCAACAAATGTCCGTCTAGTCAAGGCTATGGTTTTCCAGTGGTCATGTATGGATGTGAGAGTTGGACTGTGAAGAAAGCTGAGCGCCGAAAAATTTACGCTTTTGAACTATGGTGTTGAAGAAGACTCTTGAGCGTCCGTTGGCCTGCAAGGAGATCCAACCAGTCCAACCTAAAGGAGATCGGTCCTGGGTGTTCATTGGAAGGACTGATGCTGAAGCTGAAACTCCAGTACTTTGGCCACCTCATGTGAAGAGTTGACTCGTTGGAAAAGACCCTGATGCTGGGAGGGATTGGGGGCAGGAGTAGAAGGGGACAACAGAGGATGAGATGGCTGGATGGCATCACCGACTCGATGAACATGAGTTAAACTCCCAGAGCTGGTGATGGACAGGGAGGCCTGGCATGCTGCAATTCATGGGGTCTCAAAGAGTCAGACACTAAGCGACTGAACTGAACTGAACTGAACTGAACTGAACTGATAGAAGAAAAGTTGTATGTTCATAGCAATTGATAAATAAAAAGCTTTTGAAAAAATTCACCACATTCATGATAAAAATTATCAGAAAAATAAGAATAGCGGGAACTTGGTAAAAAAAACATCTACAAAAACCCCTACAGTTATTATATTTAATGGTGAAAGACTGAATACATTCCTCCTAAGTTCAGGAATAAGTTAAGGGTATCTGCTAATACCACTGTTAATTAACGTAGTGCTGGAGATTCTAGCTAGTTCAATAAGGCAAGAAAAGGAAATAAAAGTCATATAAACCATAAAGGAAGAAATAAAGCAGTTTCTATTTGCAGATTGCATGATAATCTATATAGAAAATCTCAAGGAATCTGTGAAAAAAGCAAAACTCCTAGAACTAACGAGTTCAGCAAGATTACAGGATACAGATGTCTTCCCAGGTGGCTCAGTGGTAAAAAATCTGCAGGAAACCCACGTTCAACCCCTGGGTTGGGAAGATCCCTTGGAGAAGGGCATGGCAACCCACTCAAGTATTCTTGCCAGGAGAATTCCATGGACAGAGGAGCCTGGTGAGATACGGTCCAGGGGATCACAAAGAGTCAGACATGAATAAGTGACTAACACTGCCTACACTGCCTGCAGGATACAGGGTAAATATATATATAATCAATTGTACCTCTATATACTGCCAGTGAATATGTGAACACTAAAATGAAAAGATACAATATCATTTACAAAATCAGGTTAAAAAAAGAAAAATTAACAATATCGTGTAGGTGTGAACATAACCAAAAAAAATGCACAGCATTCATACACTGAAAAATACAAAATGCTGATGAGAGAAATCAAAGAAGACCTAAATAAATGAAGAGTCATGTCTTATTCCTGAACTCAAAGATTTAACATAGTAAAGATGTCAGTTCTCCCCAAACTGATATACAAGTTCAGTATAATTTCTGTCAAATCCCAGCTACATTTTTTTTCTAGATATAGATAAGATTCAATTCAGTTCAGTTGCTCAGTCATGTCCCACTCTTTGTGACCCCATGAACCACAGCACGCCAGACCTCCCTGTCCATCACCAACTCCCAGAGTTCACCCAAATCCATGTCCATTGTGTCGGTGATGCCATCCAACCATCTCATCCTCTGTCATCCCCTTCTCCTCCTGCCCCCAATTCCTCCCAGCATCAGGGTCTTTTCCAATGAGTCAGCTCTTTGCATCAGGTGGCCAAAGTATTGGAGTTTCAGCTTCAGTATCAGTCCCTCCAATGAACACCCAGGACTGATCTCCTTTAGGATGGACTGGTTGGATCTCCTTGCAGTCCAAGGGACTCTCAAAAGGCTTCTCCAACACCACAGTTCAAAAGCATCAGTTTCTCAGTGCTCAGCTTTCTTTATAGCCCAACTCTCACATCCATACATGACCACCGAAAAAACCATAGCCTTGACTAGACGGACCTTTGTTGGCAAAGTAATGTCTCTGCTTTTTAATATGCTGTCTAGGTTGGTCATAACTTTCCTTCCAAGGAGTAAGCATCTTTTAATTTCATGGCTGCAGTCACCATCTGCAGTGATTTTGGAGCCCAGAAAAATAAAGTCAGCCACTGTATCCACTGTTTCCCCATCTATTTTCCATGAAGTGATGGGACTGGATGCCATGATCTTAGTTTTCTGAATGTTGAGCTTTAAACCAGCTTTTTCACTGTCCTCTTTCACTTTCATCAAGAGGCTCTTTAGTTCTTCTTTACTTTCTGCCATAAGGGTGGTGTCATCTGCATATCTGAGGTTATTGATATTTCTCCTGGAAATATTGATTCCAGCTTGTGCTTCCTCCAGCCCAGCGTTTCTCATGATGTACTCTGCATATAAGTTAAATAAGCAGGGTGACAATATACAGCTTTTACATACTCCATTATTCTGTGTGAAAGTGCAAAGAAACCAGAATGGTTAAAATTATTTTGAAAAATATGAATAAAATGGGAAGAAACATTCTACCTAGTTTCAAGACTTACTATATAGCTACAGTAATCAAAACTGTGTGCTATTATTGGCAAAGTGATGAACACACAGAAAGTTAGAATAGGATAGAGAAAATCTTGAAATAGACCCACACAAATATGTCTAACTGACTTGCAAAGGTGCAAAAGTAATTAGATGGAGAAATGATAGCATTTGCAGTAAAATGTGCTGAAGCAATTAGACATCCATAAGCAAAAGTAAATATATAAGTAAACTTTGACTTAAGTCTTACACCTTATAGGAAATTTAACTCAAAATTGATCACAGATTTAGACATAAAATGTAAAACTACAAGAGTTTTAGAAAAAACACAGGAGACAATCTTTGGAATCAGGGGCTAGGCAAAGAATTTTTAGACTTGCTAATGGGCTTCCCTGATGGCTCAGATGGTAAAGAATCTGACTGCAATGCCGGAGACCCAGGTTCAGTCCCTGAGTCGGGAAGATCCCCTAGAGAAGGGAATGACAACCCACTCCAGTAATCTTGCCTGAAGAATTCCATGGACAGAGGAACCTGGTGGGCTACAGTCCTTGGGGTTGCAAAGAGTTGGACACTACTGAGTCACTAAGGCATGACAGAAGAAGGACCCACAAAAGTAAAAATTGATAAATTGAACTTCATCAAAATTAAAAATCTTCTCTTGCAAAAGACGTTGTTAAAAGGATGAAAGACTACTAGAGGAAAACATGTGCATACTACATATCCAGTAGAGGACTGGTATCATAAATATATAAAGAACTCTAAAAACTCAACAATTTAAAATGCAATGCAATGCAATTAGAAAATGGGCAAAGACATGATCAAACATTCCATGAAAGCAGATATACAGATGGCTAGTAAGCACGTGAAAAGATGTGCAATACTATTGGCCATCAGAGAAATGAAAATTAAAACACAATAAGAAAAAAAAACACAATAAGACAACCTTGCACATATCAAAATGGCTAGAATAAACAATAATGACAACATCAAATACCAAAGATGATGTGGAGAAACTAGATCACTAATACACTGTGGATGAATATGTGAAACTGTGAAGTCTTTCTGAAGAAAGCTTGGCATTTTTTTTAAGAGGACTAAACATGCAATTACAATATTTCCTGGAAATTTCAGTCTTGGGCATTCATCCCAGAGAAATAACAACTTATATTGACACAAAAACCTGTACACAAATGTTCATAATAGTTTTATTTATCTGCCCGTATGCCCTTCAACAGGTGAATAATTAAATAAACTATGATTGATCCATACCATGGAATACTACTTAGCAATAAAAAGGAAAGAAATATTGACACATACAGCTACTTTGATGAATCTCCAGGAAACTATGCTGAATGAAAAAAAAGAACCCACAAATTTACATACTGTATAATTTCAATTATACAACTCTCTGAAATAATAACATTTTAGAAATTAAGGAGAGATTAGTGATTGCTGGAAACTAGAGACATGGAGGGAGAGGAAAGTGTCGGTGTGGTTGTAAAAGTGCAGCATGAGAGATCTTTGAGTGTTGGAAATGTTCAGTATCTTGACTGTGATGCTGGATATATGAAACCACACAAGTAATATAATTGTTTAGGAAGTAATACATAGAGACAAACACAAATGAGTACAAGTGAAACTGGAGAAATATAAATAAGATGATTGCATTATATTAATGTCTATATCCTGGTTGTGATACTCTATTATAGTTTTGCAAAGTATTACCATTGGATGACTAATACCTACAGTGGTATTACTTTGGATGAGGGCTTCTCTGGTGGTTCAGATGGTAAAAAATCTGCCTGCAGTATAGGAGACCCAGATTTGATCTGTGGGTCAGGAAGATCCCCTCAAGAAGGGAATGGCTACCCACTCCAGTATTTTTGCCTGGAGAATTCCATGGACAGAGGAGCCTGGTGGGCTACAGTCAATGCAATTGCAAAGAGTCAGAAACACACACAATAATAGATGGAAGGATCTTTTCTAGAATCCTAGGCTTTGGAGTCCAATTTCACCACCATCACACCTCAGTCTCTAGCAGTGGGTTTCTTTAGCATAATTGGGACTAGAATGCCATGCACTGTATGTACACTTCATCCAGGAGATTGAAAATTCAGCCACAGTAGTCTGCAGCTCCTACAATCAAGGAATAATCCATTTACTCACCTTTTGAATCCCGTGACTTGCTTTGACTACAGGATGCAATGGAAATGATATTATATAATTATCATCCTAGATCTTAATAAACCTTGCAGCTTCTGTTCTCATACTCTTAGAACTCTGTGGCTACCACGTGTAGAACCCAGCCTACTGAATGATGAGAGAGACAAGATATGTGAATGAGACTCTCTTAGGTCATCCAGCCTTTAGTCAACCCATAAGCAGAAATTAGTGGAACCTGCCCAGACAAGAATAACTGGTCAACTAACCCATAGCATCATGAGTGAAAGGACTGGTTGCTTTAAGGCACTAAATTTGGGGATTTTTTTAACACTGCCAAATGAATGCCTACTCTAATAAATTTAACACTAATGAATGCCTACATTTCTTTATTGTGCTGATAACCCACTACATTAGAATAAATCATAGTTCATATCTTATGGTTTCTTGAATCAAGAGACTAGGAAGTGTACTGTCTTGTCTTAATTTTTGTTTTATTATTTTCTTTTAGATATCTAAGCTTTAAAAAGCAATTTATAAAACAAATTTTTGGACATGCGAGTCTATGTACAGCTCATTGCAGGCCATCTGCTCTGAAAAAACTGGTGGTAGAGCTCTTTATTTTTACCAACAATCTCCACTTCTTCTGCCCACATCTCAAGGCATTCAACAATGATCTATCTGTACACATGGATCAAGGTAATATAAAGTGGTGGTTGGGGTGAGGGGTGGGCGGTGAGGAGGCAGCTCCACTGTAAATTGGGAAACAGCAGTGACTTTTCTTTTTAGTTTGATTCCAGCCTGGGGCTTTCTAAATAAACACTGCAGAAGCATCTCCCCAAGTGACGCAAAGAGGAAAATGAAGCAGAATGAATATATTCCTGATCTGCAGCATGGCAGATGAACAGGCTGAAAAACTCCTACTCCCATCAAAGGCTCTAGGGACTCATTACTCATAGCTTTTCATTTCCACGGAATCTTGAATTTGAAACACACTAGCTCTTAACAAAAATGTACTTAAAGAAAATGTCCATATTTACCTGCCTAGGTACTGATGTCACATGGACCTTCAGTATCCAGTCATCCAATTTTGTGATCAGGTTTGACATTAGTTTGGCACCTTGGCTCTGCAACACAGCAAAACACTGAGCTGGACAATATTTGACTGTTGCCATTACATACCTCTATTATCTCTCAGAAAAGAGACTGTGGGGAGGATTATTATCTTTTAAGGTTTAGTCCCTGTAATCACACCCTGGTCAGTGGAGATCCTGTCTTTTTATCATTCAAATACACCTCAAAGATAAGTCAAAATTCTTCAGAGCATAAAATTTGAAGTGAGCTATTTCACCTTCTTTATTGGTTTCTGGGGCCTCTCAGGTTACTTTTTCTCCTTTTTTTTTCATCAAATTCCTCTAACAAGAGACAAGAAAAAAAATACTCATACTCAATAACACAGAATCTAACAATAATCATCAACTAAAGAGAACTCTTGTCACACTCAAACTGAAAGCAGAGGGACAAAAGACAGGAAGAAATCTTAACCATCAATAAGTGTTCATCTTTTAGGACCCATCATTTATTCAACAGAAGTTTATTGAGCACCAATTCTGTGCTAGACATGATGCAAGACTCTAAAAGTTCCCAGGTGAACAGGAAAGATTCCAATTTCACCCTTAGGGAATAGTCAAGTATCCTGGTCTCAACCTGATTTCTACATTTCTTCTAGTTTCATCTTTCACCTAAGTTATAGTTTTGTACCAAGAGAAAAATTGTCTAGTAGTGTGATTTCTTTCAAAATATTGATAATAACAGTGAATACCTTCATAGTGCTTGGTGGTGGTGGTTTAGTCTCTAGTGTTAGTCATTCAGTCGTGTCCAACTCTTTTGCGACTCCATGAACCCACCAGGCTCCTCTGTCCATGGAATTCTCCAGCAAGAATACTGGAGTGGGTTGCCATTTCCTTCTCCAGGGGATCTTCCGGACCGAGGGATCAAATCCAGATATCCTGCACTGCAGGCGGATTCTTTACCTACCGATCCACCAGGGAAGCCTTCATAGGGCTTACTATGTGCCAAAAAAGTATTCTATGCATTTTCACAAATTAACTGATTTAATCTTGAACAATCTTTTGAGGTACCATTATTACTCCTTTTTTTACAGATGAGGAAACTGAGGCAGAGAGGTTAAGTAATTTGCACAGATTCAAACTATTCACTACACTGTTCATACTAAGGCAGAACACTGTAGAGTTGTTATTTTTTAGCAACAAGGATTGAAAGAAAATGTGATGTTGTTGACACAAGTTAATTAATAAACCTGAATGTCAAAGTATCCCATTCTCTAAGCATTCAGCCTAACTGAGATTTAATAATCTAATCTGAATGTTTTCCACCAAACAGATGTCCTTAAAAACCACATCCAAAGGTAAATAAATTGTAGAGAGTGTTGAATTTTCTTAAGAACAGCTGCTGATTTATAATCAGCCTGTCTAATTCTCTTCTCAGACTTTCAGCCCGTAAGTTAGTGTATCTGCTTCTATGTTGAAATGGGATATCAGGTCCCATATATTCCCAGAGGAAATCAGGAAAATCTGATGAAGTATTTACTAAGATTTTATCGAGGGCATCTTCTTCCAAAGATATGAAAATTACCTAGAGGTTTCTCAAGACCCAATTTCAATGACAGTAAATCATTGTTAGCAAAGCATTGCCAGAACCTTTATGTGCTTCATATCAGATGAACCTTTATGTCCTGTCTCTTGTATGTATCTGGGTGTACCCGAGCCAGGTGGGTAGACACTCTGAAGAATGTTTTGCTAAACAGACTCTGGTCTCCTGGAGATAACTGTGAGCCTACCTCTGATACCTGGGATACAGAACATTCTGAGCAATAGGCGACAACTGCTTGTTATCTTTAACAGGCAAACTAGCACACTGACAACACTTGTCTGCTCCCAAAGACACATAAGTAAGATATCTTCTGAAATTAATGATAACATTTAAAAAGAGCAATGATGATGTTGGTGATGATGGTAGTCACTGACACTTGTTCAGCTCTCATAATATGCCAGGCTCCATGCTAAATGCTTTATAGCAGTTACAGTCTCCTTTTAAAAATCTTTTTATTTTGCACTGGGATATAGCTGATTAACAATGTTGTGATAAATTCAGGTGACTTGCAAAGGGACTCAGCTAGGCATATACATGTATCCATTCTCCCCCAAACTCCCCTCCCACCCAGGCTGCCGGGAGAGAGATCCCTGAGCAGAGATCCCTGTGCTATACAGTAGATCCTTGTTGGCTATCAGTTTTAAATATAGCAGTGTGTACATGTCCATCCCAAACTCCCTATCTATCCTTTCCACCATCCATCTCCCCAGCAACCATAAGTTCATTCTCACAAGTCTGTGAGTTTGTTTCAGTTATAGTCTCTTTTAATTTAAATCTTGCAATAGGGCTTCCCTGGTGGCTCAGTGGTAGAGAATCTGCCTGCCAATGCAGGAGACATGGGTTCGATCCCTGATAATGGAAGATCCCACCTGCCTTGGAGCAACTAAGTCCCTGCTACACAACTGTTGAGCTTGTGCTCTGGAGCCTAGGAGCCACAACTACTGAAGCCCATGTGCCCTAGAGCCCATGCTCTGCAACAGGAGAGGCCACTGCAATGAGAAGCCCTCGCACTGCAACTAAAAAGTAGTCCCTCTCTCCAAAATTAGAGAAAGCCTGCACAGCAACGAAGACCCAGTGCAGCCAAATGTAAGTAAAGAAGTACATTTTTTTTAATCTAGCAATAATTCTTATTCAAAGAGGTTTTAAATGTTCACTATGGCAAAGTCTTCAAAGTGCTAAATGTAGAAATTACCTGGGAAGCAGAAATGTAGCTTCCCAAGCCCCATTCTGGAACATGTGATTCAGTAGGTCTGAGGAGTAGTTGAAACACCTGTTAATAAAAATAATGAAAAACTGGTTAAAATGATTGCTATCAATAAATCCAGTTAAAAAATATTACTATAAACTGTGTCCTCCCATAGTCCATATGTTCAATCCTAACCTCCAAAGTGATGGTATTTGGAGGTAGGGCCTTTGGGAGGATGAGATTGGAGCTGTCATGAATGGGATTTGTGCCCTTATAAGAGAGACCACACAGAACTCTTTTGTTCTTTCTGCCATGTGAAGACACAACAAGACAGTCATGAACCAGAAAATAAGCTCTCACCAGACACCGAATCTCCTGGTACGCTGATCTTGGACTTCCAAGCCTCTAGAACCATGAAAAATAAATACCTATTATTTATAAGCCACCCAGTCTATGGTATTATTCTGTTATAGCTGCCCAAAAGGACTAAAGAAAATTACTGAGCTTCTACTTAGTGCACACAGAAAAGATCCAAATAAGAATCCATGTTGTTCATCATCTTATAAGAAGAATGGCATTGCTCAACTGATCCTTCCCCAAGGAGAAAAAATATGTGTTGATTGTATGACAGATTTGGGAGAAAGCAAGTGAAATTAACAGGGAAGGAAGGAGAGGGAGAGGAGTGTTAAAAGAAGGGGGTTATTCTGGTTATCTATTGCTTCTATTGTAAAGAAGAACTATACAAAAAAGATCGTCATGACCCAGATGATCACGATGGTGTAATCACTGACCTAGAGTCAGACATTCTGGAATGTGAAGTCAAGTGGGCCTTAGGAGGTATCACTACGAACAAAGCTAGTGGAGGTGATGGAATTCCAATTGAGCTATTTCAAATCCTGAAAGGTGATGCTGTGAAAGTGTTGCACTCAATATGCAAGCAAATTTGGAAAACTCAGCAGTGGCCACAGGACTGGAAAAGGTCAGTTTTCATTCCAATCTCAAAGAAAGGCAATGCTAAAGAATGCTCAGACTACCACAATGCTTAAAGTAATGCTTAAAATTCTCCAAGCCAGGCTTCAGTAATACATGAACCATGAACTTCCAGATCTCCAAGCTGGTTTTAGAAAAGTCAGAGGAACCAGAGATCAAACTGCCAAAATCTGCTGGATAATCAAAAAAGCAAGAGAGTTCCAGAAAAACATCTATTTCTGCTTGACTATGCCAAAGCCTTTGACTGTGTGTATCACAATAAACTGTGGAAAATTCTGAAAGAGATGAGAATACCAGACCATCTGACCTGCCTCTTAAGAAACCTATATGCAGGTCAGGAAGCAACAGTTAGAACTGGACATGGAACAACAGACTGGTTCCAAATAGGAAAAGGAGTATGTCAAGGCTGTATATTGTCACCCTGCTTATTTATCTTATATGCAGAGCACATCATGAGAAACACTGGGCTGGAGGAAGGACAAGCTGGAATCAATATTTCCAGGAGAAATATCAATAACCTCAGACACGTAGATGACACCACCCTTAGGGCAGAAAGTGAAGAAGAACTAAAGAGCCTCTTGATGAAAGTGAAAGAGGACAGTGAAAAAATTGGCTTAAAGCTCAACATTCAGAAAACTAAGATCATGGCATCCGGTCCCATCACTTCATGGCAAATAGATGGGGAAACAGTGGAAACAGTGGCTGACTTTATTTTTCTGGGCTCCAAAATCACTGTAGATGGTGATTGCAGCCATGAAATTAAAAGACACTTGCTCCTTGGAAGGAAAGTTATGACCAACCTAGACAGCATATTAAAAAGCAGAGACAAAAAATTTTTTAAAAAAAAGCAGAGGCATTACTTTGTCAACAAAGGTCTGTATGGTCAAGGCTGTAAGGCTGTGGTTTTTCCAGTAGTCATGTATGGATGTGAGAGTTGGACTGTAAAGAAAGCTGAGCGCTGAAGAATTGATGGCTCTGAGCTGTGGTGTTGGAGAAGACTCAAGAGTCCCTTGGACTGCAGGGAGATCCAACCAGTCTATCCTAAATGGTATCAGTACTGGGTACTCATTGGTAGGACTGATGTTGAAGCTGAAACTCCAATACTTTGGCCACCTGATGCGAAGAGCTGACTCATTTGAAAAGACCCTCATGCTGCTAAAGACCTAGGGCAGGAGGAGAAGGGGACGACAGAGGATGAGATGGTTGGATGGCATCCCCTACTCGATGGACGTGGGTTTGGGAGGACTCTGGAAGTTGGTGATGGACAAGGAAGCCTGGCGTGCTGTGTTTCATGGGATCACAATGAGTCGGACATGACTGAGTGGCTGAAATGAACTGAACTGAACATTCCAGGTTCCTATGCAATATTGCTCTTTACAGCATCAAACCTTGCTTCTATCACCAGTCCCATCCACAACTGGGTGTTGTTTTTGCTTTGGCTCCATCCTTTCATTCTCTCTGGAGTTATTTCTCCACTGATCTCCAGTAGCATATTAGGCACCTACTGACTTGGGAAGTTCATCTTTCAGTGTCCTATCTTTTTGCCTTTTCATACTGTTCATGGGGTTCTCATGGCAAGAATACTGAAGTGGTTTGCCATTCTCTTCTCCAGTGGACCACATTCTGTCAGACCTCTCCACCATGTCCCATCCATCTTGGGTGGCCCCACATGGCAAGGCTTAGTTTCATTGAGTTAGACAAGGCTTGGTCCGTGTGATCAGATTGGCTAGTTGTCTGTGATTGTGGTTTCAGTCTGTCTGCCCTCTGATGCCCTCTCTCAGTGCCTACTGTCTTACTTGGGTTTCTCTTACCTTGGACGTGGGGTATCTCTCCACGGCTGCTCCAACAAAGCACAGCCACTGCTCCTTACCTTGGACATAGGGTAGGTCCTCTCTGCCGCGCTTCTGTGCTGTCCTAGGCTCAGGGCTTCTGCCGGAATTCCAGTTGAGCTATTTGAAATTCTAAAAGATAATGCTGTGAAAGTGATGCATTCAATATGCCAGCAAATTTGGAAAACTCAGCAGTGGCCACAGGACTGGAAAAGGTGAGTTGTCATTCCAATCCCAATGAAAGGCAATGCCAAACAATGCTCAAACTACTGCACAATTGCACTCATCTCACACACTAGTAAAGTAATGCTCAAAAGGCTCCAAGCCAGGCATCAACAATACATGAACCGTGAACTTCCAGATGTTCAAGCTGGATTTAACATCTGTTGGATCATTGAAAAAATGAGAGAGTTCCAGAAAAACATCTTCTTCTGCTTTATTGACTATGCCAAAGCCTTTGACTGCGTGGATCAAAACAAACTGGAAAATTCTTTTAAAAAGATGGAAATACCAGGCCACCTGACTCGCCTCCTGGGAAATCTGTATGCAGGTCAAGAAGCAACAGTTAGAACTGGACATGGGACAACAGACTTGTTCCAAATAGGAAAAGGAATATGTAAAGGCTGTATATTGTCACCCTGCTTATTTACCTTATATGCAGAGTACATCATGAGAAATGCTGGGCTGGATGAAGCATGAGCTGGAATCAGTATTGCCAGTAGAAATATCAATAACCTCAGATATGCAGATGACATCACCTTTATGGCAGAAAGTGAAGAGGAACTAAAGAACCTCTTGATGAAAGTGAAAGAGGAGAGTGAAAAAGTTGGCTTAAAGCTCAACATTCAGAAAACTAAGTCCATGGCATCTGGTCCCACCACTTCATGGCAAATATGTGGGGAAACAATGGAAACAGTGAGAGACTTTATTTTGGGGGGCCTCCAAAATCATTGCAGATGTTGACTGCAGCCATGAAATTAAAAGACACTTGCTCCTTGGAAGGAAAGTTATAACCAACCTAGACAATATATTAAAAAGCAGAGACATCACTTTACCAACAAAGGTCTGTCTAGTCAAAGCTTTGGTTTTTCCAGTAGTCATGTATGGATGTGAGAGTTGGACTATAAAGAAAGCTGAGCACCAAAGAATTGATGTTTTTGAACTGTGGTGTTGGAGAAGATTCTTGAGAGTCCCCTAGACAACAAGGAGATCCAACTAGTCCATCCTACAGGAAATCAGTCCTGAATATTCACTGGAAGGACTGATGCTAAAGCTGAAACTCCAATACTTTGGCTACCTGATGCAAAGAACTGACTCATTTGAAAAGACCCCAATGCTGGGAATGATTAAAGATGGGAGGAGAAGGGGATAACAGAGGATGAGATGGTTGGATGGCATCAGTGACTCAATGGACATGAGTTTGAGTGGACTCCAGGAGTTGGTGCAGTCCATGGGGTAACAAAGAGTCGAACATGACTGAATGACTGAACTGAACTGATTGCTTCACACCAAACCACTTTGAGACATAATGACTTACAAGAACAACAATCATTTATATTTATTATGAATCTAAAATTTGGGCAGAGCTCACTGGGGGCCATTTGTCTTTGCTCCATGTAGTGCCAGCTATGGTGTCTTTACTAGGGCTGAGCTCAGCTGGGTTGAGCATCTGCTTCCAAGATGGGTCATTCATATAGGTGGCAATTTGGTACTGGCTATTGGCTCCTCTCTATGTTGGACTCTTCCATGCAGTGGCTTAGACTTCCTCACAGCGTGGGGCTTGGGTTACAAGAGGGATCATCCCAAGGGACAAGAAGTTGAAGCTGTCAGTTTCTTAAGGCCTGGGCTCATAAATTAGCACAACATCACTTCTCTAATATTCAATTGGTCAAAAAGTCACAAAGCTCAGAATCATGGGGAAGGGATACAGATTTAACTTTTCAATTGTAGGACTGTCAGAGAATACTGGGTAATGCTTTAAAATTGCAACAGGAACAGAAAAAGGGAGGACTGAGAACATGAAAAAGAAAATTTGTCTGTTTTGCTGAGGCCAGTTTTTTAGAAAATTTAATTGAAGGCAGTTCAAGCAGAATTTTTCTTAAAAACTACTACTGACTTTCAGTCAGCCTGTCCAAATGTCTTCTTAGGCAAGGTCACTAAACCTTTTTAAGCCTCAGTTTTATTATCTATAAATCAGAGATAACAATATTTCCCTTCCAGTGAAGATTGTGAAGACAACCTGACTGAAGTCATTGAACATGTATCTTTTCAAACCTGCTTTTCCAAACTGAAGTAAGCCAATGGAATAGTTGGCCACTTTAGAATTTGAAATGAGAGTTGGGATAGCAATATCTCATCATTGTGAATAATGTAAGTGAAGACTATTTCTCTGATTATAAGTAGATCACTCAAGTTGAATTACTTAGAAATATACTCAATCATTTCAGGACCAAGTTCACGTTTTTCTATTGAGAATAAGACATTAGAATGTCTAAAGAAGACTAAATGGTGATACACAATTCTCAGTCATCAAGAGTTGGCACTTTTCTACTATGACAGGTTGTTGATATAGAATATATTTCAAAATCACCTCCTAGTACATAGGAATATGAAAAAAATATTTTCAAATTAGAATACAACTGAAGAATAGATAAATAATCAATTTGATGCCATTTTCCAAGTTATAGCACTCATCCCTCTAGTTTTTGTCTGTGATATACTATTCAGTTTAATTAAAAAAACAGAGATATTACTTTATTGACAAAGTTCCAAATAGTCAAAGCTATGGTTTTTACAGTAGTCATGTATGGATGTGAGAGTTGGACCATAAAGAAAGCTGAGCACTGAAGAATGGATGCTTTTGAACTGTGATGTTGGAGAAGACTCTTGAGAGTCCTTTGGACTGCAAGGATATCAAACCAGTCAATCCTAAAGGAAAGCAGTCCTGAATATTCCTTGGAAGGACTGATGCTGAAGCTAAAGCTCTAATATTTTGGCCACCTGATGTGAAGAACTGACTCATTGGAAAAGACCCTGATGTTGGGAAAGATTGAAGGAGGAGAAGGGGATGACAGAGGATGAAATGGTCGGATGGCATCACCGGCTCAATGGACATGAGTTTGAGCAAGTTCCAGGAGTTGGTGGTGGACAGGGAAGCCTGGCGTGCTGCAGTCCATGGGGTTGCAAAGAGCCGTAAATGACTGAGAGACTGAATTGAGCTGATGTTATTCAGCTTAGCATCTGAAAAGCATTAATTTTTAGTTAAAATTATCTTCATAGTTTCTGGTTCTATGCTTAATCCAATATCCAAAATTTATCTGGTAAATGTACAACATATTTGATACCATTCCTACAACTCAAAATTGTGAATTAGGGCCTTCTAAATTAGTATAAATAACAAGGAGGAAAAAAGAAGCAGATATATATGAAACTTGACCTAAAAGTCCAGTGATTCCACATCAAGGCAGATAGAGAAACAGTGAAGAAATATTACAAATAACATCATCATTTTCTCTGCTGTGTACCTATGACCATTATTTCTTTAGTAATATGAATTTATTTTTCACTTTTACAAATAGAAACGAATCCTTTAATTAAAAAAAATTGTTCATCCTTGTATGTGTCACTATCCCATTAGACTCCAAATGTTTGAGAAAAATTGTACAGATGGTGATGACATAAGCAGTGGGCTAGATTGCTCCAAGATAGTGTAAATGAGAAGAGCAGAGAGCCAAAGACAGATCCCAGCGAACACCCACATGAAAAGAGACAAAAGAAGAGTCAAAGAAGGAGACTGAGGAAGGAGAGGCCAGAAATGAAGAAATAAATATGGAAGAAAGTATTTTCATGGGATCAAAGGAAAGCAAGAGTTTGCAGAAGCTTTTCTTATCACAGGAAAGGATCAACAACATCAAATTCTTCACAAGGCACATGGAAGAAGAGTTGAGACTTATCAAAAAAAGAATCAGTAAATTCAATGAGAGCAGTTTCAGCTGTGTTGTGACTAGAAATCCTTTTGCTTGGATTGAGGTGTGGGAGGGAATAAGGCAATAAAAACAGTGAGTACAAAATACTCTTTCCAGATTTTTGGCAGAAAACAGAAGGTGAAAGGTAGGCTGGTAGCTAAAGGGATATATAGTATCAAGAGGATGTGTGTGTGTTTCTTAATATAAAAATAAATTAATTGTTTAAACACTGACAGAAATCAGTCAGTATAAAAGGGAGTGCTTGAGGGATAACAGAGCAAGGGAGGGTTTAAAGAGGCTGGAAGGGATGAAATCCAGATCTTGATGCAGAGAATAACCTCAGATAAAAAAAGAAACTTCTTTCAGGTTGACATGAGGAAAGTAAAGAATGATTAGATGCTTTACCATGTTGTATTAGTTTCAACATTGTAAACCAACTATATTCCAATAAAAATTAATTAAAAAATAAATCCCCAAGCCATTGACAACACTAGTAATGAGATAACAGCTTCCTTTGAGAAGGTCAAAGACTCGTATTTTAACAGAAAGCACATACAAAGATTTTCCTTACAATGTTGAACCACTTATATCTATGAGTGTTCCTCTTATGTGTATATTAACTACTGAGACAAAAGCTAACCTTTGATTCTGCAAAGACTTTTTGTGTAACATAATGGCCAGAACATTCTAAGACTATGATACTTACTGATAGAACAAATAAATGGTTGGGATGAATTTTTTTTAAAAAGAATGATTAGAAATGCAGTTTGTAAAAGGTATAGTCAAGGAAACAATATTGACCATGAGTTGAAAATTACTGAAATTGAATGATATGTACATGAAGGTTCATTTTATATTCTGTCTTGTTGTGGATGTGTTTTAAATTTTCCACAATAGCTGATAAACATCAACAAAGAATTTTTTTTGTAGAAGATTGCTATAATACTCAGAAGATGGCTGAAGTTTCTCTGTGAAGTACAAGAAAAAGGTTTCTGGTGGAAGTGAAGATTGTGGATTGAGGGATTTAAAGGAATGGCAAAAGTTTAAAATAGCAGGTCTGGGAATGAAAAGCTGAGTGAACTAGGGACCAACTAGTTAATGATCCAGTTAAGACTGGAGGTCTTGCATTTCCAGTGGCAAATATTTGTGTGTTATAAGATTTTCTCCAGTAGCTCTCAGTAGCTTAAATGTAGGAGCTGTTGGGGAGATCCATAATTGATTTTTGATAGGCTGGTGCAAAAGACTAAAAGAGGCATCAGTAAGAAAAATTTAATGTGATGGAGCATATTGAAAAAGCTCCCATCATGAAAAAGCTATTGTTTGGTTTTTTTTTTTTTTTTTAAGAAAGTAGGAAAATACTTCAGTATAGCAGTCTTATGTTTTGAGTTAGATTCTAAGAAGAAAGAAAGAAAGACTAATTTGAAAGGTAGGGTAATTTTTCCTTAAAAAATTCTCTCATGTAATGTCATGTAATAGTAATCATAACTACTTACAAGGAAATTGAATGATAGTCAAATAAAATAATCTAAACATATTTTCATAAATATTTTAAGATTTTAAACCAAATGTGTTTTTAAGTATTTACACATTATTTATATTCAAAAAAATTAATGTCTATCTTCAAGCAAAGTTATTTAATACATTCATCTCCAAATTTAGTAACCTTTCAGCTATTTCCACTGATGACTATTTTGCATCCCAGACTTTCAACTATAACTCAGATCTGATCATACTTTTAATGGAGATTGGTTATTGTACAATTTCTACACTCAACCAATATCTTAATGGCCTAAGAGTCTCTTGAAGCAGAATGACTTATAGTCCTTTTGAGACCTGTGGTGGCAAAATCTTCTCAATTTGCCATATTGTGTTTATATTTTGCAAACTGTGCCATGGAGTTTAAATTTTGTGGGCAAGTGGTTACCAGTAACCAACACTTTGGTTGCAAAATAGTACTTCATTAATCAAAGCAATAAGATAAGGCTTAATATAACTAGAGAAAAAGAGACCAGTACTAAGAGCAAGTGGAGATTCAGTTCAGTTCAGTTCAGTCGCTCAGTCATGTCCGACTCTTTGCCACCCCATGAATCACAGCACACCAGGCCTCCCAGTCCATCACCAACTCCCGGAGTTTACCCAAACTCATGTTCTTCGAGTTGGTGATGCCATCCAGCCATCTCATCCTCTGTCGTCCCCTTCTCCTCCTGTCCCCAATCCCTCCCAACATCAGGGTCTTTTCAAATGAGCCAGCTCTTCACATCAGGTGGCCAAAGTATTGGAGTTTCAGCTTCAGCATCAATCCTTCCAATGAACACCCAGGACTGATCTCCTTTAGGGTGGACTGGTTGGATCTCCTTGCAGTCCAAGGGACTCTCAAGAGACTTCTCCAACACCACAGTTCAAAAGCATCAATTTTTGGGTGCTCAGCTTTCTTCACAGTCCAACTCTCACATCCATACATGACAACTGGATAAACCATAGCCTTGACTAGACAGACTTTTGTTGGCAAAGTAATGTCTCTGACTTTTAATATGCTGTCTAGGTTGGTCATAATAAATATGACCAAATAAAAGCGTCTTTTAATTTCATGGCTGCAGTCACCATCTGCAGTGATTTTGGAGCCCAAAAAAATAGTCTGACACTGTTTCCACTGTTTCCTCATCTATTTCCCATGAGGTGATGGGACCAGATGTCATGATCTTAGTTTTCTGAATGTTGAGCTTTAACCCAACTTTTTCACTCTCCTCTTTCACTTTCATCAAGAGGCTTTTTAGTTCCTCTTCACTTTCTGCCATAAGGGTGGTGTTATCTGCATATCTGAGGTTATTGATATTTCTCCCGGCAATCTTGATTCCAGCTTGTGCTTCCTCCAGCCCAGCGTTTCTCATGATGTACTCTGCATATAAGTTAAATAAGCGGTTGACAATATACAGCTTTGACGTATTCCTTTTCCTATTTGGAACCAGTCTGTTGTTCCATGTCCAGTTCTAACTGTTGCTTCCTGACCTGCATACAGGTTTCTCAAGAGGCAAGTCAGGTGGTCTGCTATTCCCATCTGTTTCAGACTTTTCCACAGTTTGTGCACTGTTAACAGTATAAAGCAAATTTGTTTGTATATATTGTTTTAATATGGGCTTAATTTTCAAATGATAGAGTTGTCAGTGGTAACTATTTTGTATCATAAAGTTTTAGAGGGAGAGACACACATGTCAAAGTCTTTAGGAATGAAAGATAGCAGGTCATGAAATGATATAATGTCATTGCCAGTTCACATAATCATAGACTGGGGAAGTCAAACCGACTCTCCAATTGATGAAAACTGTATAAAAGCTGGGCAAATTATGTAAGCCATCTTTATAAAAACATCAGAAAACTAAAAAGAGAGTGAAAAATTATAGAACCAGGATGTGGTTAGGGCATGAGTCCCAGAAATTAAAAACCATCACTTGGGCCCTGTTTTCTCTAGGTGTGTTTTCCCATTTCAGAGTAGGATACTAAATAGTTGAGATGTTGAGTAACATTTTTAATAGCTTCACAAGGCTGGGTAGACAGGGATTGGAGCCCTGGAACTGTCAATGTTGGGATAGGGGAGGGCAGGGACTAGTGATTCTCACTTCCAGGTGGGACTCTGAAAGTATGTACTCTAATAGAAGAGTGAACATGAAAAAAGTGTCCATTGTTCTGACTCTAGATCAGCTTTAAACCATTTTCTCAATCCATAGACTTGCATTGACATAATCCCTGATTGCTTATGACAACAATCCAGTTAATGGAATCAAACATTAACTAACTTCTAACAATATTGATAACACTGTCTATAGTTTCTCTTGATTTTTAATCAGGTATCTTATTTTCTTTTGTACCTGGTTGTGTGTGTGTGTGTTGGACCTTGTATTATCAAAATTGTTAGAAATTAGTTGATGAGGGGCCATTTGCTTAAAGAAACCAAGAACAATAAAGGGCAAATCACGACTGCTTAAAGGAGTGTGCGTGCATGCTCAGTCATTCAGTCATGTCTGACTTTGGGAGCCCATGGACTGTAGCCCATCAGGCTCCTCTGTCCATGGAATTCTCCAGGCAAGAATACTGGAGTGAGTTGCCCTTTTCTACTCCAGGTGATCTTCCTGACTCAGGGATTGAACCCACATCTGCTGCATCTCCTGCATTGACAGGCAGATTCTTTACCACTGTGCCACCTGGGAAACCCCAACTTAAAGGAGTTTAAGGGTCAAATCTGAGAAAATTGAGCTTAATCATAAGCAGACAGGACAAAGACCAAAAGCAGAAGAGAAACACCCCACAGATTGGGACTTAGGCAGAACTAAAATGGAATGGGAAGCTAAAGCCAAGCAAAGCTGTGAAATACCATCCATTTCATGTAAACAGAATCTGAGTATCTGAGACAAATGCTTTAATTTGGTTTGAAGGCATAGTACTAGAGTGGCTGACTGAAGGTTTTAAGGAGGTGAATAACTTGATACTGTGCTTTACAAAGATAATTCTGTAGTCAGTGTGTGAGGTGAACTAGGGAACTTGTATTGTGACGGTTATGAGCTCACATTTGGGAATCAGGCAGTCCTGACTTAAATGTATAAATAAAGCAAATACATTTTAGTGTTCCATATACTAAAAAATATTCACCTCTACTAGCTCTGTCTCCTAAGACATGTTACCTAAGTTCTCTGGATCTCAATTTTCCCATCTGCAAATTGGAGATATTCATAGGGTTGTTTTGAAGTTAATGAAGTAATGCACACAAAGCATTTGGCTCAATGCCCGGATGCAGCAAGTATGCGATGAACTCTAATAGGGCAATTTGAGGAGAAATGAGAGGTGGCAAGAACAACCAGGATTCTACGAGATGTTCTAAGGGAGCCTGGGGAGGTCCAGGCATGGGCTTGTCAACAGCTGTAAGAATGAGGGAAGATGTAGAAGAGCTTAAGGCCAGAGACTGTGTAGGAAGGGGTTGTAGAGTAGGGGGAGGATAGGGACAGTGAAATAAGGCAGAGGGAGAACATAGGAGTCCACAGTCATATTTTTCCAGGACACATGCTCTGTGTCCAGTCATGTGCAGCTGATTGAACCCGATGCCCAGATAACATTGATAGTCACTGGCCTGATTAAACAAATTCATGCATGCTCCCATATAGAAAAAGATTCATTTCGTTTTCAGAACTAAAGGGGCCTATGAGCCTAATATTCTACAGAAATGTACAAGCCCAGTATAAACTGTGACCAGAGGCAAGCACTTTATTTATTTGTTTTTTTTGACTGTGCCTCAAGGCATGTAGAATCTTACTTCCCTGACCAGGTATCAAACCTACACCCCCTTCAGTGGAGGTGAAGATTCTTCACCACTGAACCACCAGGCAAGTCCCAAGCACTTTATTTTTAATGATCTGTTTCAGTCATACTATGGTCCCAACAATTTGTACAAATCCAACATGCTATTAATTTCTCATGCAATTGAAGAAATAATTCAGAAATATTTAAGAAAACTTACTTGTTTAAGTCATCTACTCCCCCTTTTCACATGGCCACTCTTCAACTAAACTCAATATCTCATAAGAATAACAGCTCAGAACAGACAGTGCTTATTTTCTCAGCCCAAGCAAGCTGTCTTGCAAAAGATGTTAAGAATATATTGCTTTGGGTGCCCTGCTTCATGCATTGAACTCGCACTGGTCATTTTTTTACATATGTTAATGTGTATGTTTCAGTACAATTTTCTCAAATCATCCCACCTTCTCCTTCTGAGGTGGGAGGGGGGGTTCAGGATCTGGGGGCACATGTACACCTATGTCCAATTCGTGTTGATGTATGGCAAAAACCATCACAACATTGTAAAGTAATTATCCTTCAATTAAAATAAATTAAAATTTTAAAAATTAGAACAAAAGAATATATTGTGATTCCCTCTCAGGTCTCTGTTTTCTCCCCCTTGTTGCTATCAATTAGACAAAAGGCAATCAGTTTATCAAAGGAGCTCCTGGGGCTCAAATTCTCTGAGTGACTAGCTAAGATATGAAAGCCAAATGGCTCACTAGAGAAAATTTCAATCAGTGTGTACCACCAATGGGGGGCTTACCCACTGCTTATTTTTGGTTACTCCAGTTTTACCACTGATAGAAGCAGGATATAAGGGATGGCTAATGATGGGATAGGGCTTCCCAGGTGGCACTAGTGGTAAAGAACCTGTCTGCCTAATGCAGGAGACACAGGAGACTCAGGTCCAATCCCTGGGTTGGGAAAATCCCCTGGAGGAGGGCATGGCAACCCACTCCAGTATTCTTGCCTGGAGAATCCCATGGACCAATGAGCCTGGTGGGCTACAGTCCACAGGGTTGCTAAGAGTCAAACAGGACTGACGTGACTTAGCATGTAAGCACAATGATGGAATGCTAAGGAGGTTGAGAGGAGGAAATCCTTCTCACTGTACCTTAGAGAATCTCATGACAAAACCCCACTTCCCCAGAGTTAACCTCTCCACTATCATCTGTCACATCATCCAGTCCCAAGAAAAGTAGTGTAAAAGGAGACACAATCTCCAGTGCCCTCACCCCATTTTCTACTTGCTTCTCCTACCCATCTTTAGCCCCTTTTCCAATGTTGAACTACAGTTGCCATCATGCTGTGCCTCTCCCTTTGGTAGATACCAAGGTGTGATCCCATCCAATGATTTGGACCTTTCTTTTCCTTGTTCAACTTCGCCCCGCAGAACCTGAGCTAATGTGTGTGCTTGCTCTAGCAACACACCAAAGGAGCCCTGGCTCTTCACATTGACATGTTCAGGAAACTTGGAGCCCCAGAAGAGTTACTTTCAAGCAATGATAACTGTATATTGCCAGAAAAAAAAATGGCATCTTGAAGGAGCTACAACAAATTGAACAGACACAATATTTTGATCCTTTTACTCACCCTGTGCTGGACTTTGCACTTCAGTTGTGTCCGACTCTTTGCGACCCCATGGACTGTAGCCTGCCAGGCTAAGTTCATGGGATTCTCCAGGCAAGAATACTGCAGTGGGTTGCCAGGCCCTCCTCCAGAGAATCTTCCTGACCCAGGAATCGAACCCATGACTCCTACGGCTCCTGCATTGCAGGCAGATTCTTTACCAATGAGCCACAGGGGAAACTCTTACTCACCTTGACTAGGGTCTAAATTCAGTGCTAATTCATGCTGCTTTTTGTTTTGGTTTCTATGTATGGACAATAATTTGGGGGCTTTTTTGGGAGTGAAACCATGCCCATCTGACTCATCTTCATGCCCACCCACACACAATCCCCCTTCCAACACCTGTGTCTAGCACATGGCATTCTGCAATTGTTCCCCAGACTTAAAGAGAGGAGTACATGATTATTGATTTTTTTTCATTCTTAATTTTAGATCTATCAAGAAACACTTTTCCATTATAAAAGCAACTTCTGCAATATCAGTTTTAGTATTTGCGGGGGGTTGTATAATCATTCAATAATTAATTCTCATAATATCTTGTGGAATTAGTTATCCTTATGAGAGTTTTATGGATAAAGAAATACTGTTGAAATCCTGGTTTAAGAACAAGGGAGAAGCAAAGTATAGATCTGAACTCAGACGGAAATTGCTGGAAGCTGGATTCAGGCCAATTTATGCTTAAAGATATTAATCAGTGACAGTGAGGATGATGATTCTGAGATGGCTCTTTTCTAATTGGAAACTCTTAACTATCTACTTAACACATTTGTCTTTCTCCTAAAAAGACGTATTTTGATGAAATGGAAAATTTGTCTTTTTAATGGTCTATCAAATTCTATTCTCAAATGTCTCCCTCATGCCAGTCCAGGGCATCATCATCCCCACAGTGGGTCAAGGCCATTATGGCCTCTCTCCCTCTTCCATCCATATCCATTCATCAGCAAGTACAATCACTTCAGCCTCTTAGATCTCTTTCAGTATTTTCATTTTGTCTGCTTCTAATCTAGCCCCAGTCCTTGCCTGGAAGAGTGACATCATCTTTTAAATGTTTACCCTGCAGCTATTCTTATTCCCTTACAACCTGTATTTCTCAGATATAGAAGCACAAATCAGTTCATGCTCTATTTCTGCCTCTGTTGCATCTCAAATAAAATTGAAACCCCTTCCCAAGGTCTACAAGGCCTTACCTGTTGTAATCAGTCTTTTACCTTAAATTCTTTTACTCTTCCCTTTGCTTTCTACCCTTACACTCTAGCCATTTGATGATTCCTTAAACACAGAACCTTATTTCTACCTCTGAGTTCTTGTATTTGCTCCTTATTAGAGATAAACATCATTCTAATATTACTAGCATTATTGTTAATACAACAGATTTTCACTGAATTGGCTAAATTCCATACAGTGGAAGCAGAAAGCAACTTTGCTCTTTTTTACTACTGCTCTTTTGTCAAACTGTTTCTTCCTCAGCCCTGAATGAAATCCTGGACAGATCCCATGGCTCATTTGATGGCTTTCAGATATAAAAAGGTCCTGTAATTCTGAAGCTGTGGTTCTCAACAAATGAGGCACCACTCACTGAGGGGGTGGGCATTAGAAATTCAATGGGTCACTTTTGGTTGCATTGATGGGGGCAGGGGTGAGACTTAATGGCATTTGCCAGATAGAATAGGGTTTCAGCCAGTAAATGAACACTTATTCATGATACTGCATGGTTTTTGAATGTCTTGCTGAATATTTGTGTGCATGGAAAGACATGTAAATACAAAGTGTTTTTTGCGTTGGTTTACTATACTCAATTTTCCTAAATTGCAAACACTGGATAAGTTAAAGCACCATTTGGGTGCTTCTCTGACGGTCCAATGGTTAAGTCTCTGAGTTTCCAGTGCAGGGGGACACAGTTTTGATCCTTGGTTGGGGGACAAAGATCCCACATGCCGTGTAGTGTGGCCTGAAACAAAAAAGACTATTGGACATTGTCTTCATTATAACCTTACAAAGTATTGTCCACTATTTTGGAAAATCATTTTCCTAACAGACACACAATTTGTGTGTGTGTGTGTGTGTGTGTGTATACATATATATATTATTTCAAATGGATAAATATAAAGAAAAAACATTGACTATATTTGATTGACTAGTGTTATTTCACATCATTCCAAGCCTGTTCATTATAAGTAGTTGCAAGCATTTGATTCATTATGTCTTCATACAGTTTAGTCACACCAAAGTACTTTCAAATTGAAACATGCATTGATTTATTATATAAAAATGTGCTTTCTTTTCTTTTATTTCTCCTTCATGTTACAGTTACAGCATTACATTTCTTTATATTTTGAATTATGTGTGCAGGTAGGTTATATTATTTATAAATTTCATTTCAGAATACTAAAGAGGAGTATTATAAAATATTTATTATAAAAAGAAGGCGTTGAGTCTAATATAGAAGATGACATGAGATTCTCAAGAAATCTTATATTTTTGCACCCCCTGTACTTCACCACCAGCCTCCCCAGCCCACTCATGAGAGTGCAGTTCTTTTCCATAGTAGCCTCTCTTCTTGCTTTTTCCTAAGGAAAGCCTGTGAGCCCAATTCTATTTCAATCCCCTCAGCCTCCAAATTTCAGAGGGCACAGATGTCCTGGTGGTTTTCTTAAACCACTCAACTAAGGAAAAGGAAAATAGGGAAACATGACAGTACTTCATTGAATTCTTCTCTAAAGGAATTTTCCCTATCAATGCAACTATTAACTAATCTCGCGTGTCCCGTACATATGGTGGCCTGAGGGGACCAAACCAGCTGTTGCCACCTCTTGTGCAAGTCCTTCATAGATTCTCTGGCACCTAGTTTTGGAATTAGACAGTTTTAGAACCTCTGCCACAACTCCAAAGTAAGAAGGTCTACATTTTAACATTTGAGAAGGTGAGGATTCCTCTAGGAGTGAATATGAGTATTGGATGCAAATATTCTCTAAATGATCAGCTCACTATTGAATATGATTTTACTCAAATGTCAGTGGCAGACCCTGCATATGTGATACTCAGAGTGGATAATTTTTTAACATCCTCTCCACTATATGACACAGTTATATGTAATCTTCATGGTAACCACAAAGAAAATATCTATAGAATATACACAAAAGTAAATCAGAAGTAAGTCAGAATGTACTTAATGCCACTGAACTGTACACTTAAAAATGGTTAAGATGGTAAATTTTATTTTATATATATTTTACTATAATAAAAAAAACTCATCAATAATTGCAGTAATTGTGTAGAATTTAGACAGAAGATTGGGGGAGGAAAGATTGTTATTATTGACATTGACAGAATTTCTAGTACATGGTAATAATAAAAAATAAGGTTTATTTTTGTTGATTTAATATTTTACATTTTCTACAGACAATTTATTGCTTGTATCCATGACATATAAATTTCCCACCCTTTGTACAACACTGTGATGGTTACTTTTGTCTGCAAATTTGACTGAGCCATGGGATGCCCAGTTTTGGTTAGACATTTGATTAAACATTATTCTGGGAGTGTCTGTGAGAATGCTTCTGAATGAGATTAACATTTCAAGTGGTAGATTGAGTAAAGTAGATCTTCCTCCCTAATGTGGGTGGGCCTCATTCAATCAGTTGAAGATCTAAATAGAACAAAAAGATTGAGTAAAGGAGAATTCCCTCAGCCTGACTGTCTTTGATCTGAGACAACAGTCTTCTGCCTTAAGACATGAACTCAAACTAGAATTTACTCTCCTGGATCTCTAGCTTGCTAACTGCAAGTCTTAGGGACTTCTTAGCCTCCATATTATATACATATATATTTTTAATATTATAAACACTATTATATTTTTGTATATGTATATTGGTTATATACATATGATTATTATATATATAGTATATATATGATTTATTGTATATGCTGATTTATCTGGGTTCTCCAGAGAACCCTGATAATGCAACCACTGTTCAGTAGAATCATACTGCATAATAACATAAGCCAATTTCAAGAAATCATATATATCTATAATAAATATGATTGATACATACAATAAAAATGTGTATGAGATAGTTGGATAGATAGATAGATACCAGTCCTATTGGTTCTGTCCTGGAGAACCCTGAGTAACACAATCACTGTTTAGTAGACTCATTTATTTGAACTGAAGAAAGTGTCCTGTAGATTTATTAAAAGATGAGTCCCTTTGGATTTAAGATTCTCAATTATTATGTTTGAGGAACTAATTCTTTTTTTTACAAATTAACACAACAAAGTCCTCTGATCAAGGAATCTTCTAGCCTCTGGGATACTGTGCTGAACCAGATAGACAAGGCTCCTGCTCTTGTGTAGCTTACATGTTTGTATGAAGGAGAGGTAAATCTCTTAGATTACCAGCTTGGAAGTGGAGCAGAGAGTAAAACGGGGATGGAGTTATTTCTGGGAATCCTTGGGGAAAATCATACTCAGTGGTCTCATCCTATATATCCTCACATCCTATATATCCTCATATCCTCACATGGGCTATAGATAATGGTGAGTAAATATTCATTAGATGATATCCTATCTTTGGGAAAGTTGGGAGATGGATAGATTTACTATAAAGTAGTAGATTTTGGGGCTTCCTTCATAGGTCATTCAGTAAAGAATCTGCCTGCAATGCAGGAGACCTGGGTTCAATTCCTGAATTGGGAAGATCCCCTGGAGAAGGAAATGGCAATCCACTCCTCTTGCCTGGAAAATCTCATGGACAGAGGAGCCTGGTGGGCTGCAGTCCATGAGGTCACTAAGAGTCAGACACAGCTGAGTGACTTCACTTTCACTTTTCACTTTCATGCGCTGGAGAAGGAAATGGCAACCCACTCCAGTGTTCTTGCCTGGAGAATCCCAGGGATGGGGGAGCCTGGTGGGCTACCATCTATGGGGTCGCACAGAGTCGGACACGACTGAAGTAACTTAGCAGCAGCAGCAGCAGTAGCAGTAGATTTGGGGGCTTCCCTCATAGGTCATTCAGTAAAGAATCTGCCTGCAATGCAAGAGACCTGGGTTCGATTCCTGGGTTGGGAAGATCCCCTGGAGAAGGAAATGGCAATCGACTCCAGTATTCTTGCCTGGAAAATCTCATGGACAGAGGAACCTGGTGGGCTACAGTCCATGGGGTCGCAAGAGTCCAACATGACTTGGCGACTAAACCACCATGACCACCTGATTAAAACAGAATGCAAATAGATATTAATGCACTGAACTGAAATCAAAGCTCCATATTTCCCCCATGTCACTGTTTGGTGTATTTCTGTTTATGTGCTTAGCATTTAAAACATAGAAATCTTCTTTATGGATTGCATCATCAAATACTCTCATGTCAAAAACAAAATGAGCAATGGCTTCCCATTTCACTCAGAGTAAAAGCCTACAAGGCCCTTCACCATCTGTACACACATAAACACATCTCTTCGACTTCAACTCTCTCCTTTTGTAACTTCTGCTGATACTACATTGGCTGTTTAGCTATTCCTTGAACATCTTGGCAGAAACTTGCCTCAGGGCCTTTGCACTATCTGTTCCCTCTGCCTAAAACAATCTTCTTCCACATATCTAAATGGATCACTCCTCCAAGTTTTTGTCTAAATATTACCTTTTCAGCAGGGATCATCTCTTTATAATTACAACTCCCCTGCCCCACCTTACATGCATACTTTTTATTCTCTTCCCTACTTAATTTATCTTCATAGCATGTATCATCATCGAAGGAAGTATTTCTCTCCCCCCCCATTATGATTTGAGATAACTGAGAGCAGGAATTTTTGTCTATTCTGTTTACTATTACATCCCTAGCAGAGAGAACCTACTAAAAATAAGACACTAATTAAATATCTTTTGGAGGAAGAAAGAAGGAAAGTAAAGGAAGGAAAGGGAAGGAAGAGAAAAGAAATGAAGAGAAAGAAAAATAAAACTTTAAAAAGTGTTTCACAGGAAAACATAGCCAAATAGTAGCCAACACACCAGTTTTCTTCTCATTCCTTTGACGGAGTAGGTAAGGAAGATATGACGAGAAAATGCACTAAATAATGCACTTAAGATTTTTCAGAATTTTTGTATATACAATGTTTTATTTGATTAAAATGTTGGACTACATTTCTAGAGAAGAAGTCTACTGGTGGAATGTAGCAATTTTATATTTGCATTTATCACTCAAATCAAATTTATACAGAAAATAATGCATCTTTTTATCAAATAAGTGAGACCTTCAAGTTATTTTGCTACTCATGCTGTTCCCTTCATCAAAAAGACTTTTCCAACCCATCTATCAGTTTCTAAATGCCATTAATTCTTCAAAGCCCAGTGTTGGAAGTGTGGAGGAAGAGCATACTAGTATGTATTAATGAATGAATTTCACTGTTCTTCAGTTACAAATTTCACTTGCAAAATCCTGCTTCTTGATAGCTTATCAGTTCAGTTGCTCAATCGTGTGTGACTCTTTGTGACCCCATGCACTGCAGCACACCAGGCTTCCCTGTCCATCACCAACTCCCAGAGTTTACTCAAACTCATGTCCATTGAGTCGGTGATGCCATCAAACCATCTCATCCTCTGCTGTCTTCTTCTCATCCCACCTTGAATCTTTCCCAGCATCAGGGTCTTTTCCAATGAGTCAGTTCTTCGCATCAGGTGGCCAAAGTATTGGAGTTTCAGCTTCAGCATCCGTCCTTCCAATGAATATTCAGGACTGATTTCCTTGATAGCTTGTAGAGAAAGTCTAAACAATGTCTTCACTGGGAAGTGCTTTGTAGCTCTATTTCCCTAAAGCCCAATGATTTCTCTGATTTCTCTCAACCATTCCTGACAAATATTCAATACTTGAATAAATGAATTATTCTGAGTCTCTGCACAGTCAGAGTTCAACTTAATTATGCCTTGAATCATTAAAGAATGAGACCACATCAGTGCTTATATACTGAGTTACAGAGTCATGACCATTTCATGACGGCAGGTTTTCATATTTCCACATCCTCTAAACACAGAGCTTTCTAATTACCTCCTGCACAACCCACAGTAAATGCATAACACTGTGTAATGGGCTTGCTTTGTGCAGCTCTCCTTTATGTGTAACCATGGCAATGCTGTCTACTTCATACTTGAAATGTCTGGAGGACTATGGCTGTGAATGTTAACTCCCTGTATGATGACTTGATGACTGTTTTGCATGCAAGGGGACTCTGTACATTTTGGGGTTTTTTAAAAAATCATAATAATCAGAACGCTCCCTCTGTTTCCTCCATGAAGTTACATACCTATTTACAGAACAAACTAGAATAAAAATTCTAGACCCCAAACTAATGTTAATATCTCAAGGCACTGTCCGTCTCTAAAATCTAAGGATGAAGGACTTAGGGATTGTCCCCAGAGTTTCTATTTTAATCGGAAATCTAAATATTGGCAACAGAATTTGTATAACCATTTTTCACAGAAAGAAAATCTTGGAGGGTGCTGAAAGTACAGAATTGAAATGTAGTGCATCTTGCATATTTTGTCTTTACACAGGTTCCAGCTATGACATGTGGCCAAGTCCTCCATGCAAGAAACATTTTTTGCTCCAGGATTTGCATTTATTTTTCATGTGAATATTTGGATGCTGTCAGAATCCCACCCACATACCACTAATCTGATCAATTTCCCACCCGCTCTTCCTTTACTGTTAATTGGAAATATAAGACATGCTCAAATATCAAATAAGACAAGCTGGCTTTTTTTAAACACACACATATCCATATACTGAGAGAAAATTTATAAGACTTTTAAACCAAATCCACATCTCACCTCAGATCTGTTAATGATTATATCATTATATAAACATTATGTGAGAAAGTCACAGATATTTTGCATTGAAAATGACTCAAATTTCAGTTGCATTTCAAGTAGTTTCATTATTGACCTATTGAAGGCAAATTTTTCACAAAAGTTTTAATCGTTTTCTTTAGGAAGAGTTTAAGACTTAGAAATAGCCTAAAACTCAATTCAAATCATAGAACTAGTATGTTTCAGGTTAACTTTTAAAGGTAATAAAGAAGTCCAAACTAAGACAAGTTGACACCTTATTCCATACTTACAGTATCTTCAAGGTAAGATGAAATAGAATTTGGTTCATTGATGAGTCAGTCTTAATTTTGACTTTAAATAGCTTATGCATTGCAATCTCAGTATTATATAGAATCTAAACTCTTCTAGGCAGAAATTGCTTTTTGCTTGCTTCTATGTAATTTACCATCTTTAAAATACTGTGTACATTTATGATTCTGGAAATGTTGATTCAAATTTTAACATCTGTTTTCTTAATTTTATTTCCTTTTCAGTGAGAATGTCTAAAGGAATAATAGTATGGTGTGTTAAATTTGGCTTCAAACGTGAAGATTTTCATTAACAAAGTCATTCTAGCCACAGTTGGGTTAACAAAATGAACAGATAAAAAATTATTTTAAAATGGATGATTTTTCATTACAAGATGAAATGTCAAAAAATAAGCGGGGGAGGCATCAGTGAAAATACTCAAATAAGGAATTCTGAAATTTTGCTTTTTAAAAAATAGATGATTTTCCATTATAAGATGAATTCTCAAAAAAATAACAAAGGAGGGCATTAGTGAAAATGTTGGAATAAAGAACTCTGAAATTTTGCTGCTTCATAAAAGCAATGAGAAAATTGATAAAAATTGTCAAAATTAACTTTTTCAGTACTCTGGAAACTAGATAAAGGCTTGTAGCACAATGGGGGAGTATTTAGTCTGGAAAAAATAGCTGTATCTTGATAAGAAGAGCAAGATTTGTGGCATTTAAACTTACCCTAGTCCCATTCACTTCACCACATCTCCACAGCCATCTTAAAAAAAAATAACAGTCTGCATTCTTAGTACTGAGAAAAGCAAAGGAGGACTGAAATCTTTTAAAACTTTACTTCCAAATAGGAGTCATTATCAAGTAGTTTCCTGGAAGACATCATTTGAAAGGTTTGTCTTTTCTCAGGCTTGCTCAAATTCTCCTAGCACTAAACATTTGTCCTTGGAAGATGGAGGGAAATATCTCAAGTGTCTTAACATCACATCTGTTTGAAATAGTGGATAGTAGTAGAAGCAAACTAAATATTAGCCAGGGAACTTAAAATAAAAAGCTGAGGAATGAGATATCCAAAGAGGCTTTGAAAAATTTCAATACATTTTTGAGAATCTAGAAAGTCACAGCCATGCATAGGGCTTTTAAAATACTCATGAAAGATCTGAGAAGGTTATAATCTTTTTTTTACCTCTGACTGAACTTGAGAGTCTGCATGAGCAGGAATTGAAGGCTAAGGCAGAACTTTAAAGTACCTAGCGAAGTGTTGAAAGCATGCCCCAGCACACACACACACGCACACAAACACACGCACACACACACACCCCATAGGCAAAGACTGGAAGACTTATTGGTTTCACGCATCTAAGGAATATGTTTCCAATCATTATCTGACCACTATGCTAAACAAGTAATATAACACTAGACATTTGAAATGTCCAATTTTCAAAAAATTATTAGGTGACATGCAAAGAAAGAAGAAAGTATGACCCATAAACAAGAAAATAAATAATCAATAAAAACTGTCATTGAGAACATCCAGACATTAGAGTTACTAGAAACATTTTAAAGCAGCTATTTAAAATAAATAAATAAAGCAGCTATTTTAAATATGTTTAAAGAGACAAAGGAAACCATGTTTAAAGAACCAAAGGAAAATATGAAAACCATGTCTCACCAAATAAAAAATATCAATAATGAATATAAATAACAAAAAGTAACAGAATAGAGACTCAAATTTAAAATTACAACTGAAATGAAAAATTGACTAGAGGGCCCAACAATAAATTTGAGTAGGAAGAAGAATCAGAGAACTCAAAGACAGAGAATCTCAACTGAGATTATCCAGTCTGAGGAACAAAGAGAAAAGAAAAGAAAAATGCACAGAGCCTCAGAGACTTGTGGGACATTATCAAGCATACCAACATATGCATAATGGGAGTTCCAGGAGGAAAAGAGAGAGGAACCAGTAGATGCATATTTGAATTAAAAATGGCCCCAAACTTTAAAATTTTTATTAGAAATATCTGCACATCCAAGAAGCCAATAAATTCCAAGTAGGAAAAATTGAAAAATACCTATACCCAAAAACATCATGATCAACCTGTTGAAAGCTAAAGAAAAAAAAAGAGGATCTTAAAGGAACGAAAGGGGGAAACAAGTTATGTAAGAATGGACCTCAGTAAGATCAGCAGCTGATTTTAAATCAGAAACCATGAATATCAGAAAGTAGTGAGATGACATATTCAAACTGTTAAAAGCAATTATAAACCAATATTTCTATTTCTAGAAAAACTATCTTTCAAAAACGTATGAGAAATTAAGATATTCCAGTAAAACAAAAACTGGAGAGTTTGTTACTATTAAACTTGCACAACAAGAAATGCTATGGGGAGTTCTTTAGGATGAAAAGCAAGACATTAAACAATACCTACAATTTACATGAAGATAGAAACGATACTGGTAAAAGTAACTACATAGGTAAATATGAAACAACAGAAATGTGTTATTTGTTTCTTTTTGTTCCCTCACATGATTTAAAACACAACTCATAATGCAATACATAGAAATCAAAGTTGGAGGGCACACAAGATATGAAAATGTAATTTATGACAATAAAAAATAAAGGGGGAAATTTTGTGTATAGGAGCAAAGTTTTTACATACTATTGAAATTAACTTGATTTTGATCTAACCTATAATTATTTAGCATAACATTGATAATACCCACGGTAACAAGTAAAATTTTCTCAAACTTACATAGAAAAATAAATGACAAATAAATTAGTCTTACACATTACTTAATACAAAACAAGCAGTATAGAGGAATCAAGGAAGAACAACAAAAAGACATGTAGAAAATGAATAGCAAAATGACAAACATAACCTTACTTTCTCAATCATTGCATTAGATTAAATGCTCCAATTAAAAGGCAGAAAGTGGTATAATTGAATTTTTTTAAATGGTCAAAATTTATTTTGCATAGAGGAGACACACTTGTGATTCAAAGATACAAATAGGTTAGAAGTAGAAAAATGGAACTGGATATTCCATGCAAATGGTGAGCAAAAGGCAGCTCAAGTCGCTAACTTCCATTCAGTTCAATTCAGTAGTGGAGTCGTGTCCGACACTTTACGACCCCCATGGACTGCAGCATGTCAGGCCTCCCTGTCCATCACCAACTCCCAGAGGTTACTCAAACTCATGTCCATTGAGTTGGTGATGCCATCCAACTGTCTCATCCTCTGTCATTCCCTTCTTCTCTTGCCTTCAATCTTACTGAGCATCGGGGTCTTTTGAAATAAATCAGCTCTTCACATCAGGTGGCCAAAGTAATAGAGTTTCATCTTTAACATCAGTTCTTCCAGTGAACACCCAGGGCAGATCTCCTTTAGGATGGACTGGTTGTATCTCCTTGCAGTCCAAGGGACTCTCAAGAGTCTTCTCCAACACCACAGTTCAAAAGCATCAATTCGTCAGCACTCATCTTTCTTCACAGTCCAACTCTCACATCCATATATGAATACTGGAAAAAAAATAGCATTGAATAGATGGACCTTTGCTGGCAAAGTAATGTCTCTGCTTTTTAACATGCTGTCTAGGTTGGTCATAACTTTGCTTCCAAGGAGTAAGTGTCTTTTTATTTCATGGCTGCAGTCACCATCTGCAGTAATATTGGAGCCCAAAAAAACAAAGTCTGCCACTGTTTCCAATGTTTCCCCATCTATTTGCCATGAAGTGATGGGACCAGATGCCATGATCTTAGTTTTGGAAATGTTGAGCTTTAAGTCAACTTTTTCACTGTCCTCGTTCACTTTCATCAAGAGGCTCTTTAGTTCCTCTTCACTTTCTGCCATAAGGATGGTGTCATCTACATATTTGAGGTTACTGATATTTCTCCTGACAATATGGATTCCAGCTTGTGCTTCATCCAGTCCAGCATTTCTCATGATGTACTCTGCATAGAAGCGAAATAAACAGGGTGACTAGATACAGTCTTGACATACTCCTTTTCCTATTTGGAACCAGGCTGTTGTTCCATGTCCAGTTCTAACTGTTGCTTCCTGACCTGCATACAGGTTTCTCAAGAGGCAGGTCAGGTGGTCTGGTATTCCCGTCTCTTTCAGAATTTTCCAGTTTATTGTGAGCCCCACAGTCAAAGGCTTTGGCATAGTCAATAAAGCAGAAATAGATGTTTTTCTGGAACTCTCTTGCTTTTTTGATGATCCAGCAGATGTTGACAATTCGATCTCTGGTTCCTCTGCCTTTTCTAAAACCAGCTTGAACATCTGGAAGTTCAAGGTTCATGTATTGTTGAAGCTTGGCTGGGAGAATTTTAAGCATTACTATACCAGCATGTGAGATGAGTGCAATTGTGCTGTAATTTGTGCATTCTTTGGGATTGCCTTTCTTTGGGATTGGAATGAAAACTGACCTTTTCCAGTCCTGTGGCCACTGCTGAGGTTTCCAAATTTGCTTGCATATTGAGTGCAACACTTTCACTTCATCATCTTTCAGGGTTTGAAATAGCTCAACTGGAATTCCATCACCTCCAATAGCTTTGTTCATAGTGATGCTTCCTAAGGCCCATTTGACATCACATTCCAGGATGTCTGGCTCTAGGTGAGTGATCACACCATTGTGATTATCTGGGTCATGAAGATCCTTTTTGTACAGTTCTGTGTATTCTTGCCACCTCTTCTTAATATCTTCTCCTTCTATTAGGTCCATACCATTTCTTTCCTTTATTGAGCCCATCTTTGCATGAAATGTTCACATAGTATCTCTAATTTTTTTTGAAGACTTCTCTAGTCTTTCCCATTCTATTGTTTTCCTCTATTTCTTTGCACTAATAATTGAGGAAGACTTTCTTATCTCTCCTTGCTATTCTTTGGAAATCTGCATTCAAATGGGAATATCTTTCCTTGTCTCCTTTGCTTCTCTTCTTTTCACAGCTATTTGTAAGGCCTCCTCAGACAACCATTTTGTCTTTTTGCATTTCTTTTCCATGGGGATGGTCTTGATCCCTGTCTCCTGTACAATGTCACTAACCTCCATCCATAGTTCATCAGGCACTCTGTCTATCAGATCTAGTCCTTTAAATCTATTTCTCACTTCTACTGTATAATCATAAGGGATTTGATTTAGGTCATACCTGAATGGTCTAGTGGTTTTCCCCACTTTCTTCAATTTAAATCTGAATTTGGCAATAAGGAGTTCATGATCTGAGCCATAGTCAGCTCCCGGTCTTCTTTTTGCTGACTGTATAGAGCTTCTCCATCTTTGGCTGCAAACAATAGAATCAATCTGATTTCAGTGTTGATCATCAGGTGATGTCCTTGTGTAGAGTCTTCTCTTGTGTTGATAGAAGAGGGTGTTTGCTATGACCAGTGCATTCTCTTGGCAGAACTCTATTAGCCTTTGCCCTGCTTCATTCTATACTCCAAGGCCAAATTTGCCTGGTTACTCCAGGTGTTTCTTGACTTCCTACTTTTTCATTCCAGTCCCCTATAATGAAAAGGACATCTTTTCTGGGTGTTAATTCTATAAGATCTTGTAGGTCTTCATAAAACCGTTCAACTTCAACTTCTTCAGCATTACTGGTCGGGGAATAGGCTTGGATTACCAAGATATTGAATGGTTTGCCTTGGAAATGAACAGAGATCATTCTGTTGTTTTTGAGATGGCATCCAAATACTGCATTTCAGACTCTTTTGTTGACTATGATGGCTACTCCATTTCTTCTAAGGGATTCCTGCCCACAGTAGTAGATATAATGGTCTTCTGAGTTAAATTTACCCACTCCAGTCCATTTTAGTTTGCTGATTCCTAGGATGGTGATGTTCACTCTTGCCATCTCCTGTTTGACCACTTCCAATTTGCCTTGATTCATGGACCTAACATTCCAGGTTCCTATGCAATATTGCTCTTACAGCATCAGACCTTGCTACCATCACCAGTCATCCACAACTGGGTGTTGTTTTCGTTTTGGCTCCATCTCTTCATTCTTTCTGGAGTTATTTCTCCACTGATCTCCAGTAGTATATTGGACACATACTGACCTGGGGAGTTCATCTTTCAGTGTCCTATAATTCTGTCTTTACATACTGTTCATGGGGTTCTCAAGGCAGGAATACTGAAGTGGTTTGCCATTCCCTTTGCCAGTGGACCACATTTTGTCAGAATTCTACACCATGACCCATCTGTCTTGGGTGGCCCTACACAGCATGGCTCATAGGTTCATTGAATTAGACAAGGTTGTGGTCCATGTGATTAGATTGGTTAGTTTTTTGTGATTGTGGTTTTCAGTCTGTCTGCCCTCCCCATGTCCAAGGAGTGGCGGCTGCACAGGCACAGGAGGCCTGAGAGGAGCTACTCCACGTTCAAGGTCAGGAGGGCGGCCGTGAGGAGATACCCCTCGTCCAAGGTAAGTAGCAGCAGCTGCACTTTGCTGGAGCAGCTGTGAAGAGATACCCCACGTCCAAGGTAACAGAAACCCAAGTAAGACGGTAGGTGTTGCGAGAGGACATCAAAGGGCAGACACACTGAAACCATAGTCACAGAAAACTAGCCGATCTGATCACACGGACCACAGCCTTGTCTAACTCAATGAAACTAAGCTATGCCCTGTGGGGCCACCCAAGATGGACGGGTCATGGTGGAGAGGTCTGACAGAACGTAGTCCACTGGAGAAGGGAATGGCAAACCACTTCAGTATTCTTGCCTTGAGAACTCCATGAACAGTATGAAAGGGCAAAATGATAGGACACTGAAAGAGGAACTCCCCAGGATGTTAGGTTCCCACTATGCTACTAAAGATCAGTGGAGAAATAACTCCAGAAAGAATGAAGTGATGGAGCCAAAGCAAAAATAATACCCAGTTGTGGATGTGACTGCTGATAGATGCAAGGTCCGATGCTGTAAAGAGCAATATTGCATAGGAACCTGGAATGTTAGGTCCATGAATCAAGGCAAATTGGAAGTGGTCAAACAGGAGATGGCAAGAGTGAACGTTCACATTCTAGGAATCAGCGAACTAAGATGGACTGGAATGGGTGAATTTAACTCAGATGACCATTATATCTACTACTGTGGGCAGGAACCCCTTAGAAGAAATGGAGTAGCCATCATGGTCAACAAAAGAGTCTGAAATGCAGTACTTGGATGCAATCTGAAAACCGACAGAATGATCTCTATTCATTTCCAAGGCAAACCATTCAATATCTTGGTAATCCAAGCCTATTCCCCGACCAGTAACAGCAAAGAAGCTGAAGTTGAATGATTCTATGAAGATCTACAAGACCTCTCAGAACTAACACCCAGAAAAGATGTCCTTTTCATTATAGGGGACTGGAATGAAAAAGCAGGAAGTCAAGAAACACCTGGAGTAACAGGCAAATTTGGCCTTGGAGTATAGAATGAAGCAGGGCAAAGGCTAATAGAGTTCTGCCAAGAGAACACACTGGTCATAGCAAACACCCTTTTCCAACAACACAAAAGAACACTCTACACATGGACATCACCAGATGGACAACACTGAAATCAGATTGATTCTATTGTTTGCAGCCAAAGATGGAGAAGCTCTATACAGTCAGCAAAAAGAAGACCGGGAGCTGACTATGGCTCAGATCATGAACTCCTTATTGCGAAATTCAGACTGAAGTTGAAGAAAGTGGGGAAAACCACTAGACCATTCAGGTATGACCTAAATCAAAACTTTTATGATTATATAGTAGAAGTGAGAAATAGATTTAAAGGACTAGATCTGATAGACAGAGTGCCTGATGAACTATGGACAGAAGTTCATGATATTGTACAAGAGACAGGGATCAAGACCATCCCTATGGAAAAGAAATGCAAAAAGGCAAAATGGTTGTCTGAGGAGGCCTTACAAATAGCTGTGAAAAGAAGAGAAGCAAAAAGCAAAGGAGACAAGGAAAGATATTCCCATTTGAATGCAGAGTTCCAAAGAATAGCAAGGAGAGATAAGAAAGCCTTCCACAGCTATCAATGCAAAGAAATAGAGGAAAACAGCAGAATGGGAAAGACTAGAGATATCTTCAAGAAAATTAGAGATACCAAGGGAATATTTCATACAAAGATGGGTTAGATAAAGGACGGAAATGGCATGGGCCTAACAGAAGGAGAAGATATTAAGAAGAGGTGGCAAGAACACAGAGAAGCACTGTACAAAAAGGATCTTCAGGACCCAGATAATCACGATGGTGTGGTCACTCACCTAGAGCCAGATATCCTGTAATGTGAAGTCAAGTGGGCCTTAGGAAGCATCACTATGAACAAAGCTATTGGAGGTGATGGAATTCCAGTTGAGCTATTTCAAACCCTGAAAGATGATGAAGTGAAAGTGTTGCACTCAATATGCAAGCAAATTTGGAAACCTCAGCAGTGGCCACAGGACTGGAAAAGGTCAGTTTTCATTCCAATCCCAAAGAAAGGCAATGCCAAAGAATGCTCAAACTACTACAGAACTGCACTCATCTCACACACTGGTAAGGTAATGCTTAAAATTCTCTCAGCCAAGCTTCAACTATACATGAACCTTGAACTTCCAGATGTTCAAGCTGGTTTTAGAAAAGGCAGAGGAACCAGAGATCAAATTGTCAACATCTGCTGGATCATCGAAAAAGCAAGAGAGTTCCAGAAAAACACCTTTTTCTGCTTTATTGACTATGCCAAAGCCTTTGACTGTGGGGCTCACAATAAACTGGAAAATTCTGAAAGAGATGGGAATACCAGACCACCTGACCTGCCTCTTGAGAAACCTGTATGCACGTCAGGAAGCAACAGTTAGAACTAGATGTGGAACAACAGCCTGGTTCCAAATAGGAAAAGGAGTGCGTCAAGGCTGTATATTGTCACCCTGCTTATTTAACTTATATGCAGAGTACATCATGAGAAACGCTGGGCTGGAAGAAGCACAAGCTGGAATCAAGTTTGCTGGGAGAAATATCAGTAACCTCAAATATGTAGATGACACCATCCTTATGGCAGAAAGTGAAGAGGAACTAAAAAGCCTCTTGATGAAAGTGAAAGAGGAGAGTGAATAATTTGGCTTGAAGCTCAACATTGAGAAAACTAAGATCATTGCATCCGGTCCCATCACTTCATGGGAAATAGTTGGGGAAACAGGGTCAGACTTTATTTTTTGGGCTCCAAAATCACTGCAGATGGTGATTGCATCCATGAAATTAAGACGCTTACTCCTTGGAAGGAAAGTTATGACCAAACTAGATAACATATTAAAAAGCAGAGACATTACTTTGTCAACAAAAGTCTGTCTAGTCAAGGCTATGTTTTTTTCAGTCATCATGTATGGATGTGAGTGTTGGACATTGAAGAAAGCTGAGATCCGAAGAATTGATACTTTTGAACTGTGGTGTTGGAGAAGACCCTTGAGAGTCCCTTGGACTGCAAGGACATCCCTTCTGTCCATCCTAAAGGAGATTAGTCCTGGGTGTTCATTGGAAGGACTGATGCTGAAGCTGAAACTCCAATACTTTGGCCATCTCATAGGAAGAGTTGACTCAATGGAAAAGACCCTGATGCTGGGAGGGATTGGGGGCAGGAGGAGAAGGGGATGACAGAGAATGAGATGGCTGGATGGCATCACCAACTCGATGGACATGAGTTTGAGTAAACTCCGGGAGTTGGTGATGGACAGGGAGGGCTGGTGTGCTGCGATTCATGGAGTCGCAAACAGTTGGACGCGACTGAGTGACTGAACTTAAATGAACTGAACTGCCCTCTGATGGAGAAAGATAAGAGGCTTATGGATGCTTCCTGATGAGATAGATTGACTGAGGGGAATACTGGGTCTTATTCTGATGGGCGGGGCCATGCTCAGTAAATCTTTAATCCAATTTTCTGTTGATAGGTGGAGCTGTGTTCCCTCCCTGCTATTTACCTGGGGGCAAACTATGGGGGAGGTAATGAGGATAATGGTGACTTCCCTCATAAGATCCCATGCATGTACTGCTACAGTCCATGCCCCCGACCCTGCAGCAGGCCACCACCAACACATGCCTTCACCGGAGACTCCAAGACACCCACAGGTAAGTCTGGGACAGTCTCCTATGTGGCTATGTTAACATCAGACAAAAAAGAATTTAAGACAAAATTGTTACTGGAGAAAAAGAAAGACAAAGTAGAGTGACAAAATCGTCAATCCCTCAGGGAGATATAATTATAAACACATATGCACCTAATAACAGAACTCCAAAAACACATTAAGTAAAAACTCATAAAGTGGAAAGGAAAAATAGGCAAATCAACTATAAGAGTTAGAGACTCAAATACCCAACTTTCAATGATGAATAGAGCAACTACACAGAAGACTAGCAAGAAAATAGAAGACTTAACAACACTAGACACCAACTAGACCCAACAGACATTCAGAACATGCTATCCAACAACAGTAGAATACATAATCTTCTCAAGTGCATATGGAACATTGTTCAAGACAGACCATCTGTTAGGCCATGAAACTTCATAATAAAAGGATTGAAATCATGTAAAATACATTCTCTGACAACAATGGAATGAAATTAGAAATCAAAAACAAAAAATGAGAAATTCACAAATATGTGGAAATGAAAACACTTCTTAATAACTAGCAAGTCAAAGAATTGATCACAAGGAAAATTAGAAAATACATTGAGATGAGTGAAAATGAAAACAAAAAAAAATGAAACTTATGGACAGGAAAATAGCATTAACAGGGAAATTTATAGCTATAAATACCTGCATTGAAAAAAGGAAGATCTAAAATCAATTACCCAAACTTCTGCCTGAAGTAGTTTGCTGAGTTTTTAAACAAACATAAATATGGATTTTTCAAATATCTTTATCCACTTGTTGATATGATCATATAATTTTTCTTGTTTAGCCAGTTGATATGATGGCTTGCATTAATTTTTCAATGTCCAATCAGCCATGCATGCCTGGAATAAATTTCAGCTGTTCATGTTTAAGCAGATTCTTAAAGTACCCTTTTCAACTGGATATGGATGGTCCTTTGCATATAGCATTTTTTCTCAAACTGGCAGCATCAGCATTATGTGGTCTTCAAACCGGCAGCACCAGCATTATGTGGGAATTTGTTATACATGCAAATTCTTGGGTCCCGCTCTAAATGTACTGAATCAGAAACTCCCTACTGTATATTTTTGCCTGCTTTGTCATAGGTTAATTGCCCATGTTAGTGTGGGTTTATTTCTGTGATTTCTATTCTGATCCATTGATCTGTCTGTTTTTGTACAGTACCATACTCTTTTGATGACTATAGTTTTGTAGTAGGGGCTCAGTAATCTGTTTTAACAAGTTCTCTGTGTGATTCTCATGGACACTAAATATACCACTGGCATAGATGGAGTGAGATGTCTGAGATGATTGGTCCTTAAAAACAAGGACCTCACTTTCCTACTTATAACTCTGAGTACCTGTTTCCAAAGACCACTGTAGAGTCCAGGGGGTCTCAATACTGACTGTACATTAGAATCATTGAGAACCCCCAGGGACTCTAATTTAATTGTTCTGAAGTCTAGCCCTTCCTCATCAGCACTTTAATGAGTCAGTTTTTCAGATTAGATAGGGACAGTTTGAATCACTATTCAATTGAACTGTCTAAAAGTTCTGAGAGAGATAATTCCCTGGTGGTCCAATGGTTAAGAATCTGCCTTCCAATGCAAGGGACATAAGTTTGATCCCTGGTCAGGGAACTAAGATACCACATGCTTCAGAACAACTAAGCCGCAACGAGAAAAGCCCACACACCACAACTGAGCCTGCACACTCTAGAGCCCATGCTCTGCAACAAGAAACCCTAGTGCTGCAACAGGAGAAGCCCCCATGAGCTGCAACTAGAGAAAGCTTGCTTGCCGCAACAAAGACCCAGGGCAGGCAAAATATAAATAAATAAATAAAAGCTCTGAGAAAGTGCCCAGGTATCTGTTTATGCAAGCATCCCACACCATCCTTTGAGGAAAATTACTAGATCAAAGTTCAGTTCAGTTCAGTTCAGTCGCTCAGTCATGTCCTACTCTTTGTGAACCCATGAACCGCAGCACGCCAGGCCTCCCTATCCATCACCAACTCCTGGAGTCCACCCAAACCCATGTCCATCGAGTCAGTGATGCCATCCAACCATCTCATCCTCTGTCATCCCCTTCTCCTCCTGCCCTCAATCTTTCCCAACATCAGGGTCTTTTCAAATGAGTCAGCTCTTCACATCAGGTGGCCAAAGTACCAGTTTTTCAGCTTCAACATCAGTCCTTCCAATGAACACCCCAGACTGATCTCCTTTAGGATGGACAGGTTGGATCTCCTTGCAGTCCAAGGGACTCTCAAGAGTCTTCTCCAACACCACAGTTCAAAAGCATCAATTCTTCGGTGCTCAGCTTTCTTTATAGACCAACTCTCACATCCATACATGAATACTGAAAAAACCATAGCCTTTACCAGATGGACCTTTGTTGACAAAGTAATGTCTCTGCTTTTTAATATGCTGTCTAGGTTGGTCATAACTTTCCTTCCAAGGAGCAAGCGTGTTTTAATTTCATGGCTGCAATCACCATCTGCAGTGATTTTGGAGCCCAGAAAAATAAGGTCAGCCACTGTTTCCACTGTTTCCCCATCTATTTTCCATGAAGTATCAAAGACTGTCAAGCTTTCTGACCGTGGTTAATAGGGGAATCCCATGGACAGGGGAGCCTGGAGGGCTATAGTCCATGGGATCATGAGTCAGATGGCTAACCACCACCACCACCACCACCAATAGAGAGAAACTCATTAAATGCATGGTGATATAGCAAACACATACTTGTATGCATGCTTATATATATGTGTGTATATATATATATGTGTGTGTGTGTGTGTGTAAGATTTTGTATGTAAATACACATATATAAAAAATCTTCTCAGAATATATAAATATGACCTTCTTGAAATGGCATTTATTTTACTACATGCTATGTACTTTAGTATTTTTTATTATATTTCACTTTTTTTGCATTGTTGAGACCATTGGTATTTAAATTTTTTCTTTACTTGTAAAGGTCTGGAACATTTCTTGCTAAACTTTTAGCCAGTGTGATACCAACACTAATTCTGGTATGTTGATGTATATGTGAGAGGAACTGTGGAACTCTTCCTTTTTCCCTACATTGGGTTTCCTTTTTTTAGACTGCATTGTTTTAGAACAGGTTTAGATTGAGAACAAAATTCAGAGGGAGATATAGGAATTTCTTCTGTATCCCCTGCTCTATACATGCATAGCCTCTGCCATTATAAACATCACTAACAGAATGGTATATTATTTTAAATGAAGAATGATCCTATACAGTCACATCATAATTATCCAAATCCATAGTTTACCTTAACATCTACTCCTGATATTGTATATTTGAAGAGTTTGGGCAATTGTATAATGATATATACCCATCATTATAATATACATAGTATTTTCACTGCCTTAAAAATCCTGTGTTCTGCTTATGCATCACTCCCTCTTATCTCCACCCATGGAAACCATTGATCTTTCTAGCATCTCCAGAGTTTTGCCTCTTCCAGAAAGTCAAATGGTTGGAATCATACATTATGGAGCCTTACCAGATTGCCTTTTTTCACTTAGTAAAATACATTTAAGTTTCCTCTCTATCTTTTCATGGCTTTATAGCTCATTTATTTTCAGTGTTGAATAAAATATTCCACTGTCTGGATATACTGAAAGACATCTTGGTTGCTTCCAAGTTTTGTCATTTATGAACAAAGCTGATGTAAACATCCACGTGCAGGTTTTTGTGTGGGCATAAGTTTTCATCTCCTTTGAGTAAATACCAAGGAGCATGACTGCTGGATCATTAAACAAGAATATGTTTAGTTTTGTAATAAACCACCAAGCTGTCTTCTATAGTGGCTGCATTATTTTGCATTCCCAGCAGCAATGTATGAGAGTTTTTGTTGTTTCACATCCTTGCTAGAATTTGGTGTCATAGTGTTCCAGATTTTGGCCATTCTGATAGGTGTGTAGTGGTATCAGTTGTAACTGTTGCTTCTTGACCTGCATACAGATTTCTCAGGAGGAAGGTCAGGTGGTCTGGTATTCTCATCTCTTTCAGAATTTTTCACAGTTTGTTGTGATCCACACAGTCAAAGGCTTTGGTGTAGTAAATAAAGCAGAAGTAGATGTTTCTCTGGAACTCTCTTGCTTTTTCAATGATGATACACAAAACCTTAAGCTGAGTGAAGCACCTGAATATCCACACCTTGTTGTCATTGGCCTACTCTGGTGAAAAATGGAAGAAAGAACTTTATCACATATGCCGATACAGATTTGCAGCTACTAAAACATCTTCAGAAAGAAATAAATAACTTTAAAAAAAATCTCCTCAATTTTCTTTTGTATGATACCTAATAATACCAACTCTCCTGAAGATTTGGTCAGATCAGTTTAAAAATTCAAAAGATCTTAATTGTTGTTAGTAGATTAAAGAACACTTGATTACCTTTCACATCCCCCCAAGTGTTTTGATCAAGCTTTTAAAAAAAAAAGAATTTACCTGAATACTTTTCCACTTTCAATTACCCACTCTTCTTTGTGGAGAAATAACTGTCAAAATGGACTTGCTAGTACATCACAGAAGAAGGAATTTTCTGCTGGGATTCTCTGGACTTAGAAACCAGCAGTTTTTTTTTTTTTTTTTAAACAATACAGGTTACCAACAATCCTCTTAGCTGCTATCATGTTGGGCAGAAATGTGAATCATGTAGGATTGAAAAGGATTGTAGAGATCCTTACTACTCTGCCCCCTTACTTCTTTTGGATGCACCATGTGACTTGTGGATCTTAGTTCCCTGACCAGAGATCGAACCCGGGCCACAGAAGTGAAAGCATGGAGTCCTAACCACTGGACCACCAGAGAACTCCTTACTCTGCCTTTTTAATCACTGAGTAATATATACAAGATCATCCTTCCCCTCTGGTCCTAACCCTCTAAACATCATCCAGTGACTCAGGACTTAGGTCTTGCCCTTGAGAAGTTTACTCACTCCTGGAGAGGAATGAAAGGACTGTATTAGACATCACTAGATAATAATACAAAGAAAAATAGAGTCCAGTGCATGTTTATGTGGACCTGACGTTAATTCTGTTGAGCAGGAGTAGTTATGGTACCTGGAGTCAATCATTTAACAAGTGTTTGCCAAGACCTTCCTGTACATCAGGTGTGGTCCTAAAAGATTCAGGAGAGAGCAAATCAGATAAAGTCCCTGACCTTATGGAGCTGATATTCTAGTCAGGGGAGAAGGACAATATGAAAATAAACAACAATTAAGTAAAAATATAACTATAGAGTGCCAGGTGATGACAAATGTTTCAGTGCAGATGCAGAGTAAAATGTGATAAGGATATAGATAATATTATTTTGTCATTAGAAAGAAGAATCTTGTAAGATAAAATGAACTTTGAACAGACATCAAAAGGCAATGGAGAATGAAACAATTGGGTACTGGAAGGAAGAGTTTTCCTGGCAGAGGAAACTGCAAGAGCCCCCAGATAGGAGAGTGCATGATGACTTCAAGAAATAGCAAAAATATCAATACATCTGGGATGAAGAGTTGGGGTGGTAGGAGATAAGGTCAAAGAGTTATCAGGGGACTACATTGTGTAATGGGAACTTGGATTTTACTTTGAGTGAGATGGAAAACCACTGGAGGATTTTGAGCAGAATGACATTATCAGATCAGGTGGCTTCTGTGTGGAGAATAAACTGTGACTAAGAGGGGAAGATAAGTCAGGATTTCAAATAAGAAATGGTAGTACCTTAGATCTGGGCAGTGGTAATGAAGGAGCTGAGAAGTTACCAGATCCCCAATTGAATATTAGGGTAATCCAGGTTTTAAAATGAAATTGAGAAGACCCTTTCCCTTGTGCTGATGCTGTTTATCCAATTTCCCACAGACATTTTCAGATTTGCCTGGAGGTAAGGAACAAGAGACTATTTCTGCCTAGTGATGTTACACACACTTCAATGCACTGAACTAACTGAGGAGCTACTGCTGTGATGCCTTTCAAAGCAGCCAAAGTAATTGGTATCTTGGATTCAACAGAAAAGCACTGCATTTTATAACTTGAGGTTGAAAAACCAAAGTCTGAGAAAATTACCACTGAGTGATAATGCTGAAGAATCTATTGCTGGCTTAATTTGGAACCAACTTTTGTTAGGCAGTTGTAAGAAAAAAGTGAGGGGAAAGGCCAGTACCCCACTTTATAAAAGGATCTTGACATTTGGTATTTTTAAAAATTTTCTGTACTTAAAAGCCATGCCATAATAAAGTAAAAAAACTCACTTCTCTCCAATACCACATTAACACACACATGCTAAAAGGGACACTTTCATGAAGCAACCACATTCAACAAATATTTACAGTGCTCACACCGTGTGAAAGGCACTGACCAACACAATGCTAAAAGCAGTGATAAGGGAGAAGATGGAGTAGAAAGTGCTGAGTGTTAGAGCAGAGATTAAAAAAAAAAAAAGTAAAACCACCACAGACCCCCTGTAGATTTCACTGCTGAGGCTTTTGCCCCACCAGTTATCGTGGTTGCAGATGCCAGTTGCCTGGGTTCCTTCCCCTTCCCTCTACCCCTATATCCCCACCAGAGTCAGGGATCCACAGTGGCAGCCAGCCCCAGGCTCTGCAGCTGCATGTATGTGTGACCCCTATAGATGCTTGTGGACCTGGATCCAGCCCTGACTCCTCTCATTGGCTTGCATTGCTGTGTGCCCTGCAGTTGTGTACCTGCATCCCACCAGCCCCATCTTGCATCACCAGCCCCCGCCACTGGGCATACACCTATGGGAAGCCTCTGCAGCCACATATCAACAGTGCATATAAACAGCCCAGGCTGCACAGCTGTTTGTGAGTTTGGATCCATTTCTGACTCCTGTCACTGACTTGAACCTCTGTGTGTGCCAGCAGCTAGTCCCTGCATCTGTACAACTGTTGCTGCCAGCCTCATATTTGTGCGGATCCATATGCACGTTGTGCTCAGTTGCTCAGTCATGTCCAACTCTTTGTGACCCCATGGACTGTAACTCACCAGGCTCCTCTGTCCATGGGATTCTCCAGACAAGAATACTGGAGTGGGTTGCCATGCCCTCCTCCAAGGGATCTTCTTCACACAGGGGTCGAACCTGCGTCTCTTATGTCTCCTGTATTGGAAGGTGGGTTCTGTGCTACTAATGCAGCCTGGATCCACAAAGGATCCCAAATAATCACAGCAATCCTGAGAAAGAACAAAGCTAGGGGCATCACAGTTCCTGATTTCAAATTATGTTTCAAACCTATAGTTATCAAAACAGTGTGGAACTGCCAAAAAGAAAGACATATAGACCAATGGAACAGACCCAAAAGCCCAGAAATAAGCCCATGCATATACTGCCAATTAACCCTTGACAAAGGCACTGATAACACACACTGAGGAAGGCATGGCACAGAAACTTGGAAAGAAGAGAAGAGAAAAAGAAAAGGAAAGACAAATGTGCATCTGTGTTTACAATCAGCTGTGGTTTTGACACTGCAGGGATTTGCTGAATACTGACTCTTTCAAGTAATTTTTGCTTGATCCAACTCAGTACAGTTTTTTTTTTCTTTTTTTTCTTTTTTTATTTTTTTTTTATTGTAGTGGTTTTTGTCATACATTGACATGAATCAGCCATGGATTTACATGTATTCCCCATCCAGATCCCCCCTCCCACCTCCCTCTCCACCCGATTCCTCTGGGTCTTCCCAGTGCACCAGGCCCGAGCACTTGTCTCATGCATCACCACCTGGGCTGGTGAATCTGTTTCACGCCTAGATAAATATACAATGCCTGTTCTCTCGAAACATCCCAACCCTCGCCTTCTCCCACGAGTCCAAAATTCTGTTCTGGTACATCTTGTGTCTCTTTTTCTGTTTGCAACCATAGGGTTATCGTTACCATCTTCTTGTTCATCGCAGCAACTGTTTATAATAGCCAGGACAATGGAAGCAACCTTGAATGGCCCATACAGCAGACGAATGGATAGTAAGCTGGGTATACTATACACCATGGAATTTACTCAGCCATTACAAAAGAAAATTCATTTGAAAATCAGTTCTAATGAGATGGAGTGAAACTGGAGCCCATTATACAGAGTGAAGTAAGCACAAGAAAGAATAAAGACGCAAATACAGTATACTAATGCATACATATGAATTTAGAAAGATAGTAATGATAACCCTATATGCAAAACAGTTTTTTTTTTTTTTTTTTGGCATGTGGGATCTTAGTTCCCTGACCAGGGATTGAACCTGTGCCCTCGGCGTTGGGAGCACCGAGTTCTAACCACCTGACTACCAGGGACGTCCCAACAGTTTATTTTTAAAAAAAATAATAAATTCAACTCCAAAGCATCTTGCATATTCTCTGAGACAAATAGGAAAGAATTTGTATGTTTTGTTTCCCTAGTGTCAATTTAAAGTATTTTAACACTAAAATACAGAGATAGATTATAGAATAAAATGCAAAATCCATGTGGATTTTTTTAGATTAGCTATGAAATTTTACTTACTGCCATGAGTTTATCTCATAATGAATACTCTCCTTCTATTCACTTCTCCCCCCACATCCCATCATTCCTTCCAGTCATGATTTCTTAAATGGAAATCTCTGAGAAGTCTTAAGGCCCCTAAGACTCTTCAATCCACATTTCATTAGACACCTTTTATGCTTGCTACCAGGGCTTTCCCAGTGGCTCAGTGGTAAAGAACCTGCCCGCAATGCAGGAGATGAGGCTTGGACTCCTGGGTAGTGAAGACTCCCTGGAGTAGGAAATGGCTACCCATTCCAGTATTCTTGCCTGGGAAATCCCATGGACAGAGGAGCTTCATGGGTTATGTCCATGGGATCACAAAGAGTCAGACAGGACTGAGTGACTGAACACTCACTCACTCATGCTTGCTACTGGAGAAACAGAGTGCTCTTAGGAGCATGTAGTAAGTAGAATGTAGGAGATAGACAAAAACTGGTTATTATAATATGGCTTATAATGCTTTAACATACGAATGAGGGAATTGTGGGATTACCAAGAAGTAAGATTTCAAGAGATTTGATACTCTAGGGGATAGCTAACACAATTATTGACATTTGAGCTGAAATATGGATAAGACTTTGCCAGAGACAGAGAGAGAGAAAAGGAAGTGAAATCAAATTTCAGGCTTGAGGGAAAAAATACATATGAGTAAGGAAATATGACAAACATGCAGTGTAATGAGTCTGAGTTTCAAGGAGAGGTATATCTTGGAAAGATGGTGAGGGATCTCATATGTCATGGTAAAGGATGAACTTTGTCTTATATGCATTAGAGGGTCAACAGAAATTTTCGATGGGAGGAGGGAGTGGATAATAACTCTAACAGCACCAAGGACCTTCCAGGTTCAGGTCATAAAAGAGTGGCTCACTTAATGTCCCTAGTTTGCCCCTCAACACTTACCCATGCTTCCACTCAAAGCAGACCCTGAAACAAGGGTTTGGACACCCATAGTTTATTTGGGATGTGAGCCCAGGAAACATGAGGAGAAAATGGGGAAGTAAGAAAGGGAAAAGAGAAACCCACAAAGGATTAGCTAATGAGCTGATTATACCTATGGACAACTGAGCTTCAATCCTCTGGGGATTTTCAGAGAGACTATTTAGAAAAGTGCTGTAAATAGAAATAAAGTCCCTGTCACATATATAATTTAAAATGTTCTAATAGCCACATTAAAAAAAAACTAAAAAGGAGCATGTAAAATGAATGATAGTAATACAATTCATTTATCACAATATATCTATTATTATTTCAATATGTGATCAATACAAAAATATCAATGAGATATTTGACAGTCTTTTATCATACTAAGACTTTGATATCTGGCATGTGTTTTATACTTACAGCACATCTCATATCAGACTAGCTGCAGTTTAAAATGCTTAAGAGCCAGGCCTTCCCTGGTGGCCCAGTGGTTAAGAATCCACCTTGCAATGCAGGGGACATGGGTTCGATCCCTGGTCTGGGAAGATCCCACATGACATAGGGCAGCTAAACCCATGCACCACAACAACTGAGCCTGCATACTAGAGCCTGGGGACTACAACAAGAGAAGCCACCTCAATGAGAAGCCCAAGCACCACAACTAGAGAGTAGCCCCCACTCTCCACAACTAGAGAAAGCCCGTGCACAGCAACAAAGAACAAGTACAACCAAAAATAAAGATAAATAAATATTTAAAATGCTGAAGAGCCACATGTGGCTGGTGGCTACCATATTGAACAGGGCAGTTTAGCATAGGTTTCCAAGATAGACCTTTGAGGATCAAGAAAGCTGGGGTATGTACCCACTAACTTCCACCCACATCAGTTGTGGGGCACCCCTGTGATGTTAGCACTGTGTTACTTTTGGACTGTCTCAAGTTCTGGTCAAAGTGATCAGAGAAACACCCTTGCTAGAGACACAGGAAACTATCTGTAGGGAACTCTTCAGGATAGACATAGGGAACATGGGCAAGGCACTGTCAGCATCCACTACCATTGAACTGTTGTAAAATTACAGACTATTTTCTCCACAAACACACATGATAATATCAGTGATGTCTTCTACTCATTTCTGATTGGGCTTCATTTGGGATTTGTTTCTTACATTCTTTACATTTTTACATTTCTCTGTCTTCACTTCCCCAGACTTCCATCATCTCTTTGAATTGAAAGAATCTCTCCTCAAGTACTTTATTCTGTAGGGGCATCTAATGGTACATGAAGTTTTCTGAAGAACACAGTCACCTATACCATGTTTTGTGATCTTCATCTCATAAAATGAGAGTCAATTAAGTTGTCCCTGACCCTGACAGCCACTCAATAGAACCCGGAGAAAATTAAAAAGGGAGGTGTAGTGGATAATCTGGTACCACATCTAGATCTTCTCTTTATGCCTGAGGCACTCATTTTTCTAGCTGCTAGGAGAGCTGACTGCTGCTGACTCACAGCTGAATCTCTCCCCAGGCCCTTTCCTCAGCTAATGCTTGCTGCCTCCTCAAAAGTCACACACCCTTCCTGGGTGTAATATACACCTAATAATTGGTTGAGAGTGGAAGAGGTGACAAGGGTTCATATAAAGACCCAGTCTTAAAAAAAAAAGAAAGAAAAAAAGACCCAGTCCATTTGCCTCAGTTCATTCCAAATCCAAAAGGTAATCCCAGCTCCAGAGCTTCTGCACGGAGCAGCTGAGACCTCATGCTGTGACAACATTTCCCTCTGTCCAATCCTGCTTCCCTTCCTCTGTCACAGGGGTTTTTCCTAGAACATTCCCCAATAAATCATCTGCAAACAGATCTCAGAGTCTCAAGATGTGTTTCTTGGGGAACTCAGCTAGTAACAGGAGGGAACTTCACCAACTTCTCCACATTTTAATACCCTAATTTAACTAAAGTTGTGCCAAGATGTCAGGAATCTCCATCCATAGTTCATGAGGCACTCTATCAGATCTAGTCCCTTAAATCTATTTCTCACTTCTACCATATAATCATAAGGGATTTGATTTAGATCATACCTGAATGGTCTAGTGGTTTTCACTACTTTCTTCAATTTCAGTCTGAATTTCACAATAAGGAATTCATGATCTGAGCCACAGTCAGTTCCCAGTCTTGTTTTTGCTGACTGTATAGAGCTTCTCCATCTTTGGCTGCAAAGAATAGAATCAATCTGATTTCAGTGTTGATCATCAGGTGATGTCCTTGTGTAGAGTCTTCTCTTGTGTTGTTAGAAGAAGGTGTTTGCTATGACCAGTGCATTCTCTTGGCAGAACTCTATTAGCCTTTGCCCTGCTTCATTCTATACTCCAAGGCCAAATTTGCCTGTTACTCCAGGTGTTTCTTGACTTCCTACTTTTTCATTCCAGTCCCCTACAATGAAAAGGACATCTTTTTTTGGGTGTTAGTTTAAAAGGTCTTGTAGGACTTCACAGAACCATTTAACTTCAGCTTCTTCAGCATTACTGGTCGGGGCATAGACTTGGATTACCATGATATTGAATGGTTTGCCTTGGAAACGAAAAGAGATCATTCTGTCTTTTTTGAGACTGCATCCAAGTACTGCATTTCAGACTTTTTTGTTGACTATGATGGCTACTCCATTTCTTCTAAGGGATTCCTGCCCACAGTAGTAGATATAATGGTCATCTGAGTTAAATTCACCCACTCCAGTCCATTTTAGTTTGCTGATTCCTAGGATGGTGATGTTCACTCTTGCCATCTCCTGTTTGACCACTTCCAATTTGCCTTGATTCATTGACCTAACATTCCAGATTCCTATGCAGTATTGCTCTTTACAGCATCGGACCTTGCTTCTATCACCAGTCACATCCACAACTGCGTGTTGTTTCTGCTTTGGCTCTGTCTCTTCGTTCTTTCTATAGCTATTTCTCCACTGATCTCTAGTAGCATATTGGGCACCTAACTACCTGGGGAGTTCATCTTTCACTGTCCTATCTTTTTGCTTTTTTTATGAGACTGACGCGCTGCCTATTGTGCTAAGAGGGCAGATTCTTTTTGCTTTTTTTTTTAAACTGTTCATGACGTTCTCAAGGCAAGAACTGTGAACTTCCAGATGTTCAAGCTGGTTTTAAAAAAGGCAGAGGAACCAGAGATCAAATTGCCAACATCTACTGAATCATCAAAAAAGCAAGAGAATTCCAGAAAAACATCTATTTTTTCTTTACTGACTGTACCAAAGCCTTTGACTGTATGGATAACAATAAACTGTGGAAAATTCTTAAAGAGATAGGAATACCAGACCACCTGACCTGCCTCTTGAGAAACCTGTATGCAGGTCAGGAAGCAACAGTTAGAACTGGACATGGAACAACAGACTGGTTCCAAATAGGAAAAGAAGTACGTCAAGGCTGTATATTCTCACCCCGTTTATTTAACATATATGCAGAGTACATCATGAGAAATGCTGGGCTGGAAGAAGCACAGGCTGGAATCAAGATTGCCGGGAGAAATGTCAATAACCTCAAATATGCAGAAGACACCACCCTTATGGCAGAAAGTGAAGAGGAACTAAAGAGCCTCTTGATGAAGGTGAAAGAGGAGAGTGAAAAAGTTGACTTAAGGCTCAACATTCAGAAAACTAAGATCATGTAATCCGGTCCCATCAATTCATGGCAAATAGATGGGGAAACAGTGGAAACATTGGCTGATTTTATTTTCCTGGGCTCCAAAATCACTGCAGATGGTGATTGCAGCCATGAAATTAAAAGACGCTTTCTCCTTGGAAGGAAAGTTATGACTAACTTTATGTAGCATATTGAAAAGCAGAGACATTACTTTGTCAACAAAGGTCTGTCTTCTCAAGGCTGTGGTTTTTCCAGTAGTCGCGTATGGATGTGAGAATTGGTCTATAAAGAAAGCTGAGTGCTGAAGAATTGATGCTTTTGAACTGTGGTGTTGGAGAAGACTCTTGAGAGTTCCTTGGACTGCAAGGAGATCCAACCAGTCCATCCTAAAGGAGATCAGTCCTGGGTGTTCATTGGAGGGACTGATGCTGAAGCTGAAACGCCAATACTTTGGCCACCTGATGCTAAGTGCTGACTCATTTGAAAAGACCCTGATGCTGGGAAAGATTGAGGGCAGGAGGAGAAGGGGACAACAGAGGATGAGATGGTTGGATGGCATCACTGACTCAATGTACATGAGTTTGGGTAAACTCCAGGAGTCGGTGATGGACAGGGAGGCCTGGAGTGCTGCAGTTCGTGGGGTTGCAAAGAGTTAGACATGACTAAGTGACTGAACTGAACTGAACTGTGCCAAGATAGGGAATAGTCCCCAAGTCCACCCTCACTCCTGATACCATTTGTAAATTCAAGGGGCCACCACCCTGCAAGCCTTTGATAATTAGCTAATAGGACTCACAGAATTCACTGAAAGCTCATTATAATAAACTTATAGTTTATTATAGTGAAAGGATATAGATTAAAATCAGCCAAGGGAAGAGACATAAAAGGGGCAGAGTTCAGGAAAGTTCTACATGCAGAGATTCTGACTGTCCTCTCCCAGTGCCCTCAAAGACAGTGCTCACTTTCCTGATAACAATATGTGGCAATACACATAGAATATTGCCAAAAAAAAAAAAAGAATATTGCCAACAGGGAGACTCATTTGAGCCTTCATGTTCAAGGTTTTTATTAGTGCTCAGTCACAGATATCTGGTTTTCTACTTACCTGGCTGACCTCGGTCTCTAGCCCCTCAGTAGGTCTAGCTGATTCTACATGACTCAGAGGCCCTATCCTAAATCACATTATTAGACTATCAGAAGTGGCAAGCCCCCAGACAAACAAAGACAATTTTATCAAGGCAAGACATTCTTGGGGTTAGACATCTTCCTAGGAGCAATAGGACAAAGGGCAGACTTCTCTTTGGGCAAGGTTGAATTTTTTACTACATAAATTGTTAAGGTGACTTTTGCAGCAAAAAAAAAAAAAAATAGAGTTCTAAATTCCATAAGAGCATATTGCCTGTCTTAATGTAAATGAAGTTACTACAGATGTACAATGTACAGACTCTCATCTTATTAATATTAATGTTTTATAAATATGTCCATTAGGATAGTAAAGGAAAATGAATTTAAATTTGACTTTTAAAGAAGTGGCTTCTCTTTCTCCTCTTACTTTAAACATTAGGAGAGTTTTGCTTAGAGAAAGAATGAGTTTGTGAAGGAAAAAGTACTGTATGTTCTGCTTTATTAAAATACTTTCATCAACTTTCATTCACTTGTTGTGGAAACCCTTCCCCCAACTCCTCTGTGTATGCTCTCTGCGTATCTCTCTGTTGTACTCATCTGGGTTTCTAAGTATCCACCCCAGATCAGATTCAGCATCAGATGAAACAGTTAGACACATAGACTTGAGAGACACAAAGATTCTAAACCTATCACACAGGAGGCCCAGACTCTTGGACTGGCCACACTCTCCTCACCTTGTACCATTTCTTACCATGAGTCAGATGTGCACAGGAACAAGCAAAAGCAGCTCCCATGTTCTGATGTCTAGAAACAACAATACAAACTCTGAAGTCACCATGGAAACTGCCTCCCACTAGCATTTGCCTTTCAGAGATTTTTAGAAGCATTTATCCACAACAAATCAGCAGGAAAAAAAAATTTGAGACAGATGACCCCAATTATGAATGTCTAGGCTTACTAGAAGGAGATTTACCAAGAAATAAAAAAGAAGGGGTCTTCAATAAAAAAAACTTCATTATATATTTATTTTAAGAAGATTTAACTTACTTACTTCCCAGAAAAAATCCTCCAAAAAAGCATTTAAAATAGAGCTTTTATAAGTGCTTTGTTTTACATAACTTATAAATATTTATATTTCAAAGTCACATGTATTTGTGTTTTCTTTTTGAAATTTGTTTTATCGATAAATTTGATATTTTATGAGGCAAAATAGGTTGTGAGGAATAGAGAGCCAATTTGTAACTTGATACCCTTAGAAAATACTAACTCCACATAATAGATTTTGACTTGAATCAGGAGCCAAGAGACTGGGATATTTAGGATTGGTTTCCCGAAAGGTGCCAGCTTATGGAAGGGAGGGAAAGGGGAAGCTTAAGAAAGAAAGTAGGTGTTTGTTGAAGTTGTATGTCAAAGCTGGGGATCAGGATTGTTTGCAAAGTCACAAAAGTACAAGTAATTCCACCCAAGGTGGATGTAAGATTTACATAAAACGTACTAGTTTCTGTAGCCAACTAGAGCTTAAGAAAGTCTCAGAGTGTTTCAGGAATTGAAGTTAGGTCCCATTTCCTCCTGGACTTTTCATAGTTCCTAAATCAATCACCCCGTCTTTCATGTTCCTAAAGTACATTGTGCCTCTCTTAAGCCACCTAATAATATTTTATCTCATGTGACAGTTGTTTTTATACCTTTCTCTGGTACAAAGCACTTTGAAAGTAGAGAATGCCTCTTATATATGTTTTTTCCCTGTAGCCCCCACCACAATTCTTTGCACACTGTGAGAGTTTGCACGTATTTGTGAAATGACTTCAGAAAATCCAGCTGTAATTAGTGCAAGATTAAGCCTACGATACTTTTTAGGTCATAGGGAGGCTTTTATTTATTTATTTATTTATTTTGATTAAGCAAATGTTCCATTGACAAGGTAACCAGAAAATAACTTCTTTAATGGAAAAACTGACTGAGTCCCTTTGTAATTCTCTGTTTTCCTCAATTGGAAATCTAACATGGAGAGCTGTACATTTGCCTGTATGATATAGCACACAGTAAGGTAAATATCAGGGAGGAAATTTATACCATTTCCTGATAGAATTGACTGCTAGAATAGTCATCAGTGAGATGGTAAAGACAATGACCTTTCACTTAATTTGAATTCATGAATCTTTCCCAGATCATAGACAGGTTCTGAAAATATAACAGCCCACAAATTGTCCACCAATTTACATCACCTGGATGATCATCATGAGGCTACATATTACAGCAGTGAATAAAACAGCCTGAAGAAGAAATACAGAACAAATACCAATTTTTCAGTTCAGGAAACATTTGCTGTTACATATTTCTGTATAGCTTGCTGAGTTAGGTGCTCTGCTGTGGTGAAACCAAGATGCATCAAATAATCACTAACTACCTATCAAGTGTCAGATAGAGACTATGGACTTATACTTACTTCCCATAGCAACACTGCAACATAGATATTGTTGCCTCCATTCTATCCACAAGAAAACGGAGGCTCAGGGAAGTCAGATAACTTTCCCAAGGTTACATAGCTAGTAAGTGATAGAATCAGGATTTGAACCCTTATCTGACCTTAGAATCTATGTTATTCCCATGAATCAAAGTCCCTTCCTTTAAGGAGTGCTGAGTCACTTTTATTCTGATTTCTGTAATTAGATACTAAAATTATATAGTACCAATTATTTTTTAAAAAAACACATTTTCTGATCTGAGTTTATCTTTTGTCCTCAGCTAGGTTATAAGCACCCTGAGGGCAGAGATCATACCATGATTCTATACCTTTCCACAAAGTGCCTAGTACTGTTCTGAATTTGTAAAAGATCCTCCATATACACTAGTGGTTTGATAGATTTTTCCCTCAGCCCGATTCCTAGAGTATAAACTGGATAATACTTTTTGTGCTTGGGTGCTAAGTCGCTTCAGTCACGTCCGACTTTGTGCAATCCTATGGACTGTAGCTCACCAGGTTCCTCTGTCCATGGGATTCTCCAGGCAAGAAGAGTAAGTTGCCATGCCCTCCTCCAGCGGATCTTCCTGACCCAGGGATCCAACCTGTGTCTTAGGTCTTCTTCACTGGCAGGCAAGTTCTTTACCACCTGGGAAGCCCAGATAATACTTGTTATCCAAGGATAAAAGAGGAAGGAAAAATGATATCAAGATAATAGCTTATATTAACTGACCATTAACTCCTAGTTGATGTATATTATCTCATTTAATTCTCAGAATATGTAGTATTATCCCCATTTTGCAAATGGGAAAGCTCAGGCTTGGGAATATTAAATGTCTTTGGTCCAAGGTCACAGAACCAGAAGTTTATGGAAGCAAGAATTCAAATGTTGCTGTCTAAGCAGAGTTCATGCTCTTAACTCTTTCACTGTCTCTTCTATTCTAAAACCCTATAGATTATAAAATGTACCCTTAATTTAATAAGAGTTTTTCAAAGAAATGAGGAATGCTACCACATTAAATGAGTAGATTGACTGAAAAATGTATCTAAATTTCAGAATGTGCAAATGGGCATCTCAAGAAGAAAGAAAATAAGGTATATTATATTTGCAATATGTTTCTCAGTTTCCTTTGAATGCTGAGATCAAAAAGACAAAGAGAACTTCTGTAGGATTGTATTAATGGCATTTAGGGCTTCCCCAGTGGCTCAGACTGTAAAGAATCTGCCTGAAATGCAGGATACCCTGGTTTGATCCTTGGGTCAGAAAGATCCCCTGGAGAAGGGAATGGCAACCCACCCTGTTATTCTTGTGTGGAGAATTCTATGGACAGACCGTGGAGTCACAAAGAGTCAGACACAACTGAGCAACTTTCACTTGGTCACTTGGTCAGGAAAGTTCTGAAAAGATTCAAAGATTCTAGGTATCCAGCGTATATTCTTTTAAATTACAGGCCTCCTGTGTTCCTGTGAACAGGTAGCACCAGCCACATGACCTATCTCAAAGGGTTCAAACTGACCTGCAAATTTGTCAAGATAATTTTTGATGATGTTTTATAATTCTAACATAGAGATTTTTTTCTAAAGTTTTCTTTTATATTGACTTATAGTTGATTTACAATATTGTGTTAGTTTCAGGTGTATAGAAAAGTGATTCAGTTACACATATATCTGTTCTTTTTGAAGTTCTTTTCCCCTTTAGGCTATTATAGAATATTGAGTAGAGTTCCCTAGGCTGTACAGTAGGTCCTTGTTGGTTATCTATTTTAAATATAGTAGTATGTATATGTCAGTCCCAATCTCCCAATTTACCCCTCCTTCCCTTTTAGCTTTGTCTGTGTTTAAAGACTGCCTTCATTGGAGAAGGAAATGGCAACCCACTCCAGTGGTCTTGCCTGGAGAATCCCAGGGACGGGGGATCCTGGTGGGCTGCCATCTATGGGGTCGCACAGAGTCGGACACGACTGAAGCAACTTAGCAGCAGCAGCAGCAAAGACTGCCTTCAAGAAACATTTTAAAAATAGCTCTTCTCCCCAGTCTTGGAAGCTTCCCCAACTCTCCATTCCTATATCACTCATCTATCACAATAGACCTTAACTACCTCTGACCTGGTCTACAACCCCAAGCTAGCCCAGACAAACCTTGCTTCTGATTTCAGTAGCATCCTGGTGGGATCCACAAGACTGTGGGAACTGAGAGGGGATTACCTCTCAGTCTAGTTACTGCCAGAACGCTATCCCACCACCCTTTAAAAAAGGGAATTCTTGGCCTTTTGTGGTTCTTGGAATTTTAAACTTTGTCAGACCTAAAGTTCTCCTTAATTGTGAACTGCAGGTAAATATAGATCTCTGTGAGTGGGGTTACCACATGCCCTGCACAAAAAATATCAGTTGTCTGAAGATGATGTGAGCAGGAAAATCTAGACAGGGAATTTTTCTTGTTCCCTACTATATTTAAATGTGTTTGATTCCAAAGAATATGCTGTAAAACTATTGTATTGATACCATACAATATTGCCTCTCTCAAGATAATTGTTCACTGGTAAAACCCAGCACGATACAACAACTTACAATTGGTTTCAAAGCCCCCTCCTATTCTACAGTAACCTTCAAAATAACTTTTCTGGTCTCATTTCTTTTCTAACTTGCTTAAGGGTAATAGTAAATATTATCTGCCTGGACTGCTTGGGATTCATGGCACACCCTTGGTACACACAGTGGAGACCTTCTTGCCTTGTGAATTGAGATTTGTAATAAACAACTTTATGGACCTGTGCTGATTATCACTCATTGTTTAAAGCTTCTTGTAAATTACTCAACCCCAAATTTTATGTTCTCTTTATAATCCAAGTAAACAATCTGTCTCCTATTTATACCTAGGATTACCAGATTTTCAGTCTTAATGCAATTGTTCCAAATTTTAGGTTGTTTTAAATCTTAGATTGCTTCCAATAAAATAATTTCTTTTACTAATTGGATAATAGCATCATTTGATCCTATTATCATGCAGAAGGTTCATGTGAAAACTCACTCTATGCAGGGAAAATTTCATTCTGTTAGAACTGAGCTTCCAGGTTCCATGATGAGGATGAGGAGAGTCAGATGGAAGGTCTGTTCAAGACAATGAATTGCTGGCCTAAGAGCACCAGAAGTCCAGTTAAACCAAGAGGTGAGATCCAGATTTTTCTGATATTTCTGGCACCAGAAGGCATAGGAAAGACTATAAGCAACTTTAAGAATGTCACTAAGAAGAAAACAAGGGAGACACTTCAGGTTATGGTGTGAAGGTATCAAGACATTTGGTGAATCCTTTCAACAAAGAACAAGCATAAAACTGAGCAGATGTGTCAGAAACAAGCATTTTGGAGCTTTGGAATCGTCCAAAGGTAGAAAACAACTAGAGAAGCGTTTATTCTTGAGAAATTGCTTGAGCTTTAGACAAGAATAGAAGAAGTCAGGAAGGGGAGGGTGGTGGAAGCAGGTTCAAGATGGGGGGGCGCATGTATACCTATGGCCGATTCATGTTGATATATGGCAAAAATAATCACAATATTGTAATTATCCTCCAATTAAAATAAATAAATAAAATTTTTAAAATGAACGGCAGATGTCTGTGGTTTTCATTCCTGGGTCTACTTACATACATTGCTCCCAGCTTCATTGGTAACAGCTTAATTTTGCCAGCATGCAGCTGGCCATGGAAACCTATGGTTCTGCTGCTAGAGGGTGAAGACTAAATTTGGGATGGGTTTAATCATGGTTCAGTAAGCTACCACAGATGTAAAGAACAGTCTTTTGGACTCTGTGGAGAAGGCGAGGATGGAATGATTTGTGAGAATAGCATTGAAACATGTATATTATCATATGTGAAATAGATCACCAGTCCAGGCTCGATGCATGAGATAGGGTGCTCAGGGCTGGTGCACTGGGATGACCCTGAGGGATGGATAGGGAGGGAGGTGGGAGGGGGGTTCAGGATGGGGAACACATGTACACCCATGGCTGATTCATGTCAATGTATGGCAAAACCACTACAATATTGTAAAGTAATTAGCCTCCAATTAAAATAAATACATTAATAAAAAAAATAAGCTACCACTAACAAATTTGATAGAAAACAAATGAGAATTTGCAGCATTTTGGGCATGAGGTTGAACTCCTGGTTGGAGTGAGTAACAGATAAGCCAAAAATTTAACAGGGAGATCTTGGTAAAAGAGCCATAACGAGCTAAGATTGTCGTATATATGGCTATCTGAAGAACTACACACATGCACAGAGGAAACCCAAGATAACTGAGCAAAGGGTAAAAGCCAAGGAAGAATTAAAAATTAGTAGCAAATTTGAGTGCATACCCCAACCCACACACAAATCAATCAGCAGATGGTAGGAATCTCACAGGCTTGAGATGTTTCAGCATAACATTTGGCCAAATCAGTGACTAGCCACTAATCTACACAGAAACAGAAATGACCCTTAGAACTCAAATCCAAAGTAAGTAGATGATAATAAAGGCAAGAGCAGAAATCAGTAAAAGAGAAAACGGAAAAACAATACAGAAAATCATTGAAATCAAGAATTGGGTCTTTGAAAAAACAAAAGATATAGCTACACTAACCACGAAAAATAAAAAAGATAAAAATTCTCAAAATCAGAAATGAGAGGAATTTACTATAGAAGTATATAAAAGAATGAAAATGTAATACTATGATCAACTTTATGCCAACAAAATAGACAACTTTTTGAAATGGAAAAATTTCTAGAACAAAACATAAAGAAATTTAGTTAATAATTTAAATTTTACCCCAAAAGAAAATCCCAAGCACAGAGAGATTCACTGGTAAATTTTATCAAATATTTAAGGAAAAAAGTAATTCTAATTCTACACAAACTCTTTCAGAAAATAGAGGAGAAGGAAATACTTTCCAGCTCATTTTATAAGTCCAGTAATATATACCACAAGAAAAAAAAAACTACAAATATTTATGACAAATATTTCTCACAAATCTATACTTAGGAATATATAGGATATATAGGAATATATTAGGAAATTGAATATAGCAACATATTAAAAGCATTATATGCCTTGACTGAGTGGGGTTTATGGAATGCAAGGTTGACACAAAGTCTGAAAATCAGTTAATATAAGACACCATCTTAATAGACTAAAGGAACAAAAATATTATCGTCTCAAGGAATGAAGAAAAAATATTTGATAGAATTTAAAATCTATCATGATAAAAAAGAACCCAACAAACTAGAAATAAAAGGAAATTTCCTCATCCTGATAAAAGACATCAATGAAACACTTTACACTAAAATCATACTAATGGTGAAAGATTTAATGCTTTCACCTCAAAATCAAAGATAAGGCAAATATAAATATGTCCCTACTTCTATTCTACATTACACTGGAGATTCTAGCCAATGCAGTTAAGCATGAGTATAGATAATAAAAGCATATAGGGAAGAAAAGAGAAAGGAAAATTATTCTTATTCACAGATGAAATAATCATGTATGTAGAAAATCCTAAGGAACCAAAAAAAAAAAAAAAAAAACTACTAGAACTAGTAAGAAAGTTTAGCAGAGTCACAGGATACAGCATTATATCATTGTATGTGTGCATACTCAGTCATTCAGTTGTGTCCAACTCTTTGTGACCTCATGGACTGTAGGCCGCCAGGCTCCTCTTTCCATGGAATTCTCTAAGCAAGAATATTGGAGTAGGTAGCCATTCTCTTCTCCAGAGAATCTTCCTGACCCAAGGATCAAACCCGTGTAACTGGCATCTCCTGCATTGCAGGCAGATTCTTTACCACGAAATCACCAGAGAAACCCATTAAATCATTGCATTTTTGTATTACAGCAAAGAATTATTCAAAGATAAATTTTAAAACTAGTTTCACTTGTAATAGTATTAAAAATAACTAAATATAACAAAAAAAAGTATATCTTTGTTTTGGCTGCTCTAACAAAGCACCAAAAATTGGGTGGCTTATAAACACCAGAAAATTTTTTTGGAGGCTCGGAAGTCCAAGATCAAGACACTGGCAGATTTAGTGTCTGGTGAGGGCCCACTTCCTGATTCACAGAGGGCCATCTTTTTGATTGTGTCCTCACATGGAAGAAGGGGCAAGTGATCTCTTTACCTCTTTTATAAAGACATGAATCTCATTCATGAGAGCTCATCCTCAAGACTTAATCACCTCCCAAAGGCACCTTGGGGGTTAAGATTTCAGCATATGAATCTTGGGGTGGAGGACATAAGCATTCAATCTATAGAAAAGCACAAAACCTTTACACTAAAAATTATAAAACTGCTGATATTAATTTTAAAAGGCCTAAACAGGTACATGAAAAGATATTTGACATCTCTAATTATTACAGAAATGTAAGTCAAAACCACAATGAGGTATTACCTGACATCTGCTAGAATGGCTATTATCAAAAGACAAGAGAAAACAAATATTGGCAAGGACATGAAGAAAAAAGGATCCCTTGTACACTATTGGTTGGAATGTAAATTGTTACAACTACTATAGAAAAGAATATGGTGGTTCCTCAAAAAATAAAAATAGAGCTACCTCATATCCAGCAATCTTACTTCTGGGTATATATACGGAGAAAATGAAATCACTATCATAAAGAGATATCTGAACGTCCATCTTCATTGGAACATTATTTACAATAGGCAAAACATGGAAACAATTTAGGTGTCTGACAACAAACAAATAGATAAAGAAATATGGTACATACATGATGTAATATTATTCAGACATTAAAAGAAGGAAATCCTGCCTTTAGCAATAACATAGATGAAGCTTGAGGGCATTATGCTAAGTGAAATAAGTCAGACAGAGAAAAACAAATACTGTATGTTCTCACTAATACACAGAATCTAAAAATGCTGAACTCATAGAAATAGAGAGTAAAATGTTGGCTGCCAGGGACTAGAGTGTGGGGAAACTAGGGAGATGCTGATCAAAGGATACAAACTCCCAGCTATAATATGAATAAATTCTGGGGATTTAATGCACAGCGTTGGGACTCTAATTTAAAATAGTATATTTTATAACTGAAGGTTGTTGAGAGTAGATCTCAAATATTACCACCACCACACACACACACACACACACACACACACAAACATACACACAAAGGCAATTATGTGAGGAGATAGAGGAGTTAACTATTGTGGTAATCATTGTATAATACATGAAGTCAAATTGTTAGTCCCTCAGTTGTGTCTGACTCTTTGCAACTCCTTGGACTGTAGCCCACCAGGCTCCTCTGTCCATGGAATTCTCCAGGCAAGAATACTGGAGTGGGTAGCCATTTCCCTTCTCCAGGGGAGCTTCCCTACCCAGGGATCAAAACTGAGTCTCCTGTATTAAAGGCAGATTCTCTATGGTCTGAGCCACCAGGACAGCTCTGTGTAATATATACTTATAGGAAATCATCACATTGTATACCTTAAATTTAAATATGTTATATGTCAATAATATCTCAATAAAAGGAAAAAATTAAAGAAGGCCTAAATGGAGAGAGGTACCATATCCTTTGACTGGAAAATTCAATGTTATTAAGACAGAAATTACCCCCAAATGGATCTGCCAATTCAACAAAATTGTCATCAAAATTCCAGCAGGTTTTTTATTTTGGTAGAAATTGACAAGCTGGTGATAAAGTGTGTATGCAAATGCAAATAATCTGGAACAGCCAAAACAATTTTGAAATGGAAGAATCAAGTTGAAAGACTACCTACCAGCTCTCAAGCTTTACTATGTATTACTATGTGGTATTGGCATGAGGATAGACATATAAATTGATTTTTAAAAAAAGAGGGTCTAGAAATAGACCCAAGCATTTATAACAAATTAATTTTCATCTAAGATGCCAAAGCAACTCAATAGGAAAGGAGAGTCTTTCAACAAATATTACTATTAGATATCCATACGTCAATTTTAAAAAGAACTTAAATCCTTGCCCCTACAATAAACAAGAATTAACTCAAAACAGATCAAAAATTTTAATGTTAAAGCTAAAACTGAAAACTCTAAAAATCTTGATGACCCTGACTAATCCAAATTCCAGGTTGTTTGCATTTGTATATGCATAGGCTGGAACTTTGGGAGATAATGGAATTGTTTTAAGATTGGATTATAAAAATGTTTCTTCCACTGAATAAATTTACTATAAATCATAAAATCATACACCTACAGCAGGTAGATTTTATGTGTGGAAGTCATACCTCAATAAAATTGTTAAACAGAGAGGCTTGAGAACAATACGGAAATCAGCAAAAATAATTGTCTATGTCAAATCTGCACAGCTAAAAGAATAGAGAAACCAAAAGTTTGGAATGAAGACAGTGTGAATTGGGCAAGGAGTTAGTCCTTAATTGAGAAGAATGGGCGAGGGTACTGTACTACCTGCAATACAGTGTGTCCTAAGAGGTGGATAACCTTCAGACAACCAGATAAAGAAGGAAATTCCCTTACCCTAACTAAAGATATGGAGATTAACACAAAAACTTTAACACCATCATTCTTCATGACTAAACTTTGTAGTCTTACCTATTAAAGTGAGAATCAGGAGAAGGATGTGACCTATTATCTCTAATATTCATGTTATACTTGATATTTCTAGATGATGCAATAAAACTATATTGGAAATAAAGGAGCAAATTTTGTTGTTATTTGCAAACAGCATGATTATGTATACAACACAGTCAAAAATTGCTGATCATAAGGTCAACATAAAAATAATAATGAAATTCCTATATATCAGTAATAACAAATTAGATAATTTTTTAAAATCTCATTTTTTTAAGATTTAACATATTTTTTAAGTTTATATTGCAGCATAGTTGATTAACAATGTTGTGTTAGTTTCAGGTGTACAGCAAAATGATTCAGTTATAAACATACATGTATCTATGCTTTTACTGGGAAATGGCAACCCACTCCAGTATTCTTGCCTGGGAAATCCCATGGACAGAGGCACCTGGCAGGCTACAGTCCATGGGACCCCAAAGAGCTGGACACAACTGAGCATGAATACACATTCTTTTTCAAACTCTTTTTCCCACTTAAGTTATTACACAGTATTGGGCAATGTTCCCTGGCTATACAATAAGCCCTTGTTTGGTATTCCATTTTAAATATAGCAGTGTGTATATGTCAATCCCAAACTCCAAAAAAAATCTCATTTACAGCAACAAAAAAAACTATCCACTAACTAGAAATAACCATAACAAATGATGTGCAGACTTTTATGGGGAAATATATCAAGTGCTATTGCAAACTGTTGAAAAACAAAGACTTAGATTAATGGAGATTAATGAGAAGATTCAATATTTTAAGATTGTCAATCATCACCAAGTTAGTCTCTAAGTAGATGCAATTTCAATTAAAATTAACCAGAATATTTTATGAAATTTAACAAACTGATTCTGAATTTCATGTAAAAGAGTAAAACTCTAATGGAAATTCAAGAAATTTCTGGGAAAAAACACAGGGAAAAGACATTTGCTCTGCTAGATATAAAGAATTACATAAAATTATAGTGACTAAGGGGTCTTCCTTGGTAGCTCAGCTGATAAAGAATCCGCCTGCAATGCAGGAGACCCCGATTCAATTCCTGGGTTTAGAAGATCTCCTGGAGAAAGGATAGACTACCCACACTAGTATTCTTAGGCTTCCCTGGTGGCCCAGACAGTAATGAATCTACCTGCAGTGCAGGAGACTTGGGTTTGATCCCTGGATTGGGAAGATCCTCTGGAGGAGGGCATGGCAACCCACTCCAGTATTCTTGCCTGGAGAATCCCCATGGACAGAGGAGGCTGACAGGCTACAGTCCATGGGTTCGCAAAGAATCAGACACAACTGAGTGACTAAGCACATCACAGCACAGCACATAGTGACTAACAGTAATGTTAGTATGAGAACAGATGAATAGATCATTGGAATAGAATGGAGAGCTCCCAAACAGACCAGACATGCAAGAATTAACATTTTATTTTTTATTCCTTTTTAAAATTTTGTATTTATTTTTTTATTGAAGGATAATTGCTTTACAGAATTTTGTTGTTTTCATTCAACCCTCAACATGAATCAACCATAGGTATACATATATCCCCTCCGTTTTGAACTTCCCTCCCATCTCCCTCCCCACCCCACCCCTCTAGGTTGATACAGAGACCCTGTTTGAGTTTCCTTAGCCATACAGCAAATTCCCTTTGGCTATCTATTTTACATATGGTAATACAAGTTTCCATGCTGCTCTTTCCATACATCTCACCCTCTCCTCCCCTCTCCCCATGTCCATAAGTCTATTGTCTATGTCTGTTTCTCCACTGCTGCCCTGTAAATAAATTCTTCACACCATTTTTCTAGATCCTGTATATATGTGTTAGAATATGATATTTAACATTCTCTTTCTGACTCCCTTCTTTCTGTATAATAGGTTCTAGGTTCATCCACCTAATCAGAACTGACTCAAATGTGTTCCTTTTTATAGCTCAGTAATATTCCATTGTGTATATGTACCACAAAATTCTTTATCCATTCATCTGTTGATGGACATCTAGATTGCTTCCATGTTCTAGCTATTGTAAGTAGAGCTGAAGTGAACAATGAGATACGTGTGTTTTTTCAATTTTGGTTTCCTCAGGGTATATGTCTAGGAGTGGGATTGCTGGGACATATGGTGGTTTTATTCCTAGTTTTTTAAGGAATCTCCATACTGTCTTCAATTTAGATTCCCATCAACAGTACAAGAGCATTCCCTTTCCTCCAAACCCTCTCCAGCGTTTATTGTTTGTAGACTTTTTGATGATGGCCATTCTGACTGGTGTGAGATGATATCTCATTGTAGTTTTGATTTACATTTCTCTGATAATGAGCAATGTTGAGCATCTTTTCATGTGTTTGTTAGCCTTCTGCATGTCTTCTTTGGAGAAATGTCTGTTTAGGTCTTTTTCCCACTTTCTGATTGGGTTTGTTTTTCTGGTATTGAGTTGTATGAGCTGCTTGCATATTTTGGAAATTAATCCTTTGTCAGTTGTTTCATTTGCTATTATTTTCTCACATTCTGGGGGTTGTCTTTTCACCTTGCTTATAGTTTCCTTTGCTGTGCAGAAGCTTTTAAGTTTAATCAGCTCCCACTGGTTTAGTTTTGTTTTTATTTCTGTTACTCTTGGAGGTGGGTCATAGAGGATCTTGCTTTGATTTGTATCATCGAGTGTTCTGCCTATGTTTTCCTCTAAGAGTTTTATAGTTTCTGGTCTTATATTTAGGTCTTTAATCCATTTTGAGTTTATTTTTGTGTATGGTGTTAGGAAGTGTTCTAATCATTGTTTTACATGTAGCTGATGAGTTTCCCCAGCACCATTTATTGAAAAGGCTGTCTTTGCCCCATTGTATATTCTTGCCTCCTTTGTCAAAAATAAGGTACCCATAGGTGCACGGATTTATTTCTGGGCTTTCTGTCTTGTTCCATTGGTTTATATTTCTGTTTTTGTGCCAGTACCATACTGTCTTGATGAATGTAGCTTTGTAGTATAGTCTGAACCCAGGAAAATTGATTCCTCCAGTCCCATTCTTCTTTCTCAAGACTGCTTTGGCTATTCAGGGTCTTTTGTGTTTCCATATGAATTGTGAAATTTTTTGTTCTCATTCTGAGAAAAATGTCATTGATAATTTGATAGGGATTGCACTGAATCTGTAGATTGCTTTTGGTAGTATAGTCATTTTCACAATATTGATTCTTCCTACCCAGGAACATGGAATATCTCTCCATCTGTTTATGTCATCTATGATTTCTTTCATTAGTGTCTTATAATTTTCTGTGTAGAATTCCATTGTCTCCTTAGGTAACTTTATTCCTAGATATTTAATTATTTTTGTTTCAATGGTGAATGAAATTGATTCCTTAATTTCTCTTTCTGATTTTTCATTGTTAGTATATAGACATGCAAGCAATTTCTGTGTATTGATTTTGTATCCTGCAACTTTGCTAAATTCACTGATTAGCTCTAGTAATTTTCTGATATTATCTTTAGGGTTTTCTATGTACAGTATCATGTTATCTGCAAATAGGGAGATCTTTACTTCTTCTTTTCCAATATGGATTCCTTTTATTTCTTTTGTTATTCATTTTATTTCTTCTCTGATTGCTGAAGCTAGGACTTCCAGAGCTATGTTGAATAATAGTGGGGAAAGTGGACACCCTTGTCTTTTTCTGATCTTAGGGGGGATACTTTCAGTTTTTTACCATTGAGAATAATGTTTGCTGTAGGCTTATCATATATGGCCTTTACTATGTTGAGGTAGGTTCCTTCTAAGCCCATTTTTTGGAGAGTTTTAATCATAAATGGGTGCTGAATTTTGTCAAAGGCTTTTTCTGCATCTATTGAGATTATCATATGCTTTTATCTTTCAATTTGTTCATATGCTGTATCACATTGATCAATTTGCATATACTGAAGAATCCTTGCATTCCTGGAATAAACCCAGCTTGATCATGGTGTATGAGCTTTTTGATGTGTTGCTGAATTCTGTTTGCTAAAATTTTGTTGAGGATTTTTGCATCTATGTTCATCAATAATATTGGCCTGTAGTTTTTGTTTTTTGTGTTGTCTTTGTCTGGTTTTGGTACCAGGGTGATGGTGGCCTCGTAAAATTAGTTTGGAAATGTTCCTTCCTCTGAAATTTTTTGAAAGAGTTTTAGAAGGATAGGCATTAACTCTTCTCTAAATGTTGAACAGAATTCTCCTGTGAAGCTGTATGGTCCTGGGGTTTTGTTTTGGGGGAGATTTTTTTATCACAGCTTCAATTTCAGTGCTTGTAATTGGGTTGTTCATAATTTCTATTTCTTCGGGGTTCAGTCTTCAAAGATTGACCTCCTCTAAGAATCTGCCCATTTCTTCCAGGTTATCCACTTTATTGCCATATAGTTGTTCACAATGGTCTCTTATATTCTTTTGTATTTCCACATTGTCTTTTGTAAACTCTCCTTTATCATTTCTAATTTTGTTGATTTGATTCTTCTCTCTTTTTTTCTTGATGAGTCTGGCCAAAGGTTTGTCAATTTTGTTTATCTTCTCAAAGAACCAGCTTTTAGTTTTATTAATCTTTACTATTTTTTTTTTTAACTATTGTTTCTTCCATTTCTTTTGCATTAATTTCTGCTTGGATCTTTATGATTTATCTCCTTCTACTAATTTTGGAGGTTTTTTTTTTGTTTGTCTTTTTCCAGTTGTTTTAGGCGTAAACTTAGGTTCCCTATTTGATGTTTTTTCTTATTCCTTAAGGTAGGGTTGTATTGTTATAAACGTCCCTCTTAGAACTCCTTTTGCTGCATCCTGTAGGTTTTGAATTGTCATGTTTTTCATTGTCATATGTTTCTAGAAATTTTTTGATTTCCCTTTTGATGTCTTCAGTAACCTGTTGGTTATTTAGAAATGTATTGTTTAATCTTGAGGTGTTTGTGTTTCTTACAGTTTTTGATATCTTAGTCTCATAGCATTGTGGTCAGAGAAGATGCTTGATACAATTTCAATTTTCTTAAATTTACTGAAATTTGATTTGTGACCCAGGATATGGTCTATCCTAGAGAATGTTCTATGTGCACTTGAGAAGAAGGTGTATTCTTCTGCATTTGGATGGAATGTCCTGAAGATATCAATGAGATCCATCTCATATAATGTATCATTTAAGACTTGTGTTTCCATATTAATTTCCTGTTTTGATGATCTGTCCATTGATGTCACTGGGGTGTTAAAGTCCCCTACTATTATTGTGTTACTGTCAATTTCTCCTTTTATCTCTGTTCAGTTTAGGTCAGTTCAGTTCAGTCACTTAATCGTGTCTGACTTTTTGCAACACCATGGACTGAAGTACACCAGACCTCCTTGTCCATGACTAACTCCCAAAGTTTACCCAAACTCATGTACATTGAGTCAGTGAAGACATCCAACCATCTCATCCTCTGTTGCCTTCTTCTCCTCCTGCCCTCAATCTTTCCCAGCATCAGGGTCTTTTCAAATGAGTCAGCTCTTCGCATCAGGTGATCAAGTATTAGAGTTTCAGCTTCAGCATCAGTCCTTCCAATGAACACTCAGGACTGATCTCCTTTAGGATGGACTGGTTGGATCTCCTTGCAGTCCAAGGGACTCTCAAGAGTTTTCTCCAACACCATAGTTCAAAAGCATCAGTTCTTCGGTGCTCAGCCTTCTTTATAGTCCAAATCTCACATCCACACATGACTACTAGAAAAAACATAGCCTTGACTAGATGGACCTTTGTTGGCAAAGTAATGCCTCTGCTCTTTAATATGCTGTCTAGGTTGGTCATAACTTTCCTTCCAAGGAGTAAGCGTCTTTTAATTTCATGGCTGCAATCACCATCTGCAGTGATTTTGGAGCACAAAAAAATAGTCTGTCAATGTTTCCATTGTTTCCCCATGTATTTTCCTTGAAGTGATGGGACTGGATGCCATGATCTTAGTTTTCTGAATGTTGAGTTTTAAGCCCTCTTTTTCACTCTCCTCTTTCATTTTCATCAAGAGGCTCATTAGCTCTTCTTCACTTTCTGCCATAAGGGTGGTGTCATCTGCATTTCTGAGGTTATTGATATTTCTCCCAGCAATCTTGATTCCAGCTTGTGCTTCATCAAGCCTAGCGTTTCTCATGATGTACTCTGCATATAAGTTAAATAAGCAGGGTGACGATATACAGCCTTGACGTACTCCTTTTCCTATTTGGAACCAGTCTGTTCCACGTCCAGTTCTAACTGTTGCTTCCTGACCTGCATACAGGTTTCTCAAGAGGCAGGTCAGTTAGTCTGGTATTCCCATCTCTTCCAGAATTTTCCAGTTTATTGTGAACCACACAATCAAAGGCTTTGGCATAGTCAGTAAAGCAGAAAGAGATGTTTTTCTGGAACTCTCTTGCTTTCTCAATGATCCAGCGGATGTTGACAATTTGATCTCTGGTTCCTCTGCCTATTCTTTTTTTTTTTTTTTTCCTCTGCCTTTTCTAAAACCAGCTTGAACATCTGGAAGTTCACAGTTCACGTATTATTGAAGCCTGGCTTGGACAATTTTGAGCATTACTTTACTAGTTTGTGAAATGAGTGCAATTGTGTGGTGGTATGAGCATTCTTTGGCATTGCTTTTCTTAGAGATTGGAATGAAAACAGACCTTTTCCAGTCCTGTGGCCACTGCTGAGTTTTCCAAATTTGCTGGCATATTGAGTGCAGCACTTTCACAGCATCATCTTTCAGAATTTGAAATAGTTCAACTGGAATTCCATCACCTCCACTAGCTTTGTTCGTAGTGATGCGTCCTAAGGTCCACTTGACTTCATATTGCAGGATGTCTGGCTCTAGGTGTATAATCACACCATCGTGGTTATCTGCTTCATGAAGATCTCTTTTGTACAATTCTTCTGTGTATTCTTACCACCTCTTCTTAGTATCTTCTGCTTCTGTTAGGTCCATACCATTTCTGTCCTTTATTGAGCCCATGTTTGCATGAAATGTTCCCTTGGTATCTCTAATTTTCTTGACCAGATCTCTAATCTTTCTCACTCTATTGGTTTCCTCTATTTTTCTGCACTGATCACTGAGGAAGGCTTTCTTACCTCTCCTTATGTCTGTTAGTGTTTATCTTATGTATTGAGTTGCTCCTGTGTTGGGTGCATAGATATTTACAATTATGGGCTCCTCTTGGAATAATCCCTTAATCATTATGTAGTGTCCTTCCTTATCTCTTGCAATCTTCTTTATTTTAAGGTCTATTTTGTCTGATATGAAGATTGCTACTCCAGCTTTCTTTTCCTCCCATTTGCATGGAATATATTTTTCCATCCTCTCACTTTCAGTCAATATGTGTCTTGAGGTCTGAAATGGGTTTCTTGTAGACAGCACATATATAGGTATTGTTTTTGTGTCCATTCAGCCAGTCTTTGTCTTTTGGTTGGAGCATTTAATCCATTTACACTTAAAATAATTATTAATATATGTGTTCCTATTGCCATTTTCTTAATTGTTTGAGGTTGATTTTGTAGAACTATTTTTTTCTCTTGTATTTTTTGCCTATATAAGTCCCTTTAACATTTGTTGTAAAGCTGGTTTGTTGCTACTGAATTCTCTTAACTTTTGCTTGTCTGAAAAGTTTATTTCTCCATCAATTTTGAATGAGATCCTTGCTGGGTACAGTTTCTTGGTTGTAGATTTTTTCCCTTTCAATAGTTTAACTGTATCTTGCTATTCCCTTCTGGCCTGCAGAGTTTCTGCTGAAAGATCAGCTGTTAAGCATATGGGGTTTCCTTTGTATGTTACTTGTTGCTTCTCCCTTGCTGCTTTTAATATTCTTTCTTTGTGTTTAGTCCTTGTTAGTTGGATTAGTATGTGTCTTGGTGTGTTTCTCCTTGGGTTTATCCTGTATGGGACTCTTTGTGCCTCTTGGACTTGATTGAATATTTCCTTTTCCATGTTGGGGAAATTTTCAACTATAATTTCTTCAAATATTTTCTCATACCCTTTCTCTCTTCTTCTTGTGGGACCCCTATGATTCGAGTGTTGGTGTGTTTGATATTGTCCCAGAGGTCTCTAAGACTATCCTTAGTTCTTTTCATTCTTTTCACTTTATCCTGCTCTTCAGAAGTTATTTCCACCATTTTATCTTCCAGTTCACTGATTCATTCTTCTGCCTCAAATATTCTGCTATTGATTCATTCCAGAGTATTTTTAATGTCAGTAATTGTGTTGTTTGTCTCTGTATGTTTATTCTTTAATTCTTCTAGGTTTTGTTAATTGATTCTTGCATTTTCTCCATTTTTTTTCAAGGTTTTTGATCATCTTTACTCTCATTACAATGAATTCTTTTTCAGGTAGTTTGCCAATTTCCTCATTTATTTGGACTTCCGTGTTTCTAATTTGTTCCTTCATTTGTGTACTAGTTCTCTGCCTTTTCATTATTTTTTTTAACTTATTGTGTTTGAGTTCTCCTTTCCCCAGGCTTCAAGGTTGAATTCTTTCTTCCTTTTGGTTTCTGCCCTCCCAAGGTTTGTCCAGTGGTTTGTGTAAGCTTCGTATAGGGTGAGATTTGTGCTGAGTTTTTGTTTATTTGTTTGTTTTTCCTCTGATGGGCAAAGCTGATTGAGGTGGTAATATTGTCTGCTGATGACTGGGTTTGTATTTTTGCTTTGTTTGTTGTTTAGATGAAGCATCCTGCACAGGGTGCTACTGGTGGTTGGGTGATGCCAGGTGTTGTGTTCAAGTGGTTTCCTTTGTGTGAGTTCTCACTATTTGATACTCCCTGGGGTTAGTTCTCTGGTAGTCTAGGGTCTTGGAGTCAGTGCTCCCACTCCTAAGGCTCAGGGCTTGATCTTCAGTGCTGGGAAGTTCCATGTCACAGCACATCTGGAGTCATAATTGGGAAAGGGTTCCAGGCAGCATGTCCACTCCGTGGGTGAGACTTCAAAGACTGCAATTCAGGGTGCCCAGTTATCAAGAATTAACATTTTAAAAGTCTTATAAATCAAGGGGGGAAATGTCTAAACTACTCAATGAGTACTACTGGGACATTTGATTATCTGTATGTGGAAAACAGTAGGTTTTTACCCATTCAGTTCAGTTCAGTCCCTCAGTCATGTCTAACTCTTTGTGACCCCATGGACCGCAGCATGCCAGGCCTCCCTGTCCATCACCAACTCCAAGAGTTTACACAAACTCATGTCCATTGAGTCGGTGATGCCATCCAACCATCTCATCCTCTGTCGTCCCCTTCTCCTCCTGCCCTCAATCTTTCCCAGCATCAGGGTCTTTTCAAATGAGTCAGCTCTTCGCATGAGGTGGCCAAAGTATTGGAGTTTTAGCTTCAACATCAGTCCTTCCAATGAACACTCAGGACTTATCTCCTTTAGGATGAACTGGTTGGATCTCCTTGCAGTCCAAGGGACTCTCAAGAGTTTTCTCCAAAACCACAGTTCAAAAGCATCAGTTCTTTGGTGCTTAGCCTTCTTTATAGTCCAAATCTCACATCCACATATGACTACTAGAAAAGCCATAGCTTTGACTAGATGAACCTTTGTTGGCAAAGTAATGTCTCTGCTTTTTAATATGCTGTCTAGGTTGGTCATAACTTTTCTTCCAAGGAGTAAGCGTCCTTTAATTTCATGGCTGCAATCACCATCTGCAGTGATTTTGGAGACCCTCCAAAATAAAGTCAGCCACTGTTTCCACTGTTTCCCCATCTATTTGTCATGTGCCTGAATGCAGAAATCAAAACTTTAAAACTATGAGAAAAAAATGAAAAAGAATACCTTCATGTCTTCAGCATAGATTACAAAAAGCACAGGTCACAAAGGAAAATATTGATGAACCTGACCTGCCTCTTGAGAAATCTGTATGCAGGTCAGGAAGCAACAGTTAGTACAGGACATGGAACAACAGACTGGTTCCAAATAGGAAAAGGAGTACATCAAGGCTGTATATTGTCACCCTGCTTATTTAACTTATATGCAGAGTACATCATGAGAAACGCTGGGCTGGATGAAGCACAAGCTGGAATCAAGATTGCTGGGAGAAATATCAATAACCTCAGATATGCAGATGACACTACCCTTATGGCAGAAAGTGAAGAAGAACTAAAGAGTCTCTTGATGAAAGTGAAAGAAGAGAGTGAAAAAGTTGGCTTTAAGTTGAACATTCAGAAAACTAAGATCATGGCATCCGGTCACATCACTTCACGGCAAATAGATTGGGGAAACAGTGGAAACAGTGGCTGAGTTTATTTTGGTGGGCTCCAAAGTCACTGCAGATGGTGATTGCAGCCATGAAATTAAAAGACGCTTACTCCTTGGAAGGAAAGTTATGACCAACCTAGACAGCATATTAAAAAGCAGAGACATTATTTTGCCAACAAAGGTCTGTCTCGTCAAAGCTATGGCTTTTGTAGTAGTCATGTATGGATGTGAGAGTTGGACTGTAAAGAAAGCTGAGTGCCGAAGAACTGATGCTTTTGAAGTATGGTGTTGGAAAAGACTCTTGAGCGTCCCTTGGACTGGAAGGAGATCCAACCAGTCCATCCTAAACGAGATCAGTCCTGGGTGATCACTGAAAGGACTGATGTTGAAGCTGAAACTCCAATACTTTGGCCACCTGATGCGAAGAGCTGACTCATTTGAAAAGACCCTGATGCTGGGAAAGATTGAGGGCAGGAGGAGAAGGGGACAACAGAGGATGAGATGGTTGGATGGCATCACTGACTCAATGTACATGAGTTTGGGTAAGCTCCAGGTGATGGACAGGGAAGCCTGGCGTGCTGCAGTCCGTGGGGTCGCAAAGAGTCAGACACGACTGAGCGATTGAACTGAACTGAACTGACTGAAAAAAGTAAATGGCACTGGAGAAAGAATATACAGATGCTTTCAACTCTGTAATTTTGGTCTTTTATTTTTTAAAAAATCTGAAGCAAATGGCAAAATTCAATTATGTGTTCTACATACTTGTTTGTTGGTTATATTGTTCTCTGTACTTTGCCTGTGTTTAGATGTTTGTTTCAATAATGCAATAAAGATGTTACATGAGGTGAACAAGGTTTCAGAGAACCACAATTATTCATACTTATTGGAGGCCCTTTTCCCTCATAGAACTCTGAAATGACCATACAGCTGGTGTAGAATTGTTGCGGGGATATTGTTTGAGTAAAGATTGCTGTGTATAAAGACTATACAATAGAACGTTCTTTGAATAAATACACACAGAGACACATATATGATATGTGACATATATGATGTGTATATGATAATTATACCTCATTTTATTGCCCAAGATACTGGCAGAACTAAAACTGCTAATTAGAGGCTAAGAACTAAGGAAGTAACCAAAGGATAACTCTCTGTACTATTATGTAGGGTCCATATGTCAAGACAGAGAGCCCAGACAATACAGGATAATTAGGAGGACTCGTGGAAGATTAACAGAATAAGATACCACCCCCTGGACAGAAGGTTCAACAGTTAAGATCTCTAGTTCAGGCTTCTGGTTACACTTGATAGAGCAAAGGACAGCTCGGAGCAAGCCATCAAGAAGGAGCAGCTTCACAAATCTCTTTCCATCCGAGAGATCAGTGGATGATCCCTATGAGCCTAGCTGTCTGGGAGAGGTCCTGTCACACATGGTTGGCATTATTCTCCAACACAAAACAACCAATAGAAAGATTCTGTCCCCATCTCCCTCTTTCTTCCTCTGGATAAAACTGTTGTTTGCCTAGAATAAAACTACACATTCTGTAAAAACACTTTGCCTTTCTTGTGCAAAGCAATCTCACCCATGAGTGGTAAGAGTAGACACTGAGTTGTTCTCCAGTAAATGGTGAACTGAACTGATGCTGGAACATTGACATCATCTTATTCCTTCCATGACTTCTACTTCCAAACGCTTACTATCAAGCATTATCTTAACATCATCATGCATGGTTCTGAGCATCTTCCAAAAGCAAAGCACATCACTACATGACAGCATAACAGAGAGGTATGAGGTGATGTGGTGAAGAGTTTACAATCAATCATATACCTATAAGAAAACAATCTCTGGTAAAATGCCAATCTAAATTTCAAATAGTATACACTGTAGGAGGTCAGGAGTAGTTGAGGTTGTAAAGGAAGGTTTCATCAACCAGATGGGCTTGGCATGGTTCTAAAAAACAATTTGTGTGCTATATGTGCTCAGTAGTGTCCAACTCTTTGCGACCACATGGACTATAGACCTCCAGGATCCTCTGTCCATGGGATTCTCCAGGCAAGAATACTGGAGTGGGTTGCCATTTCCTCCCCCAGGGGATCTTCCCGACCCAAGGATCCAACCCACGTAACCAGCATCTGCTGCATTGGCAGGAGGATTTTTACCTCTGAGCCACCTGGGAAGCCCATTCTAAAAGACAGTAGGAGCACACATTTGAATCATGTCCACGTGATTTTTTGTCCAGAAAAGTTATTTTTAGATCACGGATGGCAAATGGATTTCAGTTTCATTCATTCACCTGAAGACCACTCCAATCAACAGGTGCTCAGCCTGAAGAAGGGCTAAGACTTCTTCTGAGCTTAGAGGAAAGTGTTGGTCTCCTTCTGTGGTATCTGCCATAGGCCCAGCTTGAGTGAGTGGTAGCATGTGTACGCCATTTTTTGTAAATCACTACATCTGATTCCAAAGATAACTTTGCCTACTGAGTGAAATCATGCCCATGTTATCCATGCATGGTCCTGAAATACTAAATTCAAGATTCTCCTCATATGCACAAGAAGACTTGTACAGCTTTACATCTAATTACAGAGCCCATAATGAAACTTCTCTATCTTGAAGGTGGTTTCAACAGCCACATGGAAGTTTACTGAGATTAATGTCTTTGTTCGAAGTATTGCACTAGGATATGATATGTGGGTGGAATCCTGTGGGATGCTGACAGTTTGTGGGAATTTTATGTGGAAGGAACTGGGTTAATAAGGTCATCATATTTCCTTTTTTGGCTTAAGCATTATTCTACAGTGCATGTGTAGGAAAATTTCTTATTTGTAGAGCTTGCATTCAATATTTTCATTAAAAAAACCTTTGTGACAGTGTATGTCAAGAAATGAGTCATGTGTGATTTGAAGTTCTATAGGTATTTTCCTCTAGAATCATAGCAATAATAGCAATAAAACTTTCATGTGCACACAAAACTTCCCAGAAAGATGATATGCAAGTTGATGTAAATGTGCAGTGTCTGACTTGAAAGACAGACATAAACACCTACAGCACATCCTGATCAGTCTCAAACTAGGTCATCAGCAAGACATGATGGAAAGCACTCAGACCCTGTGCTCAGAAATACCTTGATGCAAATCCTGAATCCACCATTTTCTGACGATATGACCTTGGGCGATTTCTTCAAATCGGAATACCACTAGTAATAGCTAGCCCACAGAATTGTTAAAAGGAGTAAATGAGATCATGTATGTAAAGTGAAAGTGTTACTCACTTAGTCTTGTCCAACTCTTTGTGACCTCATGGACCGTAGCCCACCAGGCTCCTTTGTCCATGGGATTCTCCTGGCAAGAATACTGGAGTGGGTAGCCATTCCCTTCTCCAAGGGATCTTCCCCACTCAGGGACTGAACCCAGGTCTCCCACATTGCAGGCAAATTCTTTACCATCTGAGCCACCAGGGAAGTCCTTTATGTTTGTAAAGCACCTAATAAATGCCTGATTCATTGTATGATTTCAATAAGTTTAAGTTCCTTTCCTCTACTTTACTGTGATCCTACTTACAGAGTAGCTGACTCTAATCTGAAAATTCTCTCTGGTTTTCTATTCCACTTTCATTTGAGCAAGGGAAAATATTTCCTTCATTTCTGAATGACTTTCTGTGTTTCTGCTCCTGATCGCACAACTGCCTCCTGGGAATGCAGCCCTCTGGCCTTTGTGACCCTCTGTATCCTTCTCAACTTTCTGTCACCAGAGGCAACCCTTGCAGCTTTTCTACCTTGCAGGGTTGCCCCAGGCAAGCTACTGGCTGATGCTTTTGCTAATAACTCCAGTCTTCAGAAAGGCAGGCTTCATGGGTATTGAAAAAGGAGAGTCTATTCCTAGTAATAGAAGATTTTAATTTATAGATTCCTTTAGGCCAGCAATTGTGTGTCCTGTTTCTTTATTTCTTACTCATGTAAACTAGCAAATATTAAGAAATACTTAGTCAATAGAATTAAATATTTGTCAAATTACTGATTGATAATAGGAGAAGAAAGAAATGGCAGTCATGTGGGCAAAGGGTCAGAGTAAAAAAGGGTTTGAGGAGAAAGATATGTGAGAAAACCTTGAGAAGGGATGCTAAAGGTGGGGTAGAAGTGCCTCAGCAGGTAGTTGAGTTTTAGCAAAAGAAAAATAAATAAAATACGGAAAAATAAACTCAGCGCTCCAGTTATCCAAATTAGCACTGGACAGTTTGTGGGCCATGAAATGTTTCATTGTGTACTGCTCTGTTTTGCTGGGGTGCGCATGGCTTCCCTTACAGCCGGCTAAGCACACCCTAAAGGCTTTTTACTTCCCTCGTGAAAATTCTAGCCCAGCCAGAAGTCATTTCCAGACTTTATGATAGTTCTGTTGGGGGAATTCTCTATACTTTTCATCCCAGAAAAGATTTCAAGTATCACTGAAACCTCAGCTTCAATGACCCAAAAAAAGTTGGGAAGGAACTGTAATTTTTCTTTCAAAAAACTCTTCTGTGCAGCTGGGGCAGAATGGCACTTTATAAATAGCTGCCTGCTCATTGAGCAGTAACAGTGTGTAGCAGACTGACAAAAATGACGCTGCTTTTAACCTCATAGTACACCGGATTCTGCCCTGAGAAAAGTGGATTTCTCTCCTATTTGTCTTGGCACAGAGACACAATGAAAGATACCTCTACCCCTGTCACACAGAAGAAATTACTTGATTCTTGAATCAGTTGAGTCACCTACGTAAGCATTCCTGAAAGTAATATTTCAGAGTATCTTAGTCAAATCATTTGTGCAAGTATGACCATGTGTGTGCGCGTGCGCATGCACGCACACACACACACACACACACACACACACACACACACTTATGGGTATATAAAAAGTTTTGTGAGTAGATAAAAAGAGAAAGGAATGACTTGGTAGGGAGAATGAGTTGATGACTGTTTTACGTTGTTGATTCCCTATCTGTTGTCTTTAAGAGATTAGCTTTTACAAAACAATTTAAATGTTTGAAATGACACATGCTGCTTGCTACTTTTGGTGGGTTAAGTTCTTATGATTTGGACAGTATCAATAAGTGTAATTTCAAGTGTCTTGATGATATATTCAGCCTACTATAACTTTTCTTAAGAAACACACCAAATTGGGTTGAAATATTTAATTTTATACTTAGAGCATGGTTTTCTTCATTCCATGCCAGTTTCTATTTTAATCCATCTTAAAGTATGGCATGGTTTTATAAAAAGATACATATTTTTCTATTTTTCCAGAAAAATGAAATAGAAAGCAATTTTAAAAAGTAACAATCGTTGTTCATCAGCTGAAGAGGGTATTGGGGTAGAGGAAAGTGAGATGCCATTTCAACATGTTGCTCACAGTTAAGTAAGGAACCCTTCAAATGGTTAAGAAAAAGTTATCTTTGACCCTTAAGAATATACTTGTGGATTTCCAAGGGTCCTTTGTCCCCTGTTTCAGAGACAGTGATTTCATAAACTCAAGTCTCATTTTATGAAATTGTTAGGGGAAGCACACTGATTGAAACCGCCCACCCCGACCAGGCACCATAGTAACCATTCGCAAGAGTTGTTTTATGACAGGAGATCCCGGTAAGGAATACAGAACTAATAAGCCACCACCAACCGAAAGAGTTCGGGAAGGGTCGAAAGAAGACACTGCGTGTCCATCCACTTCCCAGAATCCCTCTCGCTAGCATCCATCTTGGCCGACTGATGCGTGCACCACCAGGAAAGACTCTGAATTAGAATGATTGGCCAAAGACCACCCAGAAACTAATCCCATCACCATAAACCGGAGACTGCGAGCCACGTGGCAGAGCAGTTCTCCTGGGTTCCCTTACCCTACTGCTCTCCACCCGGGTGCCCTTTCCTGATAAAATCTCTTGCTTTATCAGCACATGTGTCTCTTCGGACAATTCATTTCTGAGTGTTAGACAAGAGCCAAGTTTCGGGCCCTGGAAGGGGTCCCCTTTCCTGCAACAAAACTATCTTTACAAAGGGAATTATCACCAGGAAAGGATTTGGTTTCACAACAAGTTCCCACTCCCCCCTCAAAGAAGAGCATTATTACAATAAAGACAAAATAAAAAATTATTTCTTGTATAAATTATATTTTTTATTGTCTGTATTTTATGATGCTTGGACATCTTGTGCGCTCAGTCATGTGTAACTTTTTATGACTTCACGGACTGTAGCACACCAGACTCCTTTGTCCATGAAATTTTCCAAGCAAGAATACTGGAGTGGGTTGCCATTTCCTTCTACAAGGGATCTTCCTGACCTTGGGATCAAAACTGCATCTCCTGTGTCTCCTGCATTGGCACAGTGGCTACCACTGTGCCACCTGGGAAGTCTTTTGACATCTTGGGGCCTTCTAATCCTTGACAGACTGCCACTTCTGGGGCTGACTAATTCCTGGAGATAAGAAACAATTTACTTTCAAGTACACCCTTCATATGCAAATGCCAACCCCCAACTAACAGCTTTCTCAAATTCTCACACACCATGTCAATATCCTCCCTACCCTAAATCACCCAAGGCTGGGTACCAGACAAGTGAGGACCACCCCTATAGCCCAGAGCCCACTACAATTATTTAAACTAGCCAATCCCAAAGGTCATCCATTCTTTCCTGTGAAAACCATAAAAAGGCTTTGCCGCATGGTCTTCCTTCACTCCTTCTATGTCTTGATAGACCCTAGTATTTCCTGTTTGGCCAGACATGATGTGCCATGTTCTTTCCACTTGGAAACCGTGAGTAATAAACTCTTCTTTCAAAGGCAGTTGTCTCTGAGTCTGTCACCTTACCATATTGATTAAAGCAACTCCAAGATCCCTTTCCAAGGCATTCTTAGATTCTCAGTCAGGAATCCCATTTTGAGAGACATGGCTAAAGAGCAGCAGTTCTCAAAGTGTGCGCTCTGGATCAGCAGCATCACCTTGTTAGAGATGCAAATTCTCAGAGTCCTCCCAGACTTCCTGCCTCAGAAACTCTGGGACAGGGATCCAGAGTGTTCTGATATACCCTCTAGCTAAAGAAACCCTACCCTCTAGATGCTCATGGCAATTCTGTGTGAGAGTATAGCTGTTAATAGATAACACCCTTTTCTCCTCTTTTTTTCCAGTTTTAATATTTTTAATTGCAGTATAGTTGATTTACAATGTTGTGTTAATATCTGTTGTACAGTAAACTGATATATGTTTTATTTTTTAATATTCTTTTCCATTATGGTTTATCATAAGATATTAAATATAGTCCCTTATGCTATACAGTAGGACCTTGTTTTTTATCCATTCTATAGGTAATAGGTTACATCTGCTAACCCCCACCTCCCACTCCATCCATCTGCCAGCCCCTTCCCCCCTGGGCAACCACCAATCTGTTCTCTATGCATGCATGCATGCTAAGTCGCTTCAGTTGTGTCCTACTCTTTGTGACACCATGGACTGTAACCTGCCAGGCTCCTCTGTCCATGAGATTTTCCTGGCAAGAATACTGGAGTGGATTGCCATTTTCTTCTTCACTATTCTCTATAGATGACACCTTTTAAAAAATTAATTTATTTATTTTAATTAATTACTAATTAATTAGTAATTACTAATTACTTTACAATATTGTAGTGGTTTTGCCATACATTGACATGTATCAGCCATGGGTGTACATGTGTTCCCCATCCTGGACCCCCCTCCCACCTCCCTCCCCATTGCATCCCTCAGGGTCATCCCAGTGCACCAGCCCTGAGCATGCTGTCTCATGCATCAAACCTAGACTGGTGATCTGTTTCACATATGATAATATACATGTTTCAATGCTATTCTCACAAATCATCCCACCCTTGCCTTCTTCCACAGAGTCCAAAAGACTGTTATTTGCATCTGCGTCTCTTTTGCTGTCTCGCATATAGGGTTATTGTTACCATCTTTCTAAATTCCATATATATGCATTAGTATACTGTATTGGTGTTTTGCTTTCTGACTTACTTCACTCTGTATAATGGGCTCTAGTTTCATCCACCTCATTAGAGCTGATTCAGATGCATTCTTTTTAATGGCTGCGTAATATTCCATTGTGTATATATACCACATTTTCTTATCTATTAGTCTGCCGATGGACATCTAGGTTGCTTCCATGCCCTGGCAATTGTAAACAGTGCTGCAATGAACATTGGGGGACACGTGTCTCTTTCAATTTTGGTTTCCTCAGTGTGTATGCCCAGCAGTGGGATTGCTGGGCTGTATGGCAGTTCTATTTTCAGTTTTTTAATGAATCTCTACACTGTTCTCCATAGTGGCTGTACTAGTTTGCATTCCCACCAACAGTGTAAGAGGGTTCCCTTTTCTCCACACCCTCTCCAGCATTTATTGCTTGTAGACTTTTTGATAGCAGCCATTCTGACTGGTGCAAGATGGTATCTCATTGTGGTTTTGATTTGCATTTCTCTAATAATGAGTGATGTTGAGCATCTTTTCATGTGTTTGTTAGCCATCTGTATGTCTTCTTTGGAGAAATGTCTGTTTAGTTCTTTGGCCCATTTTTTGATTGGGTCGATTATTTTTCTGAAATTGAGCTGCATGAGCTACTTGTATATTTTTGGGATTAATTGTTTGTCAGTTGCTTCATTTGCTATTATTTTCTCCCATTCTGAGGGCTGTCTTTTCACCTTGCTTATAGTTTCCTTCGTTGTGCAAAAGCTTTTAAGTTTAATTAGGTCCCATTTGGTTATTTTTGCCTTTATTTCCTTTACTCTGGGAGATGGATCATAGAGGATCCTGCTGTGATTTATGTCAGAGAGTGGTTTGCCTATATTTTCCTGTAGGAGTTTAATAGTTTCTGGTCTTACATTTAGGTCTTTAATCCATTTTGAGTTTATTTTTGTGTATGGTGTTAGAAAATGTTCTAGTTTCATTCTTTTACAAGTGGTTGACCAGTTTTCCCAGCACCACTTGTTAAAGAGATTGTCTTTTTTCCATTGTATACTCTTGCCTCCTTTGTCAAAGATAAGGTGTCCATAGGTGCGTGCATTTATCTCTGGGCTTTCTATTCTGTTCCATTGATCTATATTTCTGTCTTTGTGCCAGTACCATACTGTCTTGATGACTGTAGCTTTGCTCAAAGTCAGGCAAGTTGATTCCTCCAGTTCCATTATTCTTCCTCAAGATTGCTTTGGATATTCGAGGTTTTTTGTATTTCCATACAAATTGTGAAATTATTTGTTCTAATTCTCTGAAAAATACCTTTGGTAACTTGATAGGAATTGCATTGAATCTATAGATTGCTTTGGGTATTTTTCATTTTTCATTTTCACTATATTGATTCTTCCAACCATGAATATGGTATATTTCTCCATCTATTTGTGTCCTCTTTGATTTCTTTCATCAGTGTTTTATAGTTTTCTATATATAGGTCTTTTGTTCCTTTAGGTAGATTTATTCCTAAGTATTTTATTCTTTTCGTTGCAATGGTGAATGGAATTGTTTCCTTCATTTCTCTTTTTGTTTTCTCATTGTTAGTGTATAGGAATGCAAGGGATTTCTGTGTGTTAATTTTGTATCCTGCAAATTTACTATATTCAATGATTAGCTCTAGTACTTTTTTGGTGGAGTCTTTAGGGTTTTCTGTGTAGAGGATCATGTCATCTGCAAACAGTGAGAGTTTTACTTCTTCTTTTCCAATCTGGATTCTTTTTATTTCTTTTTCTTCTCTGATTGCAGTGGCTAAAATTTCCAAAACTATGTTGAATAGTAGTGGTAAGAGTAGACACCCTTGCCTTGTTCCTGATTTTACAGGAAATGCTTTCAATTTTTCACCATTGAGGATAATGTTTGCTGTGGGTTTATCATATATGGCTTTTATTATGTTGAGGTATGTTCTTTCTATTCCTGCTTTCTGGAGGGTTTTTATCATAAATGGATGTTGAATTTTGTCAAAGGCTTTTTCTGCATCTATTGAGATAATCATATGCTTTATATCTTTCAATTTGTTAATGTGGTGTATCACATTGATTGATTTGCAGATATTAAAGAATCCTTGCATCCCTGGGATAAATCCCACTTGGTCATGATGTATGATCTTTTTAATATGTTGTTGGATTCTGTTTGCTAAAATTTTGTTGAAGATTTTTACATCTATATTCATCAGTGATATTGGCCTATAGTTTTCTTTTTTGTGTGGCATATAGATGACACCATTTTCTTACTTGAATTTCTAGGTTCTCTTTTCATTCTTCTGTCCCTTTTTACTCCTGCACCTTTTGGGGGCACCAGCACTTTCTTTCAAGAAGTTATCTGTGTAACACTGGCATTATTTCCTGGTCATTAAAGTCACCCTCCTAAGGTATCAATTTCACTCTTTGAAAGCAAAACTCATCATCATCATCTCAGGATTGTACAAGTGCAGGCACAGCCTTGAGAGTGACATCTCCTAACATTTTGTGTCCTAGCTCCCCCTTGCTGCACCCAAATCCTAGCCCCAGGTCCACAGTAGCCACTAGTCACTGGGGCTAAAGGGCAGAGTGCTGAGGAGAAATCAAGTTTGAAAATTCTAGATCAGTGCCCAAATTGCCAATATCTGTATGCCTTTATCTGCTCGTTTCTCTCTCGCAAAGAAAATCAGTCTTTTCCTCAAACTGAAACTTTTTTTTGCAATGCTGGCTGGCTTGCAGGATCTTAGTTCCCTGACAAGAGATTGAACCCAGGCCCTTGGCAGTGAGAGCATGGAGTCCTAACCACTGGACTGCCAGGGAATTCCCTGAAACCTTCTTAAAATGTGGAAGTTTTAAGACATCTTTATGATATCATCTCTTGTTACTTGTCAGAAACAGACTAAAACACTATAAATATGTATATATATATATATATATATATATATATAATCTTTTTCTCATTTTATTTATTTTAATTCAATTTTTATTAGAGTATAGTTGTTTTGCAATGCTGTGTTAGTTTCTGTGTGTTGTGCTTAGTCGCTTAGTTGTGTCCAACCCTTTGCAACTCCATAGACTGTAGTCTGCAGGCTCCTCCATCCATGGAATTCTCTAGGCAAGAATATTGGAGTGGGTTGCCATGCCTTCCTCCAGGGGATCTTCCCAACTCAGGGACTGAACCCAGGTCTTCCGCATTGCAGGTGGATTCTTTACTGTCTGAGCCACCAGGGAAGCCCATGTTAGTTTCTACTGTACAGCAAAGTGAATCAGCTACATGTATACATATATTGCTGCTTTTTTAGATTTTCTTCCAGTTTAGGTCATCACAGAGGATTGAGTAGAGTTCCCTGTGCTATACAATATGTTCTCATTAGTTGTCTATTTTATACACAGTATCAATAGTTTATATGTATCAATCTCAATCTTCCAATTCATCCCACCCCTCCTTTTCACCCTCCTTATCCATCCGTTTGTTCTCTATGTCTGTGTCTCTACTTCTGTTTTGCAAATAAGATCATCTATTCAATTTTTCTAGATTCCACATATATACATTAATATACAGCATTTGCTTTTTCTCTTTTAGACTTTCTTTACTCTTAAATATATAATCTTGATGAAAACATTTCCATAATCATTTTCAACCGAGTGAAAGTTCTCTTTCTTCGCCAAGTGGTGAAAAAGAATCCAAAAGAACATGCTACAGTTTAATAGGGAGCCTTATTAAAATGAATATACTCCTACTTGTTTCTCACAAATACAAGTTTTCTTTCCCTTGTTTGCATAGATGAATGTTTAAACTTTTCCTAATCCATGTGTGTAGTGACATCACTAGTTTATTTGCCAAGTAAACAAATCAGCATGTGAGGCCCCATGGGCAAAAGACATAAATATTTCCTAATCATTATAACTGTCTCCCCATATTTGTCTGGCTCCTAGTACAAAAAAAAAAAAAAACCATCATTTTTAAAAGCCTTCCAAAATTTCACTAAAGAAGCTCAAAATTCCAGGGGAAGTGTGAGGATGGGAGAAGAATGGAATGGAGTTCTGGCTGAAATCCATTGTGGCACCTTGTAAAAGTCACTTAGCCTCTCAGGCCCATATATTCTCTTCTTCTTATTTTAGATAATGTCTAAAGCCCAATGAACCCCCATGACTCAAAGCTTCTACACAGAGAGAGTTGGATCCCTTCTCCTTGTCCCACTCCAAGACTTGGTCAACTGTAAGGTGAACACAGCTTTGGCACTGGAATGGATGGTGTCATTGCTCCAGAAGCACAGTGGTCTGGGATTGCCTCCTGCCCTGGAAGAACCTCACCATTCATTGCCATATAACCCCCCTCTCAGGCAGCCCACCTATGATTTGGGAAAACTCTTGCCCTGGGGTAGGGCTTTCCTATTGACTTTCCTCCAGGCAGGAGGCACATGGTTTTAATTTCCCAATGTGATGAAGTTAAATTCTTCTTCTAACACAATGGTTCTCAACCTTGGCTGCACTTTCACATCACCTGAGGAACTCTTAAAAGTAACAATATCTAGGTCCTACCCCCAGGGATTCTGATATTGGCCTGGGTATGGCCAAGTCACTGGGATTTTCAAAAGATCCCCAGATGGTTCCAAATGCAGCCAGATCCCAGGACTGCTGTGGTGGTGATGCTGTATTGTGATTCAAAAGGCTGGCTTCAGGTCCCTCTTGAAGTTGGATAGTAAAAGAAAAGAGGAAGAAAGAAATGGCCATGGAAGAGGACCAGAGGAGAAATGAATGGCTGAAGGAGGAAGGATTAGGCAAGTACTGAAGACAGTCTCCACCGACCGCAGAAATTAGGGGCTGAACAAACACATCGTGCTGGTGGGACAGCCATTCTTTGCAGGCAGCTGACTCCCTGGCTTGGTTTCTGGCTTCATGAGAGCCCAGGGGACATGAAAGTTAATCCCATGCAGAGATGTGTCTGTTTTCCATCTGGCTCTCTGCTCTCCCTCCCTAAACACTGCCTTGTGTGGGGACTGCTAAGTGGGCACACTTTCTCCGTGTGCCACACTGGGCTTGGCACGTGTGATCAAGGATGCAGCCGGGCTGCTAAAGACAGGAGCCGGGTCCCCCTGCAGACCCCTTGATTGGGTAACCAATAGAACTATATCACACACAAATGACTGCACTTCTGAGTCTGGGCTTTAATTGCCTTTCCTTGCAAAACAGGCTCCTAGGTAGCTGAAGAGAATCAATTTGGAAAAGGTATTTCTTTGGTTGAGTGAGGTATTACACTAAAAACAGTCGCCTGAGAACAAAAGCGACAGCATTAAAAACTGACAGGCCTATAAACCCCAGGGCACTCAGACAGATCCCTTAGTTTATATAACACCTTACAGCTTCCCAAACACTCCAACAGACACTTTTGGGTTCAGTTCAGAGCATCCCCAGGAGGCAGGTAAAACATTAACCATCTCCTTGGTGGCTCAGATGGTAAAGAATCTGCCTGCAATGTGAGAGACCTGGGTTCAATCCCTGGGTCGGGAAGCTCCCCTGGAGAAGGAAATGGTTACTCACTTCAGTATTCTTGCCTGGAGAATTCCATGGACAGAGGAGCCTGGCAGGCTACAGTCCATGGGGACGCAAAGAGTCGGACATGACTGAGCGACTAACACTTTCAACACTTTATATATAAGGATGCAAAAGCTCAAAGTGGCTTAGTAGCTGATCCAAGATGTCACAGTCATTGTGCACGTTCTGGACCTATCTGTTCTTGGTCTATTTTCCTTGCCTTTCTTGTTCTGCCTTGCAGGGCAGGGAGCTCGACCCCCTCAGGCCAAACTGTGGAGGAGGCTCCTTGCATCAGGTTCAGCTGATGGAAGGAAGGGTGGGAGACATGGTGGAGAAAGGAAGAAGCTAGTCCCCTACACTGCCTCTGGTGGTTTCTCCTGCACTGACAGTATCTTTTTCCTTGTTGGTCAGATTTGTCCTGATGCAAGCTTTGGCTGGCTGCCTCCCATCCCTCAGTGCCTGCTTGTGTCATGGCTTGGTCCCTTCCTCCCTCTGCTTTTGTATGTCCCTGCTGTTGTTCATCTTGGAGTTGCCAAGTGGCTTGTTTGTCTTCTCAGTGATTCCTTTACCTGAGTAACCAGCTCCCTGCATTAAAGTGCTCTGTGTTAAACACTCGAGAGTTCTGTTTACCAGTGAGACTCTGTATCAGGCAGGTCCTGGCAGGAACCAGATGGTGCACTCAACAGGGGAACCGAACAGAGTTGAATAAAGAGGCTGTTTACACTGATGGAGGCAGGTTGATGGAAACTGACAGGGCATGGTGGGGAATTGCTAGGAACTCACTTACCCTGGACCAGCTAGGGCAAGGGGAGGCGGTTGTATTACCAGAATCAGATAAGGGCTACTGACTCAGAAGACACCTGCTCTTCCTGATATGAGCTGTGGCCATAGGTATAGGGGGCTTCCCTTGTGGCTCAGCTGGTAAAGAATCTGCCTGCAATGTGGCATACCTGGGTTTGATCCCTGGGTTGGGAAGATCCCCTGGAGAAAGGAAAGGCTACCCACTCCAGTATTCTGACCTGGAGAATTCAATGGACTGTATAGTCCATGGGGTGGCAAAGAGTCGGACATAACTGAGTGACTTTCACTTCACATTATAGGTATAGGAACTGCTCAAATCACACCTTGATGGTGAGGGAGGGAGAAGAATAAATATATCTTTATCTTCTTTCATCTCCTGTCTCCTGCTCGTGCCTCTCAGTAATCAAACCTAACTGAAAGCCAGGGATGGTGGACAATGCATGACGTGATCCATAGGGGTCAGTCTCCAGAGGCACAGCCAGTGCAAAGGAAAGAAGGGAGGGATGTGTGTGTGTGTGTGTGTGTGTGTGTGTGTGTGTGTGTGTGTGTTGGAGAAGGAGAAACTAAAGACAGCAACCAGTTCGACTCATATGGCCAATAAAATCAGGACTAGCACCCTGATGTTCTAATTTCAAATCTCAAGTTTTTTTCTGCTTCACCAGGTAGATTAGACATGACTCTTCTATCTTTGCTTCTGATTATTGCATACAGTAGGGTCAATATTTAGGCAAGTCAAGCTTTTACCTGTGACTATGGGATCCTAAAACCCTCTCTGGGAATGGTCTTCAGAAGGATGGTTTATCTGATAGATCTCTTGAGAATAATCTCATTCTGATCGAGGAGATTTTAACTAACTCTGAGCTTTTCCTGTGTGTATGTGTGTGTGCTGATTTCTTTTTTTTTTTTTTCAATGAGCAAATAGTTTTATAATTTTTTAAATTGCACTATTTTATTTCAAGGTTCACAAAAAGATTTTCTGGGCAATAGCAAATAGTTATATAATATTTTTAATTGCACTATTTAATTTTCAGAGATGATTTATGCCTCCAACCCCCAGCCTCATTTCTTGATTCTAAACAATATTCCTGAGTTTTCACAAATTGAAAACTTCTTTGTTTTACAGACAAGGCAACCTGAGCCCCTAAGGGAAGTGGCTTGTCCCAAGTCTCCCTGCCACTTGGGAACAGAGCTGGGACTAGACCCAGATTCCCTGCATCCCTTTAGCACCACCATCCTGCTCCTAGTGTAGACTGGTTTTGCCTCTGTAAGAACAATATTCACCACCTTTTCCTGGGAAAGCTTCTGTGAGCCTAAGCTCTTCAGGTAGAAGAAGCAGAGAGAGAGCAAGAGAGGGGTAGGAGGGTGAGCTGAAGCTGGCCAGGAGAGGAGGTGCAGGCAGTGAGTGACAACATGGAGAAAGAGGGGGGCACAACTGTGAGAAGACCTGGCGGGCAGGGAGGGGTACAAGGACTAAGCAACCAACGTACATCAGAATAAACACAGAATACCATGACCCTCCATTGCAGTTTCCTGGGCAAATGCATCTGAATTTGTTTTTACTAAAACTAACATCTGTGGAGCCATGATGGGCTGGGGCTTTTGCCAGACTCAAAGTGCTTTATTGGTTTCTGCACACTGTGAAGTCGCCCTCCCCCCACTCAGCAGCAGGGCTTTTTATAGACACATGCTTTGTCTCAGGAGGAAGGCAAGGCTGAAATGGATTGCTTAATGTTCTAGACTGGAGTGAATCTGGTAATGTCTGAGGAAATGCCAGAGAGTGTTCCTTATTATTTCACTCGGGCCCATTTGAGTACTTAGTATCTGTGTGGGGCTGAGATTTCAGTCTGCCTTTAAGTGGCTTAGCTGTGTAGCATAGTTTAGCTTTTCTTAAGTGACAGAAAACTTGGGTACAGAGCCCAGAGTAACTTTGGAGCAACTGCACAATAATGAAACATGGGAGAAATGTAGGGACATCTTGAGAAAAAATAAACATGCCCCATTGCCTGGTAAAACTCCGCTCACAACCCACAACTCGGGTCACTCAATATTTAAACCATGAGGTACCACAAAATGTTCCAGCAGCTATGAGCTGAAGCAGAGAAATACTGCCAAGCAGGCAAACATGTTTGATATGCTCTTTTTTTCCTTTCCTTCTTGTCTTCTCCCTCTCTCTTTGTGGGTGTCTCTGCAACATTCTGCTGCCCTGACTCCCAGAAGTCTCCAGTCACAAGCAACATTGAACTTGGACCCTTCACTTGAGTTTCAGACTCGCCCTTCAACTCGTCAGCAACACATCCATTCCTTGAGGGCCTGCATTGGCAGAAATGGCCTTTAAAATCCCACACTGAGATTTTTGTTTCTAAACTTTGAGTCACTGAGAAAATCAAGGTGATTCTCCAATTTATATTATAGTGTGAATGGCTTATGAAAGTTAGATGTGTTAGCCCTCCTAAGGATATTTGCACTTTTCAAAGTGGACACTGGATTCACATATACACACGGCTATATATAAAATAGGTAACCAACAAGGACCTACTATTGGTTAGCACTCAGCACAAGGAAATATACTCAATATTTTGTAATAATCTATAAGGGAAAAGAATCTGAAAAATAATATATATATATATATATGTATAGATAGATAGATATAGATATAATCTGAATCACTTTTTTGTATACCTGAAACTAACACAACATTTCAAATCAACTATTCTTCAGTGTTTAAAATTTAGCTGATTAATTAAAATAAAAATGAAGCCAGGAGATGTCCTCAGGTGACAGAGTGTCAATTGCAGTGATAAAGTACTGGTCTCAGATCTACTGCCATCATCAGTGACCTTAAGCAAGTAAATTATACTCATACTCTCTCTCTCTTGCAAAACCTCAGTTTCCTCATTTATAAAAATGTAGATAATTATTTTAACCATAAGACTCTGGTAAGGATTAAGTAAAATGATGCAGGTAAAAATACTGGGCAATACATGGACTCTATGCAGATAAAAGAGATTGTATAACTCAAACACAGTCAATGATGGTTGGCTTTGGCCTTCCTAGTGTTACTTTCTTCACACTAATACAAGTTCTAGGCATATATTACTGATGTAATATGTAGCTTATTAGAGGGTAGAGGGAGCTAGTGATTGGATTTTTCCAGGTGTGAGCACCAAAATCATGACTATAAGAGTCTAATGGGATCAGTCCAGTCCAGGTAAGTATATATAATTTTTTCTGGAGGGTTTCTTTAGCTCTCAACTTCCTTTTTATTTTTCTTTTTCAGGCCACACCATGTGACTTGTGGGACCTTAATTCCCCACCAGGGATTGAACCTAGACTCTCAGCGATGGAAGCATCAAGTCCTTACCACTGGACAGCCAGGTAATTCCCAGGTCTGAACTTTCTGAAGTCAACAAAAGAGTTAGTTCAGAAAGACATAGCTGAGTCTATAAGAAAATCCACTAAAAAGGCTAGTAAATATGGTGTCTGCTGACAGAACAAAATCAACGCAGGTCACAAACTGTCCAATTGATATTTGATTCCTATTTACAGTTCTTTATTATATCTACTTCCATTGTAATAATCAAGAGCTACACAAATATCAAAGGAAAGTTGAGTCACACCCCTCCTTCTGCCTTCTTCTCCCAACAGAAAAGGTCTTTGTTCACTGGCCCAGAGGAATCAGGCCAAATTTACTTTCCCAGGGACACCTCTAACCATCCCCGAAACACTCACCCTTCCAAAGGCACAATCACTGCATGCCCTCTGCCGGTTCAGAATGAGTGGTTGATATTGTGTGCCTCCACTGTTGGCAGGACTCAGTTTTCTCCTCAGCTTTGAGTTTCATGTGTCTGTCAGTTATGGAACCCCAAGCCAGGGCATGAAGCCTTAGACAAGAACGTTTTTCAATCTGTGAGCCTCTTTATATAGGAAGTCTGACAGATCACACATTTAGAAGTTGCCTTAGTTGAAATAAAAGTTGAAATACACGAAATGAGTCTATCATAAAAAATCTAAATCAGTACTGTCCTGTAGAACTTTCTGTTATGATTGAAATTTCTAGATCTGTGCTGTTCAATATGGTTATCGAGCACTTGAAATGCGACCAAATTTTAGTTTATTTTTCTTAAGTTTCTATAGCCACATGGGGCTAGTGGCTGCCATGAGGATCAATGTGCATTCTGGAACATATGGTAGCCTCACTTGTTTACCTCTATTATGACTTTTTTTCTGATTACACCTTTGTGCTACTGTCTCTATAGGCTCCCTCACATTCCCCTAACATCCTAAAATGATTATACCCACTGATACAAAAACTGAAACTAGCATAAAAATTATCCATTCTGTGTCCAACTACATCACATGTCAAGAATTTCATCCTGAGAACTCAACACGGTTGCATTTAAAGAGTTTTCTTATTTAACACTAGGATAGCACTTGGGCTTCCTTGGTGGCTCAGATGGTAAAGAATCTGCCCTCAGTGAGAGATACCTGGGTTTGATCCCTGGATCGGGAAGATGCCCTGGAGAAGGGAATGGCAACCCACTCAGTATTATTTCCACAGAATCCCATGGGCAGAGGAGTCTGGCAGGGTACAGTCCATCAAGGGATCACAAAGAGTCAGCCACCACTGAGCAGCTAATATACACACACATGATAGCACTTACTACGTGCCTGGCACAAATTATTGATCATTATGAACCCATTTAAATTTTCATGACAATTCTATTAGGTAGGTCTTCTTATCATCCCCATGTCACAGATGAGGAAACTGAGTTGTAAAGAGGTCAACAATTTGCTGTATGAGTCCTAGTCAAGAGGTGGCAAAGTCCGGATTCAAGCCCAGAGAGTCTGTCTTCAGACTCCCTACATATTGGCTTCCAAGCTCCTAGCTCTTCTAGATCAACCTTGCTCTACCCTGCAATCATCACCCTCTGAATTTCTACATCATTGACCTTCTGTATGGGTCACCCAACATGGAGCAGAAGCTCTCTGCTAATCCTGTTGGTGCCAGGAAACAAACAAAAGTGAGGGAGCAGCACCACTCATGGAGATGGAGGTACCACTGGGGCATGGAATGCCCAGCAATGGCTAGGTAAAGAAAGGAGAAAAACCTGAAATTGCCAATCCCCTCCCCCACCCCCCTACACATATATCATGCCACCTGAAGAAGAAAATATTTTACACTATACTGACTTACTGTTTCTTGGAAATATACTTTAGCATTCTGCATTGAACCTCAAGATCTGGCATGATGATGTTACCTTTAAATTCTGCTCTGCTGTTCCCAATTTTCTTGTTTTTGCGCTGTGTTGTTGGAATCTAATAACCCATACCTATTAAACCGAAGACGTGAAGATCCTGGGGCACCCCAGACTTAAGTGGCTCTCCAATGAAACCAGAACAATAATCAGAACTAAGCCTCTGGAATCTGGGGGCCTAACAGAAGTCAATTTCTCCAAACATAAAAGGGACAACAACGGTTTTGATGTGGAAGCTTTACTCTGACCTTTCCAAGCTCTGTATGGAATGAACCCCAAAATTATTGCTGGCTCTGATTGAAACAACAGATCAGGTATCCAACTGCTCACCTTCATAGAATCGTTCAACTTCAGTGAGGAGATGTAGAAAAATCAAAGAATGCAATGGTCGGTTGGTTCTGAAATGAAAATCAGTTTCAACCGATGATCCTGTATTATCCAGTAACGTGCAAGAATATGGTCCATTTCCCACCCCTTTCCTTCAATCACAGTGCATTTCAAGGAGCATGTTTTAATTTACTTGTTCAATTTGTTTTTTATGTTTTCCAGGAAAATGAAAAGAAAAGAATTTAAAGAAATATAGCTAACATGTATTCAGGAGGAGAAAAATCTGCCATCTATGATTTCAACAAACATTTAACATCCCCAAATTTTCCTATAATGGTGGCTTTTGGCTTTAAAGAAACCATAGTGGAAATAATGCAGACATGTCTTACTACAGCTGGCTACCCACTCCAGTATTCTGGCCTGGAGAATTCTGTGGACTGTTTAGTCCATGGGATCACAAAGAGTCAGACACAACTGAGTGACTTTCACTTCCTACTACAGCTGAAATATGAATAAAAGAAAAGCCCTATAAATAAGAAGTAAAAGCCTGAGACAGTGGCTGTCCGACTTAACTACAATTTGCATTTGCCAAATTTGAATTATTTGTCTTGCTATTTTGGCAAGATAACACAGTGTTCCTTTTCCCTGTAACTAAAGAAGGACAAAGATGTGGCAAGTAGTTCACTATTGGTTAATGCTTCAACGATGAGTCTGTGGGAAATATGAACCAGTATGGCCCGGAAAAAGGCAAATATGACTTTAACAGACTGGAAACATTAGTAATGGATGAAAGGACAATTGGTATTCGATTATGCTTGGTCCTATTCATTTCTGTTTTCACTGATTGTGACAAATACTTACTGTAGGATTTGCTGGAAAACATGTCATTTGTTTAAATCATTAAATAAATATGCAATATTTAAAAAGGAATGTTTCATTTTTACCAGTTCCCTGTAGAAATTAAAGTGCAGTCAGTTCATTAACAATTTGGAATTTTATTTGATTCTGGTGATAATGTAATGACAACATCACAGGAAAAATGAGCTATTTCATCATGGCTTTTGGATAAGCCATGTAGCTGTAAGCTTTTAAAAAGTATATGTACACAAAGAAAGCTCTAGTAATCATGAACTGTGATATAGTGAACTGTTGGGTTTTTTTTAATCAAAAATTGTCAAATGGTGCATTAGCAATATATCAATTGGAATTACGATGAAAATGACACCTTGGTTTAAAATGAGGTGCTATCTCCTTTCTTTAAAAGATTTACTTCAATACGTAGAGACCTCACTATTAAGGACCCTGGATTTATACTCAGGCCTGTGAGTTGCCTGCCTAATATATATATCCGCATAGCATTTTTAGCTGTGATTTCTCTTATTTATGAGCTATTATATGCTTCCTGTTATATAATATTTGTATGATACTATTGATTTGCAAATGAATTAATATGCTGAAATCATTAAATACTTGCAATAAAATATAATATAAAATATAACATAACGCTTGCAATAAAAACAATATTTTGCATTTATATGGCATATCTTTCTATCTTCCAACTATCTCCACTCAGATCATGGGTACCTTGAACTCAGTATGTCCAGATAAGAACTCTTTACATTCACCCAGAACTTGCTTCTCCTCTCTTCTCTCAGTTAATGCCACCACCAATCACCAAGGTGCCAAAGCCAAAAACTGGGCACAGTCTTAGATTCCTCTCTGTTCCTTCACCGCCTCATCAAAGTTCATCAAGTCTGCTGATTTCTGTTTCCTTAGAATCAACCAACTGTGTCTTTTTCCCTCCATCTCAACACTCTATTTCAAGTCAGCACCATCTTGTGCCTGGGAAGATCCCCTGGAGGAGGGCATGGCAACCCACTTCAGTATTCTTGCCCGGAGAATCCCATGGACAGAGGAACCTGGCAGGCTACAGTCCATAGAGTCGAAAGAGCCAGACAGGACTGAAGTGACTGAGCACGCACGCCAGCACCATCTTGTGCACAGATTCTTGAAAAAGCCTCTTAAATGGTCTCTGTAGCTCTGAGGTTATTCCCACATGGCCCCTGAGTATGTCCAAATTTCTCATCATGGTCCATCAATTCATGATCCCCCCCCTTATGCTTTTCATTCATTTTTCTCACTCTCCCCCTTTTCTGCCTGATATTCTAGGCTGGTCCTCTTCATTTTTCATTCCCTCTTACTCCTCTTTCAGGGTCCTACTGAAGTAAGTCCTCCTGGAAGCCCTCCCTCCACAATCTCAGACTGACTACTCCTCCTTTGCCCGTGTTGACACTTGATACACTGTACTGTAACTGGTGATTTACTTGCCTGACTCACAGTGCCTTGGAGAGAAAGAGTGGGTCTTTCTCAAGTCTGTATTTCCAGGGCCCAGCACATCTCGTCCTAAGGGTGCAATAAAAATTTGCTTAATGAACGAATGAAATCCAATATACCTCACACAAACAGCAAAATAAAAGCCCACTGCTATGTGCCACCTCTGCGTTAGAACAAATAGAAAATAGCCCAGGTCTTATAAGCTGTTAGCCAACAGATGCCAAAAGGAAACCGAGGCTCATATACAGCTGCCAAATAAGCCAAGGTAGATCAGAGCCCCCACCCCAACCCCTATCTCCAAGATAAGGATATTCATCTCTTTCATCTTCCACATAAGGTCTCTTGTTGCCTGCATCCTTTTTGTTCATCTTTCTCTATTTAAAGGCTGCATTTGTGTTTATGTAAACCCAATTTCACCCAAGTTGATTCATGATGTTTTCAAAACAAATCATAAGACAGAATCATAAAGAATAATAATATCTAATATTTGTTGAACACTTAACTGTATATCAAGCACCATAGCAAGTAATTTGCATACATTATCTCATTAAATTCTCATAACAATCCTTTTGGAATATTGTCCCTATTTTACAGCTGAGAAAAAAAATTCTTGGGAGGGTGGTTGCAGGGGATGTGAGCAGTGGGGAATAGGAAGTTGTTTACTAGATACAGACTTTCAGTTTTGAAAGATGAAAAGAGCTGGAGATTGGCTGCCCAACAATGTGAATGTACTAAGCACTACTGATCTGTGCACTAAAAGTTGTTAAGAAGGTAAATTTTATGTTTCATGTATCTTAGCACATTTTCTTTTTTTTTTTCCCTTAGCACATTTTCTACAAATAAATAAATCAACATGAAAATTAAAGAAGACTCAAAGAATGTAGTGGAAAGATACAAAATGAAAACAGTAGTTGTGTTGCAGGAATACCACTGAAATAGTTGTTCTATTCAAATGATACATTTTATCTGGTATACTTTTCTCTGTTTACAAATTTTCCTGCAATACATATAAAACATAATTTGGAGCACCATTGAAAGGTGAGTACTGTGTGAAATATCCTATGTTGTTGTTGCTCAGTCACTCAGTCATGTCCGACGCTTTATGACCCCATGGACTGCAGCATGCCATGCTTCCTTGTCTTTCACTATCTCCCGGAGTTTGATCAAACTCATGTCTATTGAGTCAGTGATACCCATCCAATCATCTCATCCTCTGGTGTCCCCTTCTCCTCCTGCCCTCAATCTTTCCCAGCATCAGGGTCTTTTCAAATGAGTCAGCTCTTCGCATGAGGTGGCCAAAGTATTGGAGTTTCAGCTTCAACATCAGTCCTTCCAATGAACACCCAGGACTGATCTTTAGGATGAACTGGTTGGATCTCCTTGCAGTCCAAGGGACTCTCAATAGGCTTCTCCAACACCACAGTTCAAAAGCATAAATTCTTCAGTGCTCAGCTTTCTTTATAGTCCAACTCTCACATCCATACATGACCACTGGAAAAACCATAGCCTTGACTAGACAGACCTTTGCTGACAAAGCAATGTCTCTGCTTTTTAATACGCTGTCTAGGTTTGTCATAACTTTCCTTCCAAGGAGTATGCGTCTTTTAATTTCATGGCTGCAGTCACCATCTGCAGTGACTTTGGAGCCCACCAAAATAAACTCAGCTACTGTTTCCACTGTTTCCCCATCTATTTGCCATGAAGTGATGGGACCAGATGCCATGATCTTAGTTTTCTGAATGTTGAACTTTAAGCCAACTTTTTCACTCTCCTCTTTCACTGTCATCAAGAGGCTCTTCAGTTCTTCACTTTCTGCCATCAGGGTGGTGTCATCTGCATATCTTAGGTTATTGATATTTCTCTCAGCAATATTGATTCCAGCTTGTGCTTCTTCCAGCCCAGCATTTCTCATGATGTACTCTGCATATACGTTAAATAAGCAGGGTGACAATATACAGCCTTGACATACTCCTTTTCCTATTTGTTCCAGTCTGTTGTTCCATGTCCAGTTCTAACTGTTGCTTCTTGACCTGCATACAGATTTCTCAGGAGGCAGGTGAGATGGTCTGGTATTCCCATCTCTTTCAGAATTTTCCACAGTTTATTGTGATCCACACAGTCAAAGGCTTTGGCATAGTCAGTAAAGCAGAGAGAGACGTTTTTCTGGAATTATCTTGCTTTCTCGATCATCCAGCAGATGTTGGCACTTTGATCTCTGGTTCCTCTCTCTTTTCTAAAACCAGCTTGAACATCTAGAAGTTTACAATTCATGTATTGTTGAAGCCTGGCTTGGAGAATTTTAAGCATTACTTTACTAGTGTGTGAGATGAGTGCAATTGTGCGGTAGTTTGAGCTCTCTTTGGCATTGCCTTTCTTTGGGATTGGAATGAAAACTGACCTTTTCCAGTCCTGTGGCCACTGCTGAGTTTTCCAAATTTGCTGGCATATTGAGTGCAACACTTTCACAGCATCATCTTTCAGGATTTGAAATAGCTCAACTGGAATTCCATCACATCCACTAGCTTTGCTCATAGTGATGCTTCCTAAGGCCCACTTGACTTCACGTTCCAGGATATCTGGCTCTAGGTGAGTGATCACATCATCGTGGTTATCTGGGTCATGAAGATCTTTTTTGGACAATTCTTCTGTGTATTCTTGCCACCTCTTCTTAACATCTTCTCCTTCTGTTAGGTCCATACCATTTCTGTCCTTCATTGAGCCCATCTTTGCATGAAATGTTCCCTTGGTATCTCTAATTTTCTTGAAGAGATCTCTAGTCTTTCTCATTCTATTGTTTTCCTCTATTTTTTTGCATTGATCGCTGTGGAAGGCTTTCTTATCTCTCCTTGCTATTCTTTGGAACTCTGCATTCAAATGGGAATATCTTTCCTTTTCTCCTTTTCTTTTTGTTTCTCTTCTTTTCACAGCTATTTGTAAGGCGTCAGACAGCCATTTTGCTTTTTTGCATTTTTTTTCCTTGGGGATGGTTTTGATCTCTGTCTCCTGTCCAGTGTCACTAACCTCCATCCATAGTTCATCAGGCACTCTATCAGATCTAGTCCCTTAAATCTATTTCTCACTTCTACTGTATAATCATAAGGGATTTGATTTAGGTCATACCTGAATGGTCTAGTGGTTTTCCCCACTTTCTTCAACTTCAGTCTGAATTTGGCAATAAGGAGTTCATGATCTGAGCCACAGTCAGCTCCCGGTCTCCTTTCTAAACTTCCAACATCTTGTCCTTTGCACTTTCAATTGTATAAAATATCTCTGAGAATTCCTTTAATGTGACGTTTTTGCCAATGTTACTTCCTCTGGAACATCTATATTCTTTTCATCACAACCATTTTCTTCATTTATAAATCTGTTGAGTTCTTCATGAAGTTCTTCTGACTGCATATCTAGAATCTCTTGAGGGCAAGGTCAACATTCTCACAGTAAGCTATTTTTACCGATAACTTCATTTATGTTTAATTCAAATTTAACTTACAGTATTGCCATTTTTCATTTCTTGGTTCGCCAATTTCCTCTTTCAATTATTCATTCTTGTAAAATGTCATATGGTTTTATCATTGGATAACAAGCAGACAACACAAGTACAGGCTTTGCCGTCACAGTGTGAACTGAATAACAGATTTACACACACCAATTACAAACAGACTTTGAAAGGCGTGATGCAACTGGTCACTGATTGTGATGTGCATCTGTTATTTACATAGCAATCTGTGGACTGAAAAACTATCTGCAAAGTTTATACTTCATGCAATTACTGAGCTTTAATATACCATGGTAACTGAAATTTGCATCATGTTGTTGGGGAACTGGTGTTTTTACATGAACTGTGGTATCTGAAAGTTTTGCATATCAGAACCACGCAAAGTAAAGACTGTCTATAAAGCAAAACCACGAGTTTTCATAGCCACTGTCTCACAACTCTTGAGTAAATGAGTGCTTCTCCAGCATTAGTTGATTTGCTCAAGTAACTTGGTAATCATGGGGTGACCAACAGTGTCTCTAGAACTCTTATACAAGTGCCCCTCTATCCCACAGGGAAGGGAAGATGGCTTGGTGTTGTGACCAAGGCCTTTAGATATGTGGGATTGAAGACTTGTAAAGAAGAAAATTCCAGGCTCAAATTCTGCTCCTGAAAGTGCAATATTTTCAGTGGAAGGATGAAGGTTTACATGAGGCAAGTATCTGATGGTACCTGTGACTGCAAAAGACCCCTGAGAAGACAGGTAGCACTCATCTACTGCCTCAAATTTGAATCTTTTCTTGAAACAGCTCATAGCATCACATGCACTAACCAAGGGGTGTTTCTGAACAGTTGCCTACTAAACATGTTGCTGAGAAAAGAACTAAACACTGATAGGCAACAGACTGATCTGGAACTATTCCAAGTTACAGAGAGACTGCTGAGAAAAATCACCCAAGAGGAGCTGTTTGGGGGTTTCTTTGACTACTATTTACTAGCCTATGTGACATTTTATAAAATGTATAAATGTATAAAAACTTACTCTTTCATTCAGCAAATATTAGTAATTACTGAGTACCCACTCTAGCTTATTCTATGCAAGGTCCTGGGATGAGGTGGTAAAGGTGACTGACTTCCCAAACAAGATTCCCAAGGTGGTATGACAATGTGTAAAGGGGGAGGGTTATTTGGGGAAAGTTTTTTTTGAGGGAGTGATATTCAAGCTGAACTTTGAATGACATGCAGGTTGGACTTCCCAAAGGCCTGACATGTTGTTCCCCCATTGTTGGAAGACTTATGGAATTTACATAGAAAATGATTCTTTTTCCTATTCCTTTTTTAGGCCAAAAGAAAACTCCTCTAAATTTGATAGATTTACTTTATTTTTCCAAATCACAAGCTTCTAAGCCAACTTGGCTTGCTCTGGACCTCACTTACAGGTTATCTGGCCCTTCTCTTTGTGCAAGGACCTGCCCTGATCTACCTGCCATGGCCCATTCTCTGATTGTCACCCTGTCCTCCCCATTTTCCTTACTCTGGCCTTGCCTTGCCCACGAATCTGACATATACAGTTGACAACCTGGCTACAAACTGGGCTCTTCTGAACAGCTCTGATTGTCTAGGCCAGTGTCCAAACCTCTGATGTTGACTCTGTGTCCATCAGCATAGCTGCCCCTTGACTGACCACAGCCTTTCTCACAGCACCTGAACATTTTGTTAAATGCATACAATAAGAACCCCAAGATGTTCTACCCTAGTCCCACTAAAATGTAAGTTCCTCAAAGGCAGAATCAATGTCTCCCTCATCCCAAGCAGTATGCTTGGCACAGTCCTCACAAATTCATCTGTAAACACCCTAGTTCCCTGCCCTCTTGGCAGAGGGCCAGGCATAGCTCTGAGATGTGCACTGGACAGTTTCCCAGAGGTCCCCCATGGCAATGAGCCCCAGTTGTCCACAGTGATAACCTACTAAGTATCATACCCTTTATTGGATGCTTTCTCTTCCTTGTCTTCCTTCCTCATTCTTCTGCTCATGTTACCTGGGATCACCTTCCAGATAAAATGCTTGCACTCACATCCTTATCCCAGGATCTGCTATAGGGAGAACACAGACTCAGTCAGCTCTCTATGAGAGAGTACCTTCTCCCTTACATGACTCATCTCAACGAATCTTCAAGGCAACTTTAGGAGGTACTTGTTTTATTTTTCCTGTCTTGTGGAGAAGAAATTGAGGCCCTGAGAAGTTAACTGGCCCTAGATTACACAATCAGAAAAGGCAATGGCACCCCACTCCAGTACTCTTGCCTGGAAAATCCCATGGATGGAGGAGCCTGGTAGGCTGCAGTCCATGGGGTGGCAAAGAGTCAGACATGACTGAGCAACTTCACTTTCACTTTTCACTTTTATGCATTGGAGAAGGAAATAGCAACCCACTCCAGTGTTCTTGCCAGGAGAATCCCAGGGATGGGGTCACACAGAGTCGGACACGACTGAAGTGACTTAGCAGCAGTAGTAGATTACACAATAAGTTAATGGGAAAGCCAGGATTCCAAGATAGACAGTCTGATGCTACAACTGTATCCTTAACCATCACCTAAAGTTTTAGAAACGTTTTTTTCCCCAACAGTCAGATGGCTGCATTAACTTAAACTGAGTTCACCAAGTACAAACAGTGAAGAGAATTATTTGCCCTCACTCTGCTTACATCTAAGGTCAGTCTTACTTTAGGACAATCTGGATTCCACAGTACTCCAACACACAGCTTACATCCTTGATGGTTTGTCTATAAAGTATTACACAAGGTACTGTTTATTATGCTAATGGAAAAGGCTTATGCCTAAGCAAATTGCATAGCCCAGATTTTATCCTAATTTTCACAAAGTCCAAATAGAGTCCAAATGAGTGAAATTTAACTATATTTTGAAATTTATAAAAGTCGGTACATAAAAAAGCTAAAATATGAGTGTAAATCTCACTCCCTATTTAAAGGTGGGGTCAACAAAAGGTGGTTGAAAGAAAAAGGGAATTTTTCTGTCTCCAAGGCAGAAAATAAAGAACAAGCAGTGGGAGCTAAAAATCCAAAAGACAGCTGAAGAAGTTCTGAATTGTAACTCCCAGGGTTTTAAGTGTTGAGATGAGTTTTCTTCATGGGAGACAAAAGGCAAATCAGTTAATGAGACTGAAGGTGAAGTGTTACGAATCTGCAGAGAAAGCAAGCTGACAGCTTGATTGGCATATTGAAGGAGAGGAGGAGAATGAATGGAAAATTTATTAGACAAATTTACAGATGCCTTTTTAACCTCAGGAATGAACAGGGGTAGAGATGGAAAAATGCTTTCATCCTTAAATGGCCAGTAATTATGGGCCCTGATTGGATACAGGGAGGATTTATCTAACTGATATAAAATTTTATTGATGCACCTAAGGATGAGAATGAGACAAATTCATGGGAACAGAATATCCACAAAGTAGAATTGAGAATTTATGTCTAATACCTCTGAGGTATCCAGCAAGGACCAGGTATCTTGAGAAGCAACCTACCTGGTCCCAGCAGAAACATAAATAACTGGACCCAAGGATCATAGAAGCCAGGGCGGGGGGCGGAGGGGGGGGCTAGTTCTTGAGGATTTTGTCTTCCTTCCATTTTTCTTTTCCATTTAGAGCCCTGATTTTTTGACCAAGCTAGCTCTCAACCATATTCCTTTTTGGTTTCATGGCTTGTTGCTTTTCCTCTGAAGTATTTAGCTAGACAGTGTATCTGGTCAACTTTTCCACTTGGCCCCTTGACCATTCTAGTTGCCTCTGCCAAGGAGGCAGCTGTCAGAGTCTATTCATGGTTCTGGATTTGTTCCTGAGGGCTAGACTTCAAACATGAAGAGTATCAAATAGCTGACAAGATGTTTGGGGATACACAAGTACCAGTGGCCTTCCAACATCCATAGTGACTTGATAGCCATGAGGCCCATTGGTTTGGGCCCAACCTGTTTATGGTTACAGCTGGGATTGGGGCCAGACCAGTTCAGTGCTCTTTTCCTTATGATTGTCCTCCATGGGCTACATACTGTGAGATATCTTCTTAACTTCCAGTTGATTACACACCTATTCTTTGCTGTATTAGGTTGTTTGAAAGTGGGTGTGCTAGGGTTCTCCAGAGAAATAGAATCAATCAAAGAATTGGCTCATATAATTACAGAGGCTGAAAAGTCCCAAGTTTTGCAATTGGCAAGCCAGAGACCCAGGAGTTCTGATGGTATAGTTCCAGTCCAAGTCTGAAGGCCTAAGAACATGGAGAGCTGATGGTGTAAGTTTCACTCTGCAAGCAGAAAACCAATACCCTAACTCAAGTAGTCAGGCAGGCAAAGTTCCCTCATACCCTGCCTTTTGGTCTATTCAAGTCTTCAACTTATTGGATGAGGCCCACACTCACTGGGGAGGGCAGTCTGCTTTAGCCTACAGATTCAAATATTAGCCTCATCTAGAAACACCATTACAGATATATCCAGAACAATATTTGACCAAATGTCTGGCCACCTTGTGGTGGAGTCAAGTTGCCATAAGTTAACCTGAATACAAATATGATTATTACTTTCTAACAAATATTCTAAAAGGGCTTTCTAGCCCTACTCACCAACCAAAATGTTTATCCCACCCTCTTCTTAGTTCAGGAACCAATCAGAATAATGAAAGGTTATTTTTTTATGTATGTATGTATGTATGGATTCCCAGGTGGCACAGTGGTAATGAATCTGCCTGCCAATGCAAGAGATGCAAGAGACATGAGTTCAATTCCTGGGTTGGGAAGATCCCCTGGAGTAGGAAACAGCAACCCAAGCCAGTATTCTTGCCTGGAAAATTCCACTGACAGAGGAGCCTGGTGGGCTACAGTCCAGGGGGTCACAAAGGGTTGGACATGACTGAGCATGCATGCACAGTCCACAGTCCATGTATACATGTCTTTTTAACAATAATGTGGCAATGGTCCAGAAGAGAAATGAAAAGCCTTTATTTCTGCTTCTGTCTCTTCTAGTTTCTGGAAAGCCTTGTGAATTCAGTACAGGATCCACGACATTTTAGACTCATCAGAGGAGTGAAAAACAGACTTAGAACAAGATGAGAGTCATCTAATATAATTTTGCTAACTCCTGTGTATTAAGAAACATTATAATAATAAATTTTTAATAAAAAGTTTCCCCTCAAATTGAGGCTTATTTCTTTGATGTACTACCATTTGGTCCTAGCTTCCAACTCTTCTTCCTCAACCTAGAAAGTAACCCATATCAGTCACCAGGTGGTGCCTTCCTCTTAACACTTTTGGTCAGGATCTTCCATTTATACAGGGAGAGACAGTATCCAGATGCTTTCTGTCTTGTTTTATACAGACAAAAGGCTAGTCAATAGCCACAAAGGGTATCAATTTTGGTAATTAAAAATCATGAATTCCTTTGTGTTCTATTTGGGACCTGATTTCATTACAGTTTTGATAATCATTCCTGGTTGTTACTTTGGGTTTGTATGTTTGTTTTGTTTTATCTCATTGCCAATCAGTGAGAAGTTCTGTAGAGATAAGGTGATCTCACATCCCAATTTGTCAGGGACAGTCTCAGTTTATGAGTATTGCCTTGACTTAATGTGCTAATGATCCTTTTTTTCATTCCCCAAAGCATCCCAGTATGGATGATAAATCATATGTTCATCGTATAAATAGTGGTCATTTGGAACAGATTAAGGTTAAATTTACTCTTGTGGGTCAATGTTAAACCATATTTTGAGCTTTTCTGAGACCAGATTCAAATTCCAGCCTAGGTGTTTCTGGGTGTCAAGGTAAACATTTGAAAAGGAGTGTCTCTGGGAGCTGCCCTCCACTATGCCACTTCAAGGGTTACTGAGAATTTCTATGTATCTGATCTTGAATTATCTAATCTCTAGATATTTCAAAAAGTCTAGGTTTACTCTGAAAATTTATTCTTGGAACTCGAAACAATTTTAGCATTATTTTAATGTGAACTCAAGACATCTTTCCTTCGAATTTTATTTTTAAAATAAAAGCTTATTTTTCCTTGAAAATTAGAAGCCTTTGATCTGTGTGAAGAACCTGTATTTATCACCCTGGACTGTAGATTTCTTTTTTCATGGGTCTGTGTCAGTAGGATTGTCAAGTGTCCATTAGAGCCCAAGTTACTGCTGAAGACCTCTCATCTAGCTTATCCTATTTGATTGCATCCAAATGTAAGTCCAGCACAATCCTCATCCTTCTAATGCAATTTGGGAACCATTGTTCAATTCATAGTTATGGAACATTTGCCCAAGTAAAAACTTGTGCTTGAATCAACAGTCATAGGGTAAAATAAGAAAAAAATTAAGGGCTGTGTGTCAAAGCTGGATAGAAGCTGGACCTGCTGGAGATAACTGGCTGAGTGAAGGAGGAATTTGTTGGAACCTGAGTCCCAAAGAAGGCTGTGGAATGAGTTTTCTTTGCCATCTTTTCTTTCTCTCCCTCTTCCCTTCCCTTCTGTGACTTGCTTTTTTTTCTAGATTATCTTTTCATTTTCTTTCTTTCTTTAAATATAGTTGATTTACAATATTACATTAGTTTTAGGTGTACAGTATAGTGATTCAGTATTTTTTGCAGAATTATACTTCATTACACATTAGTTCAAGATAATGGTTATAATCCCCTGTGCAGTATAGTACATCTCTGTCACTTATCTATTTTATACATAGTAGTTTGTGTCTGTTAGTCCCATAACCCTAACTTGCCCCTTCCTGTGACTTGCTTTCATTTTCCTTTGCTCCCAACTCTTCCTAATCTCTTAGACTCCAACAAAAGCTAGGAATCCTCTCCCCAGAATACAGCCCTGATGTGCAGATTGAACATATAACTTCTGGGAGTTGATGCCTGAAGCTTTCCAGGTTAAGAACTCCTGGGATAAGTGTACTTGTGGTCCACTTCTTGTCATAAATCTGATGATAAAATAGTTTCAAGGAATCACCTTAAGGAGACAAAAACAACTTCAAATGAATTTGGCAAGTAGGTGATTAGTATGAATGTTAAAAGATTACACTAGATGATATAGCGGGCAGGGAGCTTGGAAAGCATATGAGACCCAGGATGATTTCAGATGTCCACACACTTATAAAGCTGTTTTTTAGCCAATGCTGAAAATAGAGATGTGGCATCATCCACATGGTGACATCTAGAGCTACATCTACGAATATCATTGGTCATATCTATTGGTGACATTTTCTGTATACTATAAAACCCCCAAACATTATATACTTGTAAGAAGTATCATTAATGTGAATTTAGTTTGTCAATAAATGTAATAGCCCTGAGTGATTCTTTTTATAAATGAATATTCTGAACATTGAAGAATAATTTTAGGTCCTTAGGAGCTATTTTTATTTTGAACACATTTTCATGCACATGCACACATGTATACACACATATACACACAAATTTCCTTTAGTCCCTCCTCTTTCCTAAATATGTTTTTTTTTCCATTTATTTTTATTAGTTGGAAGCTAATTACTTTACAATATTGTAGTGGTTTTTGTCATACATTGACATGAATCGGCCATGGATTTACATGTATTCCCCATCCCGATCCCCCCTCCCGCCTCCCTCCCCATCCCATCCCTCTGGGTCTTCCCAGTGCACCAGGCCCGAGCACTTGTCTCATGCATCCAGCCTGGGCTGGTGATCTGTTTCACCCTAGATAATACACATGTTTCAATGCTGTTCTCGCGAAACATCCCACCCTCGCCTTCCTAAATATGTTTTAAAACATCTTCCTAAGGTGCTGTCCTGTCTACAGAGAAAAAACTCTGCTTTGTGTATTTGTCATCTTGTCCCAAATCTCCTATTTGGACTTTTTTTTCTCATTTCCTACCTACTACTCAGTAGAACCAGATGATAATCTTATAAGGAATTTTCATGATATAAATGTACTATTAAATAAGCATAACAGGAATGTATTGCTCTATTGTAAATTACTAATATAATCTCATTTCCATTTGGGAATTCTTTAAAGCATGCTTAAATTTTTAGCAATGGTAAGTTAATGACATATTAAAAATGAAACAATAACTATTTATCTGAAGTATTAACAATATTATTATTTTATATATTAAAAGGCCATCATTTACTTAAAACATAATTATAGAATGACTCTAAACCACACAGAGACTTACTTTTAAAAGTATACATTACAATCTCCCACTGATACTTAGCTGTATTTAAACAGTGGTAGTTGGATTTTTAAAAGGAGGAAGCACTACATCATTATCATGTATTTATCCTTTGGACAAATTTGGCCTATAGGGCATTGACCTTCTAAAATCAAAACCAACAGTGCCACATCAATGAATCGATATCACCGGGTGTGCTCTCTCCTCTTTTGCCCTAGTTTCAGGTTCTAGGGATTACAGGAACTTAAAAAGAAATATGATGAAAATAACGTGGTCAGCTGGGAGAAAAAACAGTCCCTCTTGGGAAGTAGGGGAGAGTCAAGTATATCAGCTAAATGGCACTTATAAAAAAAAATAAATAAATGGCTCCTTTCTCTTTGGTAAAGATCTCTCCAAGTTATCACGATAAACGCAACACAGTGTGAGTTAGCAGTTAATCCTTGATTATCTTCAGAAAATGAAGTGTGTACCTCAGATATGCAGATGACACCTCCTTTATGGCAGAAAGTGAAGAAGAACTAAAGAGTCTCTTGATGAAAGTGAAAAAGGAGAGTGAAAAATTTGGCTTAAAGCTCAACATTCAGAAAACTAAGATCATGGCATCCGGTCCCATCACTTCATGGGAAATAGATGGGGAAACAGTGGAAACAGTGGCTAACTTTATTTTGGGACTGCAGCCACGAAATTAAAAGACGCTTACTCCTTGGAAGGAAAGTTATGACCAACCTAGACAGCATATTAAAAAGCAGAGACATTACTTTGCCAACAAAGGTCCATCTAGTCAAGGCTATGGTTTTTCCAGTAGTCATGTACGGATGTGAGAGTTGGACTATAAAGAAAGCTGAGCCCTGAAGAATCAATGCTTTTGAACTGTGGTGTTGAAGAAGACTCTTGAGAGTCCCTTGGACTGCAAGGAGATCCAACCAGTCCATCCTAAAGAAAATCAGTCCTGAATATTCATTGGAAGGATTGATGTTGAAGCTGAAACTCCAATACTTTGGCCACCTGATGCGAAGAGCTGATTCATTTGAAAAGACCTTGATGCTGGGAAAGATTGAAGGCAGGAGGAGAAGGGGACCACAGAGGATGAGATGGCTGGATGGTATCACCGACTAGATGGACATGAGTTTGAGTACATTCTGGGAGTTGGTAATGGACAGGGAGTCCTGGCGTGCTGCAGTCCATGGAGTTGCAAAGAGTTGGACATGACTGAGCGACTGAACTGAACTGAACTGAAAGGATCCCAAACAGGATAATATTTTAAAAGTTCTGTTTCACTTAGCATTTAGCAACTGTTTCACACAGCATCCCGCTGTGTTTTTCTTAAACAACTATTAAAATCATTTTACTTTGCCCAAGGGGCACACCTCAGTTTGAGGGACTCAGGTTCCTTGGAGTGTGCTGTGACTGAGGAAGACACACACCAAGTGAAATAATTACCACAGAAATACTTGCCCAAAGAAAGTAGAAGTGATAATAAAAATTGGGGTTTGTATAACACAGCACAATTTATAAATTTCACATATATGTTCCTCAACCTCGGAAGGTAGAAAAGGTATATAATTATTACCCATGGGTTATACATGGATGGATGGAAAGAAAGAGAAACAATAATAGGAATTTATTTTTAGTAGTCCATGTAGACACTTAAATTTCAGTTTAACGCAAACCACAGTTGTATCCCTCCTGATCGTCACAGACAAATGTTTTCAATTTTGCATCCTATGTGTGAAGCTACCTGGTTCTAACTTCACCAGGTGTGGCATCTAAAACAGGGACTTTGCACATGCACACACCTTCCAGTAATTGCCAGTCTTATAGAATTCAGATCATGTCCAGGTTAATGTTTATTTTGGATGAATGTTTTGATCATGGGAACATTTTGAAAGAAGGCTGCTCATCATTCAAATACGAATTCATCCATTTCTCCACTTATCAAATATGTACTGAGAGGATCATTGGTGTGCCCTGAAGGTTAAGAGTGAATCAGAAGTGGTCCTGGCCTGCAAGAAGCTAAAGACAAATCTTAAAACAGCAAACTAACTGGAAAGTACTTGGGGGGAGTCTGGATGCTATGAATTTAGCTCTTGCCAAGACAAGATGTGTTCTTGGTGATGGTGGTGGTTAGGGCAAAACGTTTTTTGTAGATTTGAGAAACCCTAATTCAATGATTTGAAATTTCAGTATCCCAAAAGATCACCAGGGAGCCTTATTTAAATGAGATGTCTGGGTCCCACTCCCAGATACAGTATCCTAATTTAATTTTCTCAAGTAGGGCCAGTGAATTTCAATTTTAAACAACCCCCATCACCCCTCCCCGCAACCAAGGCATTCAAATAAGTGAGTTCAAGAGACCCAGATAGCCCTCAAAATGTTCTCCAACCAAGTAGCCTTTGCTTGGGAATCTTGCACATCTAGTCATACTCTTTCTCTGGAACTTGATTCCAAGAAGAACTTGAGAATTAGTCCAAATGCTTTGAGTTCTCACAGTGGGGGTGATCTTCATGAATGTGTCTCATTTGCAATGAACTCTGTTTTCTTAAAGCAAGCACTGTTTGCCTTAATCATAGAGACGAAAGCTTTCTGCCCTATATTCTGGTCTTAGTCTGTCCCTCTCTCTCATTTGATGGTGAGCTACCAAAGGCAAGGGGTTCACAGTCCACTGTCTCTCCACTGCCCTGCCTTACACATGAGGAAGTTTGCAAGAAATGATCATTTGGTTGAATTTAAATGGACAGGATTTTAAGAACTTGAAATGTGTATGCATTTCTATTCCAAGAACCACTAGGAATTGCCTTGGGATGATTCTCCTCTACTGAGCAGAAAGCCCTAGTAATAGTTCTGTTCACCCTCTAAAGAGGCATGGGGCAAATGTTGTTATAAAAGGCTGCCCCCTATGTTCCAAACTCTTCTGGCTTTTGTGAATGTCTTTGCATTAAATTCATGCAGAGCTGATAATTTACTTAATGCTTTTTCTTCAACTATTTCCTCATAGAAAACTTAGATCTAAACAGAAAATGTTCACTGAAATGATGAACCCATTGCAAAGTTTTTTAGTGAGGCTTCTGGGCAGGTCGCGTGTTATTAGTTCTGAGCCTTTAAACATGAACATACGCACCAGCAACCACATCTGCAAAAAATGTCCATGTGCATCATTCCATGGTGTTACTCAAAACTATAGAAGAAAATGAGTTAAATAAAAACACGCAACAATGAATGTGTCTGCTGGGAGAACTTCCTTGTGTTTTCCATTATCACAGCTAAACACTGTCAGACCCTTAACTTGATTTTAATGTATTTAAGCAATAACCATCAAGGCACAGGGTCCTTTCTGGGAATTAATGAGCAGCAAGAAGAGTTGGTGGCCCAAAGTCAGACCGAGAACTGTTAACCCCAGTTAGCAATCAATTTCCCAGGAAATGCCTGGCACTGAGGTTGGTATTACTATTTATAAGCCCTTTGTATATGAAGAAAAGAAATACATACATCCCCCCGCCATGCCTTCATTTCACAGAATGCTGTGGGAAAGCTGAGAGCTGAATCACACTGTTGCCGCTGCATTAGGCCTTTTCTGCTAAATTAAAAGTAATTATCAAAATGAAGGCTTTGGTCCACAATCAAAGCCATATGTAAGCACCCCCATACTACCCTCCTCTTCCTCATCCCCACCACCTGTAAATCAAAGGGAAGTAGTCCATGGGATGGAGAAGAGTCGGACACAGCTGAGCGACTTCACTTTCACTTTTCACTTTCATGCATTGGAGAAGGAAATGGCAACCCACTTCAGTGTTCTTGCCTGGAGAACCCCAGGGACGGCGGAGCCTGGTGGGCTGCCGTCTCTGGGGTTGCACAGAGTCGGACACGACTGAAGCGACTTAGCAGCAGCAGCAGCAGTAATGATAGCACCTTCCTGGGACATTTTCTTAATGAAGTCCAGCACACATGCAGGAAAGTGCATGAATCTTAAGCGTACAGCTTGATACAATTTTTTGAGATGAACTCACTCGCATTATGACCCAGATCAAGGCTGAGACCATTTCCAGAATCACTAAAGCCTTCCTCATTCTCTCTCTCAGGCAGGATCCCAACAAAGGTAATCACAATTCTGCCCTCAAAAGCCATAGAATTGTCTTTCCTTTTCCTAAAGTGTCAGTTGCTCAGTCGTGTCCAACTCTTTGCGACCCCATGGACTGTAGCCTGCCAGGCTCCTCTGTCCATAGGATTCTCCAGGCAAGAGTACTGGCATGGGTTACCAGGCCTTCCTCCAGGGAATCTTCCCAACCCAGGGATCAAACCCAGGTCTCCTGCATTGCAGGCAGATTCTTTATCATTTTCCTAAATGTTAAGTAAATGGAATCATACAGTAGGTACTTTTTGTGTCTTTTTTTCCTCAACATTGTCTGTGAGACTCATATATGTTGTTGCATGCCACTCTTTTTCATTGTTGCTTCAGAGAAACTTTTTTTCCAATATAAGTGTTTAATGTTAATGGAGAAAGGAATTCACTTCTGGCTTTTATTATTATTACAATTTTTCTGTGTAATAATGATTGTTTTTTCATCTTGAATCTTTTTTATTGAAGTGCAGTTGATTTACAATGTTGTATTATAGATGTACAACAGAGTGATTCAATTATATATATATCTACTCTTTTTCAAATTCTTTTCCCATTTAGATTATTACAGAATATTGAGTAAGAGTTCCCTGTACTACACAGCAGGTCCTTGTTGGTTACCTATTTTATATATAGTAGTATATATATGTTACTCCCAAATTCCTAAATTATCCTTCCCCCCAGCTTTCCCCTCTCATAAACATAGGTTTGTTTTCTCTATGAGTCTCTTTCCATTCTGTAAATAAGTTCATTTCTATCTTTTTTTTATCCCAAAGAGAAGTGATGTCATATGGTATTTGACTTTGTCTGAAGAGTAACTTTTAAATACGCTAAAGCTTAAAATAAAAAGCAGAAAAAAAAAATGTTTTTCTTTTTCTGACCTGTAAGAAGCTTTGATGCCTCAAAGCATGAATGTCTAGATTCTGTTAGTACTGGGATGGTAACATATATCCAAAGGCTGTTCCAAGGACAAGCACAAGAATTATGCATAAAATTATACACAAGAACTGTGTATAAACAAGCATAAAGTGTAAAACTTAGTGAGGCATCTTTCTTAACCTCTGTCCTCCTTCCTCATTGTGAAAGGAATTATTATCAAGTGCCTATTACATGCTAGGTTCTTTAGCACTTTTGTTGCAGAAACCAGTGTTGTAGCCACGCATTCCGGGAAACAAACTCACTCAGAAGGACAATGCAGATAGTGGAGTGCAGTTTATTATACCAGTGGGCCCAAGGCAGAGTCTCCTTTTAGCCAAGGACCCCAAACAGCATTTGTGAAAATCTTTTATACCCCATGTGTACATGTCCAAACCCACCACCCCAAATTCCTTGAGACTTACATAAACTAAGGAAGGGTAAATACAATCCCAATAAGCCCATCACTCATGTGCCATGTGCTCAGACAGTTAAACAATTAGCCAATAACCAATAAGCACGAGGTTACACTCCGATAGGTACAGAAAAATTTATGGCCTGTCTGGAGGAAGGGGTGATCAGTGTGTTCTCTTAGGCGATGAGTAACCTGGATATGATCTTCAAGATTCCCCTGTCCGGAGGGGGTCTTATCCTTCTGTTGTCGTTTCCATAGACACTAAACACAGAGTTCAGAGTCCATTGGAGAGGTGGCCGAGCATGATCAGCATGAACAGGCCTAAGATGGAGTCCAAACCCTATGAATTCCTTCTTCACCAGTACTCAAGAAACCAAGCACCACATTCAGAGAGTTGGAGAACTCAAGTTTATTACACCAGTGGGCCCAGAGGAGTTAACACTCCAAGCTCTGAGCCCTAAACAAAAGGATTACAGAGTTTTTATAGACAGACTGTAGTGGGTAACACTAGCTGTTAATAGGCTGGTTTAAACTAAGGGGTTTTGCGTGTGCAGGAACAGTGGTCAAGATGGGGAGGGAGATGCCTGACCTGGACAGGCATGATTAAGCAGGTTTGCAGGGGCTGGGCGATTGCAAAGAGCAGGACAAGGGTGAGTGAGATAAACTCCAGTTTCTAGTATTGCAAGTCCCCACTTTCTGAGACGACGTGACCTATGTGATCTAGACTTTGCAAGGGGGCAAGCTGAGTTACAGAGGCAGAAGGAGGAGGTTATGTAAAATTTTAACTTTTCCTTTTCACTTTGTCCTCACCACACTCCATGAATGTAGGTATTGCTTTCTCCAGTTCACAGTTGGAGAAATTGAGGAATGCACGCTAATTTGCTCAAGGTCACAAAGGTAAGTGGTAGAGTTAGAACTTAGGATCTAACTCTCAAATTTAAGCCCTTTCATCATACCTGTAGTCAGGTGAGAAAGGTGGCCATGCGAGTCATTGACTAGGGAGGGGAGAAGGATGACACAGGATTCACTGAGATTCTAGTCAGCAGGCCTAGGCTCCTGGGGGCACATCTGAGCCTTTAGTATCTGGACTTTTAAGTGCCATTATATTTTATCAAAAAATTTTTTTGGCCATGCCAGATGGCTTTCAGGATCTTAGTTCCCCAACCGGGGATTGAACCTGGGCTCTGGCAGTGAAAGCTCCAAATCCTCACCCCTGGACTGCCAGGAAATTCCCTAAGTGACATTTTGATGAAACTTGGCTTTAGTCTGCATTTACCAGTGTGAGAGATGTCTTAAGCATCCTCTCAATACTCTTATAAATTGACATTTAACATTTATTGATAACTTAGTATGTTTCAGACACCTTTTTCATGCTTTCCATGCTCATTAAGTCCTTTTAAACACCTTCTGAGTGTTTAAGTACTCAGATAACCCCATGTTACAGAAGAAAAAACTGAAGCATGAAGGAGTTAAGTAGCTTGCTTGAGGTCACACAGCTGGAAGTGAGGGGTCTGAATCTGAATTTGAACCTAAGGATTCAAATCCCAGGTGGTTGAGATCCATTAGCTTATAAACTCTATACCATACTGCCTCAGGTTAGGCTAGTGTGCCTTTTATAAGTAAATTTGCCCTTGTCCTGTATTTTGACCCAGCCATTCAATTCAGATGCAAATTCCTAAAGGCCAGACTGTACTGTATTCCATATTCCATATTGTATTCCATATTATTGTTTTAAAACTTACCCTGAGTTCTGTATTTAGTGGGTGCTGAGTAAATATCAGCTGACTCACATATATTCAACATTTATTAAATCTCCAATAGGTTTTCATTTTGGAGGATGGATCGCCTGATGGATAATTCATAACAGTGATCCTATTTCCCAAATGAAAAATTAGAAGATATTCTCCAAGCAGTTTTGTTTATAAATTTTTGAATATAAAAAGTATTGGGTAGGATGATCAAATCACATTTGTTGGTTATTATTCTCATTATGTATTGCTGTGTAACAAATCACCCAAACTTAGTAGCAGGAAGTCACAATCATCTTTTTATGCTCCCAGATTCTGTGTGACAAGAATTCAGGCAGGGAACCAGCAAGTGTGGCTTATGACGTTTTCAAAAATTCTGACACCTCAGCTACGAAGAATCAGATGACTGGAAGTGGCTTGAATGACTAAGGACTGGAATCACCTAGAGCAGATGTTCTCAACCCTCAGGCCATGGATGGGTACCTAGAAACAGGGCCACACAGCAGGAGGTGAGTGGCGGGCAAGCAAGTGAAGCTTCATCTTTATTTATAGCGGCTCCCCATTACTCTCCCATCAAACCCAAATGGGGCCTCCTAGTTGCAGGAAAACAAGCCCAGGCTCCCACTGATTCTGCATTAGGGTGAGTTATATAATTATTTCATTATATATCACAGTGTAATAATAATAGAAATAAAGTGCACAATAAATGTAACATGCTTGAGTCAATCCTGAAACCATCCCCCCAATCCTTGTCCATGGAAAAATTGTCTTCCACGAAGCTGGTCCCTGGTACCAAAAAGGTCAAGAACCACTGATCTAGAGGCTTCTTCACTCACATGTCTGGTGTCTGGTCTGTGATGTCTTATAGACTGGGAATGATGACTTGAGCACCTACTCATGGTCCCTCCATGTGACTCAGGCTCCCTCACAGCCTGGTGTCTCAAAATAGTCTGACATCTCACATGGCAGCTCAGCACTCCAAGTCAGATTGTTCTAGCAAACAAGATAAAAGCTACATCACTTTTTTTTATCTAGCCTCAGAAATCATATAGCACTACTTTTACTAGACTCTATTGGTTAAAGCAGTCACAAGCTTGCCAATGTTCAAAGGAAGGGTTTGAATTTGTAGCCATGTTTTAAAATTGCTACAGTTATACAGTCACTAATGACATTTATTACATAAAGTCTGCACTGTCCTAGTGATAAGAGAACAGACTCTATGGTTTCAATACCTTTAAACCATGAAGTTTTTGCACCTTACTTTATGTCCCTTGGTATGTTCCAGTGTCTCCTAGTTTATAGTCTATGGAAACTTGGATAGTATTTGTATCCTGCTGTTGTGTGAAAACTGTATAAATCTTAATTATATTGAATTGGTTCATAGTACTTTTCAGGTCTACTATATCCTTCTACTTTCCTGTCTATTCATTCTATCAATTTTTGAGAGTTTGATATTGAAATATTGATTAAAAATCTTAATTTATCTACTTAAAAAAATGATGGCAATCTATAGTGGAACTATATGTAACTTTATTCTGTATTTTCCAAGTCTCCTGTAAATGTGTTATCATAGTTTCATAATTTAAAAAATAAGAAAGGAAAAAAAGTCTGCATTGTCCCAAGAAAGCCAAGACCAAGTCAGCTTCAATACAGCAATGATGGAACTTGAAAGTATTGGATTGGGGTTGAAACTATATTACTCTGGTGTCCAATTAATTTTATTCTATAATCTTGGGACATCTTGGATCTCCAGGGATGTCCCCTAATGAAGCACTCCCATTAATGCATGTAAGTTGCCTTTGCTCTTCCTCCCATTAGAGTAAGGGGACATTTCAGCTCCCAGCTTTTGCTTCCCTGCTTCCTCACTCCTTCCTGGGCGGTATTGTAACTTGAGATTTTCCTCTCACTTCTTCCCTGTCAAAGCCCTGTCCCGTGTGGGACATTATTGGCTAGGAAGCTGTGATGCATTTGAGGAGATAAATGTGAAGCAGAGTAATCAATATCTAAGGTCACAACCCAGGTTGATAACCTCTCGGTGAATGGGGCTCCCAGTGATCTAGTAAATAGTTGCACAGGGTATTTGCACTTGCTATCTAGTAGATTTGTCATTTTGTAACCATCAGTCTTTCTGTATGTTTAGTTGTCCTAATCTAGAATCAAGTCATCCAGAATATCAGAGGGCACTCAGAGTTCATGTTTTGTTTCAATCCGTGTATTTTACAGGTGAGGGCACTGAAGCCAGGGAGGTCTCTAGGGAGCCTTCTCCGAAGTCAAAGGCTACTTAGGAAAGGAGTACAGAACAGAGCCCAGGTCTCTTTACTGCCAGTCCGGGCTCTTTTCACCTCACTGCCTAAATCCTCACCACCTCTTCCTAGACCCATGCAGTGCCCCTCACACTTACTTAAAAGAGCCCTATCCACAGAGGCACCTGGGAGCCGAAAAGCTGAGAGACTGCTCTCTTTCTGCTTTTCCCATTTTCCTTTCTTTCGCTAGATTGAGGATAGGACTCTGGTGTGTGTGTGTGTGTGCGTGCGTGTGTGTGTGTGTGTGCGCGCGCGCGTGTGCGCGCATGTGAGCCTGCACGCGCTCTCGTGCTCAGTCGTGTCTGAAGCTTTGCAACCGCATGGACTGTAACCCTCCAGGCTCCTCTGTCCTTGGGATTTCCCAGACAAGGATACTGGAGTGGGTTGCCATTTCCTTCTCCAGAGGATCTTCCTGACCCAAAGATAGAACCCACATCTCTTGCATCTCCTGCATTGGCAGGCGGATTCTTTACCATCTGTGCCACCTTTGATAGGAAGAGTAAATGGATTGTAAGAAACTGAAAGGGCTTTTGATCTTTAGGTGGTATTTTTCTAGGGTTTTAACAGAGTGTGTTGGACCATTTTGCATGGAGGCAAGTTTTAAGACTGGGGATTACCTTCTGCTTAGGAGATGTCTTTAGTTCCAAAGAGCTGAGGCTACTAGGACAAGGTTCAGAGGCTAGGAAGGGTTAGTGTGAGACTCAAAGGTAAAAGGAAAATGTATAGAAACCTCGCATACTCCAAATTTTTCCAAAGCAGTCTTGATTTTTGTTTTTGGTCAATTGTTTAGACTTATGTTAAGATGGAGGGTTTTCTATATAAAATAGGAATAGAGGGAATCTTCTGCAACCTGATAAAGAATATCTATGAAATATCTACAGTGAAGATTATGCTTAATGATGGAATACTAAGCACTTTCCTCCTAAGATCAGGAACAAGGGAGAGATATCTGCTCTCATTAATTTGATTCAGTACTGTTTAAAGAGTCCTTGCCAGGGTTCCCTGGTGGTCAAGTGATTAAGGCTCTGAGCTTCAACTGCAGGGGACATTGGTTTGATCCCTGATCCATCCCTGATCTGGGAACTAAGATCCCGCATACCCCATGGCCAAAAAAAAAAAAAACAAAAAATACTCATTAAAATATTTGAGACTTCTCTGGCCAGTGGTCAAGACTCTGCATTTCCAATGCAGGGGATGCAGGCTCAATCCCTGGTCAGGGAACTAAGTTCCTGCATGCCACTGGGCATGACCAAACTAATAATAATAATAATAATAAATGAAGAGTCCTAGCCAGTGAAATTAGGCAAAAAAAAAAAAAGACACAAAAATTGGGAAGAAAAATAGAGCTATCATTATTTATAGATGTTCAGTTCAGTCGCTCAGTTGTGTCCGACTTTTTGCAACCCCAGGTACTGCAGCACACCAGGCCTCCCTATCCATCACCAACTCCCGGAGCTTACTCAAATTTATGTCCATCCAGTCGGTGATGCCATCCAGCCATCTCATCACCATCTCATCCTCTGCCGTCCCCGTCTCCTCCTGCCTTCAATCATTCCCAGCATCAGGGTCTTTTCAAATGGTCAGTTATTTGCATCAGGTGGCCAAAGGATTGGAGTTTCAGCTTCAACATCAGTCCTTCCAATGAATATTCAGGACTGATTCCCTTTAGGATGAACTGGTTGGATCTCCTTGCTGTCCAAGAGACTCTCAAGAGTCTTCTTCAACACCACAGTTCAAAAGCATCAGTTCTTCGGCACTCAGCTTTCTTTATAGTCCAACTCTCACATCCATACATGACTACTGGAAAAACCATAGCTTTGACTAGATGGACCTTTGTTGACAAAGTAATGTCTCTGGTTTTTAATATGCTGACTAGGTTGGTCATAACTTTTCTTCCAAGGAGTAAGCGTCTTTTAATTTCATAGCTTCAGTCAATATCTGCAGTGATTTTAGAGCCTAAACAAATAAAACTTCTCACTGTTTCCCCATCTATTTGCCATGAACTGATGGGACCAGATACCATGATCTAAGTTTTCTGAATGTTGAGTTTTAAGCCAACTTTTTCACTCTCCTCTTACACTTTCATCAAGAGGCTCTTTAGTTCTTCTTCACTTTCTGCCATAAGGGTTGTGTCATCTGCATATCTGAGGTTATTGATATTTCTCTCAGCAATCTTGATTCCAGCTTGTGCTTCCTCCAGCCCAGCATTTCTCATGATGTACTCTGCATATAAGTTAAATAAGCAGGGTGACTATATACAGCCTTGACGTACTCCTTTTCCTATTTGGAACCAGTCTGTTGTTCCATGTCCAGTTCTAGCTGTTGCTTCTTGACCTGCATACAGATTTCTCAGGAGGCAGGTCAGGTGGTCTGGTATTCCCATCTCTTTCAGAAATTTCCACAGTTTGTTGTGATCCACACAGTCAAAGGCTTTGGCATAGTCAGTAAAGCAGAAATAGATATTTTTCTGGGACTCTCTTGCTTTTTTGATGATCCAACATCGAACATCTGGAAGTTCACAGTTCATGTACTGTTGAAGCCTGGCTTGGAGGATTTGGGGCATTATTTTGCAAGAGTGTGAGATATTAGTGCAAATGTGTGGTAGTTTGAAGATTTTTTGACATTGCCTTTCTTTGGGACTGGAATGAAAACTGACCTTTTCCAATCCTGTGTCCACTGCTGAATTTTTCCAGATTTGCTGGTATATTGAGTGCAGCACTTTCACAGCATCATCTTTTAAGATGATTTATAGATGATGATTGTTTATACAGAAAACTAAAGAATCTACCAAAAAAAACTAGTAGAATATGTGAGTCTAGCATGATATAAGGTAATATACAAAAATAAATTGTACTTGCCTGGAGAATCCCATGGACAGAGGAACCTGTCAGGCTACAGTCCGTAAGTTTGGACACGACTGAAGCAACTTAGCATGCATGCATGCACACAGTACTTACAATAGACAATTGGAAAATGAAATCAAATCACTATAATAACCTCAGACATCATTATATACTTAGGAATAATTCTAAGTCTATGGATGATTGTAGTATCTTCCAATTTAGTATGCTATGAATTTCAACAATTTCACTAAAAAATAATTGCTCCAACCCAGTGATTTCCTATCTACTCCATGCTTCCAGTTGCACTTTTGCTATCATATGCCTTCAATTAATCACACAATTTGCATCTTTCATTGTATAAAGTTGAATGAAATATATTAAGCAACAGTGTATTTTATTTTATTGTTCATTCAAAACTATATTTTGACATTTAAAATAATCATTTTAAAACTGTAGCATTTGGGGAAATGAAGTTTATGAAATTGTAAAATAGCCGAAACATAGGCACTGGAAGCAGTTACTTCTACCAGTTTTGATGGCTAAGTTACTAAAATGAAGCTAAAGAATAAGTAAATAATATTGAAATGAGTTTTATACGTCCAGATAAATATAGAAGTAAAATAAATTATGCTATTAGGGAGTTGAGCTGAAAGTAAGAACATTGTAGGAAATTAGAAATGAGACCATGTTTTCCTGGAAGGTGACAGTAACTTGTGCTTCACAAAAGCTTGAGCAAGTATGATGTAGGGTGAAATGGACTTTTCCAGAATCCATAAAAAAGTCTGTTTTATAAAAATTTTTATAAGAGTATAGTTGATTTACAATTTGTGTGAGTTTCAGATGTACATCAAAGTGACTCAGTTATACATATATATATATCTGTTCTTTTTCATATTCTTTTCCTATATAGGTTATTACAGAATATTGAGTAGAGTTCCCTGTGCTATGTTGGTTTGGTTATCTATTTTATCTACAGTAGTGTGTATATGTTAATTCCAGTCTCCTAGTTTATCACCTCACCTACACATTTCCCCTTTGGTAACCATAAATTTGATTTCAAGATCTGTGAATCTGTTTTGTATTAATAAATAAGTTCATTTGTATCATTTATTCAGAAAAAAAAAAGTTTGAAAGAAATTTGCCTAAAGTGAAAAATTGTATCACTAAATAAAAAATGACAGACAGTCTCCTAATTTTTGTATGGCTGCAACAAAGACCCAGGTCCAGTTTAAGATCATTTGAAATCATACATTCATAAAAATCTAGAAAGGCTTTACAAACTTAATCAGACCAGAATGTGCGGAAGCAGGCAACCTGAGTGAATTCATGAATTAAACTTTTGGCTTCCTTTTAGTTTTGAATTCAGAAGCTCTGTCCTCTCCCCTCAGCACTTACTGAGACAAAAGGAACTTAGAACAAAATTTGCATATCTGTAAGTGGGGAGAGAGAATTTTCTACCCTCAGGAACTATCAGTTTAAGAAGCACACAACACCTGTAAGTTTGACCTAATTATAGCAATGTGTTCTAATTGAGATTTCCTTTGAAAGACTTTCAGACTTAAGAGGAAATGGATAATAAAAATCTATGTAAGAAATGTCCCTTTTTGAAATACACACTGGAAAAAAAAAAGACACTCTGAAGAATTTAGGAATAAAGAGAAGTGATATCCTCAACTTACTCTAAAATGGTTCAAAAAAAATTACATACGCACATGCACAGAGATGACAAGAAAGCAAATAGGGCAAAGTAGAAACTGTTTATAAATCTGAGTGAAGGGTATATAAGAGATCTTTAAATCTGAAATTATATCAAAATAAAAAATTTTCCCCATGTCTATCTAAATCACATACCTTTCACAGTCACTGATGTAAGCTACTTATAAAAATCACATTTTAGTTCAAAAGTCTGTTCTGTATTTCTGTATCTCTTTTTCTGTTTTGCATTGTTTTTTTTAACCTGAACTGGAACTCTACATATGCTATTTCAAGTGGCTTTTCTAATATAGAACCACCACTTATTATATCTTCACAAAGAACTCATTATACTAACTGAAGCTCAAGCAAAGTTCATCTCTTTAATTAAGCAAAGTTGAAAAAATACTTTATCAGTAATAATTTTGGAATTTTCCTGTCGATATGGCCAAATATCCCCAAGAAAATAATTACTTTCTTTAAACTAGAAAGGAATGAGAAGAATGGATGGAGACAAGTAATCTTGTTTAAATATGTGTTGTTAGAGGATGAATCTTCTATTTTATAAATATTTGAAAGCTGATAAGATAGAAGAGGGTGGTCTAAGAAGGATCACAGTGAAGGCTGAAAGATAAGAACATATGGAATTAACCCAAACCTGAAGCTACTTATCTCTGGATTTCTTGTTATGTGAGATAAATGTCCTTACTACTTAAAAAAATATGGAAATAATAATAATTAATGATGATGATGATGATGATTATGACAATGTCATCATTGCTGGAGTCAGCCCTGAGTCTTATATTCCAGATTGGAGAGTAGAAACCATTTTTCCCATTTGGTCTAATGAAGGAAGTGGCATTCAAAATAATTCTTGTTGCATAAAAATGGCCAAACACAGGGTGAAAGGAGAACTATGCCCAAAACTAGTGAGAAAATGAGCCCAAAGATCGGCACGATGTCTTTCAAAAAAAAAAAAAAGCGGAGGAAAATTGCCTATAATTTGTTTGAATTGGAATCTTAGATTCAGTGCAGCTTCATTTCTTTCTTTGATGAAGTGCATTTACTCTTACTGGTAATCTCCCTAAAAGATGCGAGCATTTATCAAACTACAATTTCACAGAGTGAAAAAAAAAACATAAGGATAGTCCTGTTTCTCAGTGAAAATGGTGTGGTTTCCTGTGATCTGGCCTCAAGTGTCATATGTCAGCATTTCCGCACTATTGGTTCCAAAAGGAAGCTAGATTCAAGGGTAGGGCACATAAGCCCTACCTTTTCAAGGGAAATCAAAGAATTGTTGTTGTTGTTCAGTTGCTAAGTCGTGTCCGACTCTTTGCAACCACATGAACTGCAGCATGCCAGGCTTCCCTGTCCTTTACTATATTCCTTCACTATATTGAGTATATATATACTCAAACTCATGTCCATTGAGTCAGTGATGCCATCCAACCATCTCATCCTCTGTTGCCACCTTCTCCTCCTGCCCTCAGTCTTTTGCAGCATCAGGATCTTTTCCAATGAGTAGGCTCTTGGCATCAGATAGTCAAAGTATTGGGGTTTCAGAATTAGTGACCATTTTTAATAGTGGCCACATTGCAAGATTGACGCTTGTGCCTCAGTGCTTCCTTCAGGCATCCTGTTTCTGTTGTTTCCATTTACCCAGGTTTCTACAAAGGTGAGTTCACTGTCACTTCTGACGGACATCCCTCAGTCAGCCATTGTATTAGTTTCAAACTTAGTGGCTTAAAACAATACAAATTTTCTTTTTATAATTCTGGACTTCAGAAGTCTGCTTCCCTCTTATAAGAACCCTCCTGATCATGCTGAACCCACCTGGGAAAATCCAGGATAATCTCCCTGTCTCAAGATCCTTAATTTATTTGCATCTACAAAGTCCATTTTGCCATGTAAAGTAATGCATTCACACGTTCTGGAATGTGGGCATCTTTAGAGGATTGTTACTCTGACTACCACAACCTTGTTTCCGGAAGCAATGGACCACTTGCCTTAATAACTGTGTGATTATCATGTACTGTTTCAGAATGTGGATCTTATGATTTGTTGGCCAAAGAGAGACTTAAAAGAAACCACATGTAGTATTTATTTCTTTTAGCTTCTGAAATTTGTTATTAAAAGTTGGATGTTATTATCTATCCTATGACTATCAGCTTAATCTTGCCTTTAGAGTAGCTTGATACAACTCCTAATTGTCAGGCTTTTGTGAAAGATTTCTGATCTGATTTTCTAATTCTTCACAGCAAAGTTCTCTGACAATTATCCTTTCAAGAGTCTATCCTAGTACTTGACATAGAGTAAATTTTCAAATAATGCATGTTGAATAAATTGAGTCTCTATGTTGCTGATGAAAATATTGGGTATGAATTCTCTGTATATCAGGTGGTGCCTTTAAGTTGTGGGCTTCCCTGGTGGTTCAGATGGTAAAGCATCTGCCTGCAATGCAGGAGACCCGGGTTTGATCCCTGGGTCAGGAAGATCCCCTGGAGAAAGAAATGGCAACCCACTCCAATACTCTTGCCTGGAAAATTCCATGGACAGAGGAGCCTGGTAGGCTAAAGTCTATGGGGTTGCAAAGAGTCGGATACAACTGAGCGACTTCACTTTTAAGTTGCAAATAATAATCAATAAGGGGCTTCCCTGGTGGCTCAGTAGTAAAGGATCTGCCTACCAATGCAGGAGACCCAGGTTCGATCCCTGGGTCTAGAAGATCCCCTAGAGAAGGAAATGGCAACCCACTCCAGTATTCTCACCTTGGAAATCCCATGGACAGAGAATCCTGGTGGGCTACAGTCCATGGGGTCGCAAAAAAGTCGGGCACGACTTAGTGACTAAACAACAGCAATAAACAATCCGTAAAGGGTTTTCTTGGTGGAGGGTTTGCTCTCTGACCACAATCACTTAATTAGTGAAGTTGTTGGATGGCGTTATGCCAGCATGTGTGAAAAGAGATTTCTAGACAACTGGCAGCGACCTGATACTGACCTCCTTCTGAATTAAGACTTTTTATACTTCTGTATTGACTTCCCTTGTGGCTCAGCTGGTAAAGAATCCACCTGCAATGCAGGAGACCTGGGTTTGATCCCTGGGTTGGGAAGAACTCCTGGAGAAGGGAAAGGCTACCCACCCCAGTATTCTGGTCTAGAGAATTCCATGGACTGTATAGTCCATGGGATCTCAAAGAGTAGGACATGACTGAGCAACTTACACTTTCACTTTCACTTCTGTATCACAAATGATAAAACCCATCACATATCAAAGGACTTTTCCCAATAGTGCGTTTATTAAAGGAAAGGAGGTATAAATATCTCAGCTAATTAATTACACCTAAGAGATATTTACCTTCAATTTCTCTTCACTAAAATCGTTGGCTAGGTCTGGCTAAAGTAAATGCCCTTTTTCTGATTTTACATCTTCATCTTCTTTCCATTGATCGAACATGGTGGTCAATTCCTGTCTCAATCCGTGCTGAGTCATATTGTACTACTCACTTTTTCATATGAGAAGTGATAGGTGAATTGCAGGAAATTTTCATTTTTTATTTGCTGGTACTCAGTTATGAATTCACATCATAATGTCTATGTCACTGATGGTTTTATAGCTCTTTCCACTTGCTAGTAAGGAGATAACATGCAAAAATGGAAACAGAAATAAATGGCTCCACATTAATTTTCCGTTTGGAAAAAGTATGCCCATTCTCTGCCTGGGCAGAAGGGTTTCATACATCAATTTAATATTTAGCAGAAACAAACAAATATCTTTCAGGCTGAGTTCTTTCTGATAAATGACCCTCTCAAAGCTAGAAATCCCCACAATTTTTATGTACATGCCCTGTCTCAAAGTCATTATCTTATGTTTGTCTCTGAGCAGTTGTAAATGCTACTTTTCCTTGAACATTGGATTTCCAACAGGTCAAGCAACTGGTATTCTGTGCTGTAAGTCACCCTTTCGTGTGACTTGTGATTCAGGAATAAAATGCTTTGTTCCTGCCTTTTATTGGTTTATGGTCTGCCAAGATTACAAGACTGAGCATGCTAAATAGTATAATACTGTGAAGGAATTGCTACAGTGCTGGGAAACATAATGGGAGAATGGAAAAATTACCCAGGTTCACTTGGGGTTTTCAGGAAAATTCTCTATTGGCAACCTGAAGAGGGAATTACTGCAGGATTGATGATCTATTGTCTTCCCTTGACTTTGTAAAGATAGATATGTCCTTTCCTCCCTAGAAGACATCTAGGCAAAGATATCTTTATTATATAAACTCTTCCTGAATCAAGCTTATCTTTGGTCAGTTTCTCCAGAGCAGAGACTCAAATAAGAATTCATGAGGAAGCTATTTATGAATGAAGTGTTCCTAAGAGAAACCAATAAGGGAGTGGGACAAGCAAGACAAAGATTGAAGAAGTTAAGGGTGTGAGTTTTGGTAATATCCCAGCCTCAACCTAATCCCACAGAGAGCTCAGAAGTGTAAATTGCGTCTCAGAGCTGTTTCCCTTGTGACATGGGAAGGGGGAGTTTTTGTATTTCTTTACCAGTTATTGCTTTATGAGCTGTCCAGGGTAGAGGGTGGGTGAGTTGGGGAGCCACATAAGTGTCCCAACAGGTCCAGGAAAGATTAGAAGTGAACAAATTGGATCCAATAGCCCAAGGGATGGTCTCTGAAGATGGTGGCAGGTAAGAGTAGTTGGGAGGCCAGCATGCAGACACTAAGGAATGGATACATAGAACTCATAAAAGTGAATCTAGAGAAACTGACCAGAGCACCAGCATGATCTCCTACAGAGTGCTTCCACAAGCACAACTGCAGCTGTTTAATACACCATTAGGCAAAATCCTGGGGCAAAGCAAACAATCATGGCTTTCTTCACATGTGCATTTTTAGGTTTTAGAGGCATTGCAAGAGATCTTGAGTGATGCCTGTCTCTAAGGTGACCGTTATCCCAGGATACCAGATTTTCTGTGCTAAAACTCAAATGGTCCTGTGTAACCTGGGATGGTTGGTCACTCTACCTGTATCCAAAATGCTGCTCAGTGAAGAAATCACAGATTGTCTCAGAGAAGATCTAACCCAGGCAGAGCCAGCAGAGTATAGGAAGGTTGCAAACCTCCCCTGATACAGCACTCGGTGGTTTCTGGAGTTGCATGGAGTGTGGCAATCTGGGGAGAAATTGAGTCTCAACAAGTGGGGATGTGGGAACTGCAGAAGAAGATGGAGAGGACTTCAAATCTGGATTATCTTCCAGGTACAGCAAAAGCCTTTATAACCTCAGGCAGCAGCGAGTGCCCTTCTCAAGGTGTACTTCTGAGGAAGACCTTGGTTCCCCGGGATAGAAGAGGGTGCTAAGATTCGTCAGAGGCTCATACTAGTGGGACTAGCTCAGGATCAAGACTCCTTATTAGCCTTTCCTGAGAGCTTTCTCCCAGATAAAATTTCCAGACTAATGTTTTCATGCTCCTTCGTCTTCAGGGAGGAGGTGAGGGAAAAGATGTTTGACATGAGTTTGAATTTTTTACAGTGTTACTGTGAATTCTATTGATGTGATAATAAATTTCCATTTAGCATTTCCATTTGTTTAGCTTTGTTTCAAGTCTGATGTGAATGATGATGAGTAATAACACTTCAAATTACATCAATTTTCTATATGAGAAAATATGCCATGTTCATGACATTTTTTGTTTTTGAAAAAGGGAATCAAAAGGTGATTCATGACTACAGCTTTTAACTTATGTATGGGTTGAACTTTTTTCTAAAGAATGTTGTCATGATGATTTCACCCTGGGTAAGCTGAAAATGTTTCAATGTGAGGGTTTTGAATTACTGAATTAGAGATAAGTTTGTATGCAGGTGTCAATTATAACTGTAAGAATCTTCTGAATTTAACAATTCCCAGAACTAGAATGACAATTCTTAATTCTGACTGCATGGGAGAACTATCTGGGGAGCTTTAAAATAATTCCAGTATCTGGACCCCACTCAAGACCAATGATATCTGAATTTCTGGGAGTGAAGTCCAAACAGGTGGGCTTCATGGACCCATGACATATGCAGTTCCATGGGGCCTTGGACTTACAAGCACCTGGCCTCAGCCACTTGCCCTGTCTCACTGGAGAGTTGTCAGGGGTCAAGCCATGTGAGCCTTGAAGGGAGCAACTACCATCACATCTCTTACATACAGGGTTAGGCAAATAGGGATGTGCGCTGCCATTTCCCTGGTCCACTGCTCTTCAAATCAACAGGCTTACTTTGTGCCCCCTGCATCAGTGAGGTAGGAGACCCCCCGTTAGGTTTTCCTCTGAGCCAGGTAGCCAGTGAGGTCTTGAAACCATGTGAGACACTTGGAGAGTCATCCACTGGTAGAAGTCCCTGAGCCCTAGACACCAAAAGGAGTGACCCAGTATTTGACAGGATAGAGGCTAGAGAAAAAAGTAGGCAGAAAACCCAAAGTCCTAAGTGTTTTTCCTTATTGTCTTCATTCTCCAGAGTGGCCCTTGGCTGAATCTTGTATTCTTTGAGTCAAGACTCCCTTTCCTGTCTTTATCACTGAAACATGGGCTACTGCACAGAAATCAGGGGAAGAGCAAATTATGTAAAAGAAAAGTCTTGGGTAGATATGTCCTATGAGTCAAAGCTGATCAGGTTTATCTTTGTTATTATGTTCAGAAATGAAAATTGAGCTGACGAAGGGAAAGAGAACACAGAGTGCTCATCATGAATGTTCTTCACATTGTACCCTATCTTTCATTATTAAGTCTTTGCGTCAGTACAATAAAAACAGTCCAAAAATGAACTGGCTTTCCTATCAAGAAGCAGGAGAATGCTTGGAGCGTACTTCAGTTATGTTCAGTGAAATATATGAAGTTATAATGTTTGCAACAATCTCTCTTTCAACAAATATTCATCTAGCACTTACCATGTGCAAATGCTGTTGTAGGTCCAGGAGCTACAGCAGTAAACAAGATGAACAAAAATTCCTGCCCTTAGGGAATGCATATTCTAGTGGGGAGACATGGACAATAATAATGAGTAAGATATAAAGGATATTTGATGGAAATAGATGCTACAGAGAAATATAAAGCAGGAAATGGAGCTGCTGGAGGTTGAAGGTCAAGTAGGGTTTGGGGCTCAGGTAATGTCTAAATGATAACCTTGGTCTTAGGCACTGGGGAAGTTTTATTCTTACTCCTGGCTGGGATTGGCTACCACTATCCTAGGGAGGCTTCCCTGGGTGCCTCAGCAGTAAACAATCCACCTGCAATACAGGAGATGTGGGAGACGCAGGTTTGATCCCTGGGTTGGGAAGATCCCCTGGAGGAGAATATGGCAACCCTCTCCAGTATTCTTGCCTGGAGAATCCCATGGACATGGACAGAGGAGCCTGGCAGGCATTAGCCTATAAGAGTCGGACACAAATAAGCACACACACACACACACACACACACACCCTAGGGAGCCAGAAGAAGTTTGGTGCCCCAAGACCCAACTTCTGGGTGGCACTTCCAGAGACGGAGTCAGCCACCCTATTTATACCATCAAATAAGATCAGCAGTTGATGGAATTCACATGCATTGTAAAGATGAACGACCTTTACTGAGGATGTCATACCAAAAATACCATGAGTAGACAACCAACATTTTAGACTTTTCTTTGTGAGCCTAGTTTTTTTTTTAATCTAATATAAATTTTGTTTTCATTCTGTTGTAACACTGTGATTCAATTGGTGGGCTATAATAGAACTACTCTTGCACATTTCATGAAGAAATAAATCCCTGGGGCCTCAAGCAACTCCTGGGTGTTTCAAACATTTTCAAAAGTTTTTAGAGTCTAGGTATCAAGATCCAACAAGAGAGAATTATTCCAGCTTTCCTTTCTTCAGAAAATTGAGACTTTCTTTATTTCTCCTGGGCACGTCTGACTAAAGAAACACTCTATTCATCTTCAAGTGGCCCAGACTTCTATCAAAAGTATTGGATTCTCTTTTATGGAATATATACAAAGGAGGAGACTTCCTGATACTGATTGAGGCTTTGTCTTAGGATCTGTCCCAAGCAAATGTTTCAAAATGAGTTCCTCACTAGCAGTGGCAGCTTCAGCATTTCAATTCAGGAAGGACACAGAAGCTTCATCTAAGTGGAATTTGGAGGTGGGGACAGGTGATAGGATTTGTGTTATGTCTTGCTTGAAGTTGCATTCACATAACAAATACATTATTTTTATTCAGTTTAGATATTTTAGGAGGCTGACTGGAGAGGAGGTTAGGGCTGGTGGAGGTTACTACAGAAGGTAACTAAAGAAGGTAAAAGCCTTACCCTGCCTTGCCTCCTCACCACAAATGCTTACCAGACTGGGAGGAGTAAAGAGAAAAAGCTATTAGCTGACCTTTCACTTCTATGTCCCATGTCACCATCAGAATCAGGTCTGGAACTTCTATGTAGAGCTCTGAAATTAAGTTTGTCTTGGACTCTCTTCTTCCTCTTCTCCATCTCTCCTCTATTCACCCTACCCAACCCCTCATCTAGTTCCAGCTAATCTCTACTTTTCCGTTCAAGCTGGCAAATGCTTATGAAGGATACACCATGAGTGCAGCATTTGACTAGGCAATGGAGGGAATACAATGATGAACTGATAAGCATACGAGTTGGGAACCGACAAGAGTTTAAGCTAAATTTAAGTTTAGAAAATCTTCCAGACTTATTTACAACTTAATTTGGGACCACTGAAGATCCAAAGTTTTAAGATAAAGGGCGGAAGCTATTTTAACCCAACAACTAGAGGTGGAATTGAATCAGTGGGGCACGTTGGGTGTTGAGGGGCGTGCGGGGGTGGAAGGATGGGGGATGTTCTGTGTGCAGTGGACCCTGTCAATCACCTTTTAAAGTCATACCACCTAGGTATCATGTAATCTCAAAAGAAGAGAAAAATCTCCAAGATCTTTTGAACAGGTTAAGATTCTGTGACTCTATGATTCTCAGTTGTAGCCGAGTCACATCTTGGAGTAGCAAATAGATTAAGTAAATTCTCAGATGCTTTCCAATTCCTGGATGATTCTACCCTGCTGTTGTCCTTCATGCATTCAGATGACTCTGCCTTTCATTCTTGAACACTCTACACTTGAACATTTTCTCTCTACTGAGTATGGAAGATGGTGGGCTGACACCACCAGGAGTTAATGATTTCCTGGTGTACTGTTTTCTTAGGCTGCAGTCACAAAGTACCACAAACTGGATGGCTGAAATAACATAAGTTTATTGTGTGACATTACTGGAGGCCAAAAGTCCAAAATCAAGGTGCTGGCAGGCCCTCTATGGGAGGACCCTTTCTTGCCTCTTACAGCTTCTGGTGGTGGTTTAGTTGCTCAGCTGTGCCCAACTCTTGTGACCCCAAGGACTGTAGCCCACCAGGCTCCTCTGTCTGTGGGATTTCCCAGGCAAGAATACTGGGGTGGGTTGCCATTTCATTCTCTAGGGGATCTTCCAGACCCAGCGATTGAATCTGTGTCTCCTGCATTGGCAGGCAGATTCTTTACCACTAAACCATCTGGGAAGCCCCTCCAGCTTCTGGTAGTCCCAGGCATCCTTTGTTTGTGGCAGCATGACTCTATCTCTACCTCCATCTTCACATGGTTGACTTCCCACTGTGATCATGTCTTTTCTTCTCCTCCTGCAAAAACACCAGCCATATTGGATTAAGGACCCACCCTACTCCAGTATGACTTCATCTTAACTTACATCTTAATTACATCTGTAAAACCCTATTTCCAAATAAGGTCACATTCACAGGCACTGTGGGTTAGGACTTCAACATATTTTGGGTGGACACAACTCCACGCACAACATCTGGTGACCAACAATGTTTTTCCATGTCTAGGAATAAGGTTTTGGTTGGCAGCCATGAAGCAAGCCAAAACAAAATGGTCCATGGGGGAGGAAACCATGATCTGACTAGTCTGACATGCTTGTCAGTTTGTGCTAACCGGTCCTACATGTATTCACCTTATTACACCGGCTGTACACTTTCTTTCTTTCCCCTTCCTTTCTTCCCTCCTGCCTCCCTCTTTCCTTCTGTCCCCCATTCCTCCTTCCTTTCTTTCTTTTATCATGGAATGAAATAGTTAAATATTTGGTGCTGGGAGATTTATGGAAAGATCTGAATCAGAAAAAAAGGTACTTTCCTGTGAGTAAGGTAAATATTGAGGTACTCATCAGTTTATCACATACCCTAAAACCATAAGAGAGAGCTTACCAAGTGTTTTGTAATGGAAGGATCCGTTGCAAGTATTCAGGTTTATATTTATCTTTGCATTATACACACACACATCCATATTCACACACACACACACACATTTTTAAGTAACTTAGCTGACAGCACCAACATTTCATTCAGAGCATTCTGTGGGTGGTATTGTCTCCAGCACCACTGTCTTGTGAGATAACTGGTCACATATTTCCCTAGCACAAGGAGACCAATTAAAGTAATTGGCATTCTGCAAATTTGAACCAATGATTTGCTCACTAATCCCAATCAGCCAAGGTGAAGAAATTTAGTTCATGCTTCTCGTAGAGCCAGAAAAGGAAACTCTAGCAAAAAGAGCTGCCCCATCGTCTTCTCTTCCCCTCTTAATCACCTCCAGGTCTGCAATTCTCAGTTATCAAAAACCAACACACTAGGTTCAGGCTCCTAATAAATTATAACACAGCTCAAAGAGTAAGAGAACAAAAATCATTAAAATAATTATCAGGAGACACTTTCTCAAGAGCTTAATGTGTTATAAAACTCTTTATACTGGGGTAAGTCAGAATAGGGGCTTCCCAGGTGGCTCTAGTGGTTAAGAACCCTCCTGCCAATGCAGGAGACAGAAGAGACGCAAGTTGGATCCCTGGGTTGGGAAGATCCCCTGGAGAAGCAAACGGCAACCCACTCCAGTATTCACCTGAAAAATCCCATGGACAGAGGAGCCTGGGGTCGCAAAAAGTTGGACACAACTGAGCAACTTAGCACACACGCATGAGGATCAGAATGGGAGATGCCAACAGGATTAAGCTGTTAAATTTTTAGTTTTAACCTCACTGCTTTGCATTTGGACTGGTCATTGGAACTCCCTCTCCTTGACTCTACGTGGGAGGTACAGATCTGTTCTTATCAATGTCACAAAAATACTTTTGAAAACAAGTGGAGGGTGGCACAGGAATCTCTAGATGCACTTTCTTATTTAAAGATCTTATTTAAAGAAAAATTCTCAGTAGCTCTGGAACTAAAAGGGAAGCGTAATGGTGTTTGGTTAGTGGAGCAAGAGATTTGTAGCCGTGAGAGAAAATACAGATAAAGTTATTTAGAGTGTGCTTTTTATACATCTCTTAGCATAACTCAGGCTTAGAAAAGATCTCAATTGTGATTTTGTTGGTTTAGTTTAGACCTGAACAAAACGGATTTGCTGGTTTTGTTTCTTCTTTTTATTCAAATAGGACACACCCTCCTGGTTTTGAGAAATCTGATCGTTATCTCTGAGTTAGAACCAGGCCTGATGAAGTTCTTTTTCCAATTTTGGATGTTTGATCATGCTGGATTCCTACCAAAAGCCTCAAGGGAGACTTAACTTGAAGGACAAAGATGATTGTCAAGTGAGCTATGAAGTAGGGTCTGATTCTTTGGTAGACATTCAATGAAAATGGTTTAGGCAAAGGTAGATTCAATTAGGCAGACAAAAACGCTTTGGGGAATAAGCAAGGCAAAGTAAACACACAGCAACTCATTAAAGAAACAGCCAATGAGCAATTCATAACCAATATCTGATATATAATTTAAGACCCAAAGGTCACTTAATATCAACTCTATTGCAACACAAAAGCACAGAAAAATCTGGCTGGCAGTTGTTCTTCAGCTTGTCTTAGCTGCTTTTATTTCATGCAAGTGTTTCTCCAGAGGCACAAAAAAATGTAAGAGTAAAATCGGATTTATCGGAGGCATTTGTTTGGATTAATTACATAATAAAAGCATTTTCATATTGCTAATTTACTAAGCAATGTCACTGGAATGCTGAATTGCTTTACTTTTATTATGATGATCAAAAGAGATAAATGCAGGCCTGGCCACAAAACCAAAGCAGAGAGAAGAGAGGCAGCAGTCATTCTTCGCATAATTACTGGTATTTGTCATCCTTGTCTTGAAAAGGGGATCATCAGTTTTTCTAAAGACTGTTTTCTTTGCTTCAGAGCCTCTTCTTCAGCATGCTGTTTATCATCCATGTTGTCCTTATTTACCCAGCAACAAATACACAACGAATATGTTTTTCATTAGGCAATTTAATGAATTTAATTTTGCTTCAAAATGTTAATTTGAAAGTGTGCTTTTCGTTCTTACAAGCATAAAACTGAAAAAATTCTTGGTTCTCAAGTGTTAGATTAAATTACTAAAAGTAGAATTGAAAACCAGGGTTAATCGGTATGAAATTTAGTGTTGTGAGCCTGAGGTTGATTTTTTATCAATTATAATTAATTTTCCTATCCCCTTAAGAAAACAAAGGCTCAAGAATCAAGGCTTCTATAGCTTTATTTACATTTAGGGAGAAATTTTTGAAGAAAACAAGTGTAAGAGGAAACAGAAAGGAAGTTTGCCTCAAGGAGAAAAACCCTAAAGAAAAAGCTGCTATCCATCACTAGAAAATGAATGAGAATTGTATTATTTCTTGGCTTTTAAAGAATCTGTCTTTTGCCAAATCTAACAATGTTGCCAACTTGGAAGAAAAAGGATCCATTTTTTTCCTACATAACCACATTTAATAATTTCCATGAAATTGACATTTTAAAACTATGGCAAAAAGCCAAATCAAAACTTTTGGGTTCTTAATCCCTAAATTCTGAACTCGTTTTCTTAAGGAATACCTATGATACACTTTAAAACGAATCCAATTAATATAATTACAGGAGGTTAAATAACACATACACGCTGGATCTGTCTCTGTCAAACATAGCTGTTCTGTTATTTATATTTGGTTATTTTTAAAAATTAGAGATGTGGCCATATATATAAAGTAACTTTAATAAAAAATAGAGTGAATCTGTTGTCTTCTGCATCATTAAATGTGAAAAAAGCCCCTACAACCAATTAGCTCGGAAATCTCATATTCATGCTTCTGAATATTGCTGCGGTGGTAACGAGGAAAGCAGTACATCCAGGTATTTAATGTGTAACCGAAACAAGGTACAGGCATCAACCTGTACCCCGCGGCAGTTGACATGCTAATTTCCTCGCCTTCTCTCTCGCGCGCGCACTCCACCTCGCTTCCCCAACCCTCTTCCCCCACAAGATAAGAGGCACCCTCTGGGCCGTGGAAGGTGCCTCGCGGCGAGTGAAGAGCCACCGGAAGAGCTAGGGCAGAGCTCGCGGAGCCCACGCCCTTGGCCGCAGGGTGAGTGCGGGCGGCCGCCGCGGGCCGGGGGAGAGGGGAGCCGGGTAGGAGCGCGGGATTGGGGATCTGCCGCACGAGGCGCGGGCCCCGCAGCCCTCCCGGGGTGTGTGGGGGGATGGGCGGGCCGGGGGCGGAGCGCTGCGCTTCGCGGGGCGGCGGGAAAGGGGCGGAGAGGACAGCTCTGACTCCGGCGGGCAGAGGGACGGTGGCAGAACCTGCGGGCTAGTTGGGAGGCTCACCCTCTGGGAGGAAGGGAAGCGGAGACCGCCGCTGCCGAGGAGCGAGGAGACGCCTGGAGGCCGAGGGTCAGGCCGCCGCTACCTCCTCCAGCAGCGGATACTGCAGAGATCGCGCAGCCGGCTGGCGCACCGGCCACCAACGGCGACCCTTCGCGCAGGTGGGCACCCCAGAGCGCTGCGCTCTGTCCCCTCCTGGGCCACCGTGGGCCCGATGCCCTCCCTTCCGGGCCGCTGAGCTCGGGGACGAAGGCTGGGCAGGTCCGGGGACAGGAGGAAGGTGCTCGGCCCCTTGGTGTGCACGCTTGTGCGCGCGCGCTGTGCTAGATGGGGAAGAGGTGCGGAAAAGCTGCCTCTCTCGGGGCTCACTGTCCCTATCCCTACCCCCCACCCCGGACGAGCTGATCCCCCGATCGGCTTTGGAGGACTGCGACCCCCTTCCCCCGCCCACAGTCTCGGTGGTGCGTGCAATTCGCTCTCCTCTTCCCAATGCACACCCAGCATCCATCAGGACGCCCCTTGGAGAGAAGAGTGGTGGCAGGACCAGGTGGGGCGTGAGCGGGGAAGGCGAGAGTTGCTTGAGTATTGTCTGTCGGGGCGAGTGCCTGAGCCCGCGCGCTCCCTCCCGCTTTAGGGGCCAGGGGTGGAGGTGGAGGTGGTGGAGGAGGCAGCAGGGAGGAGGGAGTGGGTTTGACGAACTTCTCTCGGAAGGCTGACTGTGTGCATGCACTTGGCGCCTCGTGCACGTTTGGGTGAGGGTTTAATGGAGACACGTGGGAGCAACATTGGTTGCTGGCGGGCCCTCCAAAGAGCCTCTTGGGGTAGCCCAGCGCGCTTTTGGGGTTGGGAAGGATGAGTTGGTGTTAGTGTAAATGTCAGTCTTAGGGAGGAGGAGGAGAGCGGCTTCAGGAGACTTGATTTTCGTAGATTTGCTGCCATTCCTTAAACCAAGCCAGGCTTTCCAGGCGTTAAAGTAAATTACCAGTAAGTGGGGACCGATCCCTGATGAGGCTGAAAAAAGGCCCCCGGGTTTGCTGGGGAGCGAGCTCGGCGGGCCTGCTGCCTGGGTGGCTTCTGGTGCTGTCTCGCCTGGGGTGGGAGTGGGGGGTAGGGAATGGTGCTTGTCCCTTTAGCTTAATGTGCTGGAGCTGGAACACTTCTTCCGGATATACTTTAGGACCAAGAGGAGGCAAAAATTCTCAACTCTGGAATCCCAACCTCTGTCTCTCTGTCCTCTCTTTCCCTTTCTCTCTCCCTCTTCTTCTCCATTGCCCTCTCTCAGGCACACACACCACACACCACCACACCACACCACACCCTGGGGTAGTCTGCTTGTCTGTGTGTCTCTGTCACAAACATCCACACCATACATACACCCTGGTTGGGTCTTTTATTCTAGATTAACTCCAGCATCTGTGTGTGTGTGTGTGACACACACACACCCACACACACACCCCTCTCATCTCATGGCTGCTTTGACTCACTGATACACAGTTGCTCATAGATTTTTATTCATTGCTTGTTCTGCTCATAGATTTCTATTCTTTTTTTTTTTTTTTTTTTAAGAAAAAAGACCTGCCTATATTAAAATCTGGAGTGTCAGAAAGGCCTTTCAGCACTCATTCACATTCAAATCAAGAATAGGGCCTTATGATGAAAACACCCCACATAGCTGTTTTAGATTGGGCACAGCTCTAGTTTGTGTTAGAATTAATATTATTATTTCAAATAGACATTTTACAACTCTGTGACAGAGCAATCTTTTCCTGGATCTCTCCCTTTTTTCTTTGTGGTAATTTACAGAATTCTTAATTACCTAGTTAACAAAAGTTGTCTTCTAATATTAAAAGACCGGTCTTGAAACAGTTGCAAGGTTGCCATGAGAATAGATTCTGGGACTCCTATCTCTTTAATGAACTGATCAGAGTGGTGTTAATCTGAGACTTATGTATGGGCAAATTTCTAAATAATTTATCAAACTATTGAGGGTGAGGGACTCCTTACAAATTTTACACACAGAAAAGAAAGAACACTTATTTTTTAGAGCAGATATTTTGCCACTTTCCCTCCAATTGTCTCTGTTAGATGCCTAGAAAATATGCATGGTGAATGAATAATACATGGCTTATTTCTCTTTTTCGTCTACAGGTGGCAGTGTAGAAGCCAAGACGGGAGCTTCCAGAAGTACTTTCAGAAAAATAAGAGTGAACCTCAGTACGCAAACACAGGGATCTGAAAAACCACAGGTATGTAGAACAATTAATCCATCTATCTGGCTTTATAATTATTGCATTCCACTATCCTGACATTTATATCGACTTTTATGAAGTGAAATGTATTTTGAGGTCTTCTCAAAGGAGAAAGCAAGTGTATTCTATTGCAGACCATGTATTTAAATAAAAATACTGCACATCATTATACTGTGTTACTTTTTACTGCTCTAAAAAAGAGGCGTTGTTTCCATTGTGACCATGTGGCTTTGCATTCAACCAGTTGTCGCTTGATGTTTGCTTTTAAAAGCACTTTTCCTGAAGCTGTATGAAACTGCCAATTGTTCTGAAAAATTTATTTTGGGACACGGTTACCAAAGCCACCCTGTTGAACCAACATAATAATACCCACTTTTTTTTTTTTTTTTAATAATACCCACTTTTTATAAAAATCTGTGTCTCACTTGACATCTCACTTATCAGAATACATACAGGCTGCTGCTTTTTTTTTTCTTGGCCACTTGGGGCAGCATGTGGGATCTTCGTTCCCTACCAGGGATCAAATGAATACCTCCAGGGAACTCTCTGTGCTGCTACTTTAAAAAAAAATTTAGCCACATGCTCAGCAGTGACAGTGCAGAATCCTAACCACTGAACTGCCAGGGAATTCCCTAGGCTGCTTCTTGTAAACCAGCCCTTGTCGTTTTTCTCCTACCTTGCTGGCTTTTCCAAGCCCAACATATAAGAAGTACCTTCATAATTCACCTACTTGACTCAACTAATGACAACTTTAATATGGGAACAAAGACAGTCAAGTTCTCAGGTTCAGAAAGTTTATCATTGTGACCCAATTCAAAAGAGTTTGCCTCTGGTCATCATTAAAATATAAGATTTTGCATATTAAGGCCCTTTTTCAACTGAGTAAGTTATGAATGGTAGAGGAAGTGGGGGTGGGGGGAGTTCACCTTGGTGGCTTTTTGTTTTCTTTCCTTAAATTTGTGGGCCATAGCTAATGATGCTTTCACAGGGAAGCTATATTTATGATCATGTTGGTTGTATAAGGAGCTGGCATCAAAATGGCTGTTAAAGGGGATGAAGCTTTGTCTTTCCCCGGGGGATGTATGCATTCATCCAATGCCAGAATGTGGAGATATCTTGTGATTTTTTTACTTTCTGCCTTTACAGTTGAAGAGGGATTTGTTTAACCCCTGCCCATGAGGGTGTAAGACAAAGTCAGATGCTGTTCTTGAAGAGAATAATATCAAATTGGACATTTGCCAGTAGAAAGCAAATTGGGACTTCTGACTTGAAAAGTATAAATTGAAAACTGAAAGATTGTTTGCTGGAAAGATCCCAAGGGTGTGGAGTGGCTTGACGACAGCTCTCAGACACTTAGGAACACATAAATTTGCACTGTGTGGGACTTAGATTCATTATCTGACTCTGTAAACTGGGAAGTAACTAATCATTGCTCAGTTTGGCTAAGAAGAATGGGGTCTAATCTTCTAAGTCACAAAGGAAAGGAGCAAAGATGAGATTTTACTCCTTTCTGGAATTATAGCATTCTCAATATAGAGACATCAGGTGCTTTAAAGATGTGCCCAGAAAGAGCACTGCTTTGAAAATACTGTATTTTATTTTTGAGGTATAACATGGGGCTTCCCAGGTGGCGTTAGTGGTAAAGAATCCACCTGCCAATGCAGGAGACACAAGGGATGTGGGTTTGATCTTGGGGTCAGGAAGATTCCCTGGAGTAGGGAAGATTCCCTGAAGTAGGAAATGGCAGCGTACTCCGGTATTCTTGCCTGGAAGATTCTATGGACAGAGGAGCCTGGCAGGCTATAGTCCATGGGGCCCCAAAGAGTCACACAACTGAGCGACTGAATACATACATACAATAAAGTGTGTACAATGCATTAATCTGAAGTGTACTGCTCTATGAACTTTTATATGTGTATATGCTCATGGGACTACCACCCAGGTCAAGAATACAACTTTTCCAGTACCCCAAAAGATTTCCTCTTCTCTCCCCTTCTGGTCAGTTGTTATCCTATTTCTAATCTGAAGATAACTACATTATGATTTTGTTTCCACACTGTAGTATTTTTTAAACTCCATCCATTCCTTCTGTTGGTTGTTAAGCTCCATGTAAATAGAGTCATATAGAAGGGACTTGTGTGTCTGTCTGCTTTCACATAACATAATGTCTTTGTGGGGGCTTCCCCATTAGCTCAGTGGTAAAGAATCCACCTGCAACGCAGGAGATTCAGGAGATGCATATTTGACCCCTGGGTTGGGAAGATCCCCTGGAGGAGGGCATGGCAACCCACTCCAGTATTCTTGCCTGGAGAATCCCATGGACAGAGGAGCCTGGCGGGCTACAGTCCAGAGGGTCGAAAAGACTCGGACATGACTGAGCGACTGAGCACACATGCACAATGTCTTTGTGATTTATCCATGTTGCTGTGTTAGTAGTTCATTCTAATCGGCTGAGTAGTAATTTCTGTTGTATGGATATACCACAGTTTGTTTATCCATTCTCCTGTTGGGTCTTTGGATTGTTTCTACTGTATGACTAATATGAATAAAGCAGCTGTGAATATTCTGGCTTATGATTTTTGGTGCACATGCTCACTCATTATTTTTGAGCATAAATGGAGGAGTGGAACTGTTAAGGTCACAGGGTAGGCTTGTATTTAGTTTCAGTGAAAGTAAAAGTCACTCAGTCACGTCCGACGCTTTGCGACCCCATCGACTATACAGTCCATATAATTCTCCAGGCCAGAATACAATGAGTGGGTTGCCATTCCCTTCTCCAGGGGATCTCCCCAACCCAGGTATTGAACCCAGGTCTCCTGCATTGCAAGCGGATTCTTTACCAGCTGAGCCACAAGGGAAGCCAAAGAACACTGGAGTGGGTAGCCTATCCCTTCTCCAGCGGATCTTCCTGACCCAGAAATCAAACTGGGGTCTTCTATATTGCAGGCAGATTCTTTACCAACTGAGCTATCAGGGAACCCCATCCATTAACTTCAGTAGATATTGCCAAATGGTTTTCCAAGATGACTTTACCAATTTACACTTGACCAGGAGTTCCAGTTGCTCCACATTTTCACCAACACTTGGTTTTGTTGGTCTTTTTTAGTTTAGCTGTTTTTGTAGGAGAGTAGTGATATGTCCTTGTGGGTTTTAAAATTTTTTTTTAATTTAAAAAATTTTGGCCAAATGTACATAACATTTACCATTGTAACCACTTAAAAATTTTGGTGGTATTAAGTACATTTACTTTGTGGTTTAAGCATCACCACTATTCATCTCCAGAACTCTTTTCATCTTTGTGAAACTGAAGCTATATCCATTGAACAATAACTCCCCATTTTCTCTTCCTCTAGTACCTGGCAAACACCATTCTACTTTCTATCTCTATAAATTTGACTACTTTAAGTACCTAATATGGGTTGAAGTCTGGAATATTTGTTCTTTTGTAACCGACTTATTTCACTTAGCATAATGTCCTTAAGATTCATTCATGTTGTAGAATGTGTTGGCATTTCCTTTCTTTTTATAGCTAAGTAATGTTCCACTGTATGAATGTCCACCACATTTTATTTATCCATTTGTCTGTTGGTGGGCACTCGGGTTGCTGCTGCCTTTTGGCTATTGTGAATAATGCTGCTAAGAATATGGAAGTATAAATATTTCTTTGAGATCCTGCTTTTATTTTTTGGGGTGCATACCTACAAGTGGAATTGCTGCATTGTATGGTGATTCTGCTTTAATTTTTTGAGGAACCACCACATTGTTTTCCATAGACATTGCACCATTTTACATTCCCAACAGTGTACAAAGGTTTCAGTTTTTCCACACCCTAGCCAGCTCTTGTTATTTATTTATTTATTTTTGATAGTAGCCATCCTAATGGGTGTGAGGTGGTCCTTATGGTCTTAATTTATGTTTCCTGATAAGTAATGTTGTTAAATGCCATTTCACATGCTTATGGGCATTTGGATATCTTTTTGTGAAATTCCTATTAAAATTTTTTTCCCAGTTTTGAATTGGGTTCTTTGTATTTTTCTTATTTTTTTGTCATTTCTTTTTATTCTGCACATGGATCCTTTGTTAGATATATGTATTACATTTTCTCCCAGTCTGGGTTGCCTTTTCATTGTCTTCACAGTATTTTTTGATGATTTTTAATGAATCTAATTACCATTTTTTTTTATTCTTGGGTATTGCTTTTTGCATTCTATTTATGAAGTTTTTCCTACTTTGGGGATATTTTTAAAAGCTTTCCTTCTAGTTACTGAAAATATATGAAGGCAATCTGTTTGGAAGATGCAATAAATTAACCAGAAGCAGATTTCAAAAAAGTATCCTAAGAATGAAAGTTGATGATGTTCTTTGCTGCAGCAGGTGCCACCAAGGGCTTGAAAAAAAGTTTTTTTCAATCAAATATATGGACACTGATGCTCTTCCTCAAGCTGCTCCTGTTGCTGTCTCCCCCTACCGCCACTGACTGTGACTTCGGGGCCCCTCTAAAGTGGGAAGAACCCTAGGGAAAACTCCCAGGGATGGCTTGGCCAGAGGAAAGAATGTGACAAAAGGGATGGTTTTCTATTTTTCCTTAATTTGTAACCCGTACTTTCAGAATGATCCTTCCCCTCCCCTCTTCCATCCCCAAGGAAGGTTGCTGCTCTTTGGCGATACTTCTTTCCTTTGCCTCCGAAATATTTATGTCCCTCAGGATCATGCCATCCCTCTGCTCCTCTCTGTCTCCATCTTTTCCCCGAAGGCCCTGTGTTCACATTCACTTTCCAGTCTTGAGCCGGCCATCTGTCCCTGCTCTGTGTTCTAAAGAGACCCCAGGTCTTTATCTCCTATTTCCACTACCCATCCCTCAGCATAAGGTCCAGATCTGTATTGTTCTCTGCCTCCTGGACATCTCTTACTGGGTATCCCATAGGTGCCTTTCTAAAAACCCTGTTTTGTTCCTCTCCAGTCCGCTCTTCTGCTCTTGATGCCTTAACTGATACATTTGCTATTAATCTAGGCTCCCAAATTAGAAATCTTGGCACTGTCTCTGATTCTCCCACACAACTTATATATCACCCTCAAAGCCCACCTATAGTTGATTGTCAAGGCTGTTAGGTCCTGCTCCCGTCTCTGAAACTCCTTTCAAAGACTTTCTCTTCCTTAATATTTACTACCTTGTGATTCAGGTCCCCTTGAGGATGGTAATAATAGTCTCCAAATTCATCTCCCTGATTCTTAACTCTTGCCTCTAATCCCCTACTTCTCATCAGCTTTTGTTTCCTAAAACAGATTTAATCACGTCATTTCCCACTTTAAAAATGATGTGTAGCTCTCCACGCCTGCAAGAGGGATTCCAATCCTGTAGCTTGATTTACAGTATGACACTCTTCATTATTTGCCTTCAACCTGCTTTTCATGCTCTGTCATCTGCCACTTCCTCCCCACACTCCATCTGTCTTACACTGTTTTCCATTCCTAGAACATTCCTTGAGCTCCTTCTGTGCTTTTGCTAGTGCTGTTTCTTCTGCTTCTGATGTCTGTTCCTGTCCACTGGTGATTTACTGGTCTTTCCTTAAAAACCAGCTCAAATGTGACCTCTTTGACTGAACCTTCTTATCCTCTAAGTAGACTTTGTTGTTCATACTTTTTTTTACTGTTGTTAGAGGAATGACTTCCTAATTGCAGACACTATCACATACTAATCTTCATACCCTTAAATCACCACTTCAAATATAGAAGACATTTAACAAATGTTCATTGAATGAATAATTCATGACAAAGCATTCCTTACTATATCAGTTAGCTTTGGCTCCTCAACAAACCACCACAGTATTGGTTTGGTTAGTGGTTTAAAACAACCAGCATTTAGTGAGCCCTTGATTCTGTGGGTTGGCAATTTGGGCCAGATTCAGCTGGGTGGTTCTTTGGATCTGGGCAGATTTTTCACTGAGCGGGTTACGGTCTCGCTCTTCCAGGATGTCCTCAGCTCCTCTCCACAAGGTTTCTAATCTTTAACCAGGCCAGCATGGGCTTGTTAACACTGTGGGTGGCAGGGTTCTAAGAGAGGGGGCAGAGGCATGCAAGACCTCTTGAGGATTAGGCTTGCAACTGGCACAAAGTGACTTCCTCTGAATTCTATTATCCAAAACAAATCACAAAGCCAGCCCTGACTCAGTAGGTGGGGAAAGAGAGTCCTTCTCTTGAAGGGAGGAGCTGCAGTCATGTTGTAAGGAGCCCAGAGAGAAGAGAATAATTGCAGACATTTTTACACTTACCTAGCAACAGGAATGGGCTTCCCCAGTGGCTCAGGGGTAAAGAATCTGCCTGCAATGCAGGAGACACAAGAAACTCAGGTTTGGTACCTGGGTCGGGAAGATCCCCTGGAGGAGGAAATGGCAGCCCACTCCAGTATTATTGCCTGGAGAATCTCCATGGACAGAGGAGCTTGGCAGGTTACAGTCCATAGGGTCACAAAGAATCAGACACTACTGAAGTGACTTAGCATGCATGCACGCAGGAGCAGGAATGTGAGTAGAGCAGGCTTGGTCCAGAGAGCTGATTCCATTTAGGTCCGCATCAGGGAGAACAGTTTTGACCCTGAAAGATTGAATCTGTTTGAATCTAAGATGAGCCTACCAATAGATTACCAGGGTTCCTAGCATCCTCCTTTGGGCCTCCCCTCAAGTTCTCTCTCTTTATCCTTTTATCCAAAGTATATAAAACATCCCTGGTTTCCTCTTGGCATTTATGAGATATTGATACCATTGATGCTGTGGAATGGGGAAGCTGCTCTTCAGTCCTGGAAAACGAGTTATGTCTCTCCTCCTCCTTCCTTCTGAAAGCTGTTATAGATACGCCTGGGTATTGGGGAAGCTTCTCATCATGGAGGACCGTTGAGTATCTCACATTGATTTGTTTCTAGCATCTGATTTAAGAGGCGTTTTTGGAAGAGGAGGATATCAGGCAGTGAAAAGAGATATAATTGATTGGGGCTGTTCATCTGTGTTCTCCCTCACTATGTGTGAACATTGAAGCTATCCTTCTACTGGGAAACAATAGTGGTAGTTTATCCAATGTTAATGTTTATGTGCTTTTCCAGCTATTACAAACTACTCAGAGTGGAAACATGAATTCAATGTTTCTGATTTGCTACCTATTAAAGAATCTTTTCTTAAAAGACTAGAATGCATTAGGAGGAAGTATCATTCTAATATACAGGTAGGAGCTTAGTTCAAATATACATGAAGAGTGTGTTAGTAAGTATGCTTAGTAAAATGTACAAAAAGTGACCCCAATTTTCCAAAGATGGTAACCATGGTTAGGTTTAAGTTTTTCCACAGCTTGGTTTTAGTACACATCTATATGTTTTAAGAGAACTGTTTGAAGTATTTAAAGAAAACATATACATTATGCCTCATTCAAACTTTTAGCCAAAAAGCCTGAAAGAATAGGAGGCCATTAAATGGCTTTAAGACCCTTCTGGCCCCTTTCTTGTCTCTCATGTGTTTTCCTCCTGCCTTATGCCACTCTTGGATTGGCCATTGGCACAATTAGAGGCATGAAAAAGCCACAACTCTTGAGTAATCCCCTGTCAAAATGACAGATGTGCTAATATTTATGGGTGAAAATAGAATTTGCACTTATGTTAAAAAATGTCTTCTAGAAGTTTTTTCTTATGGCATGCTTTTCCTTTTATTTTTCAGAGAACAAAAGTTTTACATCTTTGAGTTCACATCTCACTTATCTATAGATCAGTTTCTTACTGAATCTCTGTATTGCCTTTGCTACTTATTTAAAATGACAACATCAATTCAGGTGGCCACAATTAAGTATTTTTAGAAGACAATGACAATTTCAAGTTAGAAAAATCAATATTTTTATTTGTTAATTTATCAAATCAAGGAATTTTAACAGCTTGCAATAGGGTACTAGTTGAGATAGCATTTCCACGTTACTCATGTTTTTGTTTTCTAAAAGAGCTATTTTGATATTACAGTCAATAGTCTAAAATATTTTATATATTATATCCCCAATATGTTGCATAGTGTGTGTTTTCCTTCCTAAGGTATATCTGTTGTTGTTTATTTTTATTTATTTATTTTTTTTCTGTTGTTGTTTAGTTGCAAAGTTGTATCTAATTCTTTTGCAACCCCGTTAAATGTAGCCAGCCAGACTCCTCTGACCATGGAATTCCCCAGGCATGAGTACTGGAGTGGGTTGCCATTTCCTACTCCAGCAGATCTTCCTGACCAAGGGATCGAATCCACATCTCCTGCATTAGCAGGTGGATTCTTTACCACTGAGCCACCAGGGAATCCCATAGTCTCTATGTACTATATTATGTAGAGAGAGAAATACTGTTGTTCTGGTTCCCAGTAGGTTTCTAAATAGCTCTGGGGCTGGGCATATCATCCTCATTGTTCTGGGCTTCAGTTTTGTCATCTCTTAACATAAGGGTTGGACTATATATTTTAAAAGTCCCATCTTATTCTGACATCCCATCAGTCTTAATACTATGGTTGTGTTTTCCCCCCTGATTTTAGTAAGCTTTACCAAAAACTCTTATTGGGATTAAGTTTTCTATTGTATAAAATGTAGAATTACATTATTACAAGGTTAAAGAAATGAGATCAGTGGCTAGGTAGAAACCAGGAGTCAAGGATCCATCATTGTAGTATATTCAAATTGATGTCATTGTGCAGTTTTTCTGTGTTTGGTCAAGAGCAGAATGACTACAATCCTACTAAAGAACAGAAACTTTATTGTTGAGTAGGGTGCGTATCCCCAAACTATCCTCTTTATCATAATCACTTCAAGAATGGTACTAAATTTGAGGGCAGCTACATGACTTGCCAGGTTTTTGTACCAAGCATTTGACATTCACAAATCCAGGTGTGGTTTTCCTTATATTCATCCTGCTTCGGTTTGCTGACTTTCTTGAATTTGAGGGTTGATGTCTTTCATCAGTATTGGAAAATCCTCAGCCATTGTCTCTTTAAATATTGCTTCTATCTTCACTTCTCTCTGGCTGTCCAGTTACATACATGGTCAGGATACCGTGTTTCTTACCTTCTTCTTTTCTTTTTTTTTCTTTCTTCTTTTCTATTTGAGTTTTAATGTGAGTTTTCCATTAAACTTTACCTTTAAGTTTACTAATCCTATCTTCTGCTTTGTCTGTGAAGTGAAAGTTGCTCAGTTGTGTCCAACTCTTTGTGACTCCATGGACTATACAAACCATGGAATTCTCTAGGCCAGAATACTGGAGTGGGTAGCTGTTCCCTTCTCCAGGGGATCTTCCCAACCCAGGGATTGAACCCAGGTCTCCCACACTGCAGGCAGAGTTTTTACCAGCTGAGCCACCAGGGAAACCCAAGAATACTGAAGTGAGTAGCCTATCCCTTCTCCAGTGGATCTTCCTGAACCAGAAATCAAACCAGGGTCTTCTGCATTGTAGGTGGGTTCTTTACCATCTGAGCTACCAGGGAAGCCTTTTACGTAAGCATTTAAAAATATAAAGTGACGCTATGAAGCAGTGTGACAGGTTTCCTGCTTTGTCTAGTGTGGTATTAAACCCATCCACTGAGACACTGCATTTTCTTAATTTCAGATTCTTAATTTCAGATACTTAATTTTTCTAGGATGTTCATTTGATTTTTTATATGGATTCTAGTTCTCTTTTGAAATTCTCCATCTTTTCATCCATTTCCTTTTTCCCTTATTTTTTAACCAATTAATCAGTTTAATGGTATTACTTACTGAATCCAATAATGCAAATCATCTGTGAGCCTACATCTATTTGTCTTTTTTCTATTGAATATTGGTTGCATTTACATGCAGCTTTTCTCATGTCTAATAATTTTCTTTTTTTTTTTCATTTTGCCCCTGTTTATTGCTACCAACCCATCTTCTTCCCTGAGAAGGCAATGGCAACCCACTCCAGTACTCTTGCCTGGAGAATCCCAGTGACGGGGGAGCCTGGTGGGTTGCTGTCTATGGGGTCGCACAGAGTCAGACACAACTGAAGTGACTTAGCAGCAGCAGCATCTTCCTCCACCCTGCTCATGCATACGTGCTGTCGGGTGACCCCAGGAACTGCAGCCCGCCAGGCTCTTCTCTCCATGGAATTTTCCAGGCAAGAATACTGGAGTGGGTTGACATTTCCTCCTTCATCATGTCTAATAATTTTTTATTTTGTACCCAGACATAGTGTGTGAAAGAGTCTTGCTAGTTCTAGATTACATCTTCTAGAAAGGATTTCCTTCTTGTCTTCTGTTAGAGGAGCTGATCACCTTCAGATATTGAGCTAGATTAAGGCCAGGTTGCAGTTTTAGGAAGACTCAATGTAGTTATGGTTGTCCACTCTCCTCAGGCCTGGCTTTCCTGGGCTTTTGATTGAAACCTTAGAGTATTTATGTCTTCTTAACCCAGAAAAAATGAGGGAGATTAAATTTTCACCCTTTGGCAGTCTTGGACTTACTCGTCTCCTATCTTCGTAGTTTCAAATTCTTGCAACTGTCTTGAGGAGAAACCTGGTTATGTATTTGAGGCTGAACATCCACTTTAGTAAAAACTTCATCTCCGAAACACTATGAAACACTGGAGAGTTCACTCTGAAAAGAACCTTCAGCCTGCTGTCCCAGCCTCCCTCTTACAGCTCCAGAACTGAACACACAGGCGTATTTTCCATCTTTCATATTAGCCTTTGCATGTTCATTACAAGCTTTGCTGATTTCTTTTCCGCAGTAGAAATCCTTTCTCTTGGTCTCATCAGTATGAACCCAAAGGTCCCAGGTGCCCTGAGGGAAGTGATCAGCGATTATCTGCTCACCTCAGAACGGCTCCCTTCATTTGATGTTCTTGTACTTGAGTCCTTTATAGTCTAATGAAAGCCTCAGACTTTTTTTTTACTGCATAAAACATAAAATGGGATCTGAAACTTCATAATCATATTTACATCCTCATCTATTCTTCGAGTGGAGTCTTCTGTTTAAACATTGCTAGGCTGCTTCAGTCATGTCCGACTCTTTGTGATTCCATGGACTGTCACCTGCCAGGCTCTTCTGTCCATGGGATTCTCCAGGCAAGAATACTGGAGTGGGTTGCCATGCCCTGCTCCAAAGGATCTTTCTGGCCCAGGAATCCAACCTGTGTCTCTTTCATCTCCTGCATTGGCAAGCAGGTTCTTTACCACTAGCGCCACGTGGTGTTTAAACAGTAAACATTTTTCAACTTTGTGATAAAAGTAATTTTGGTTAGAAGCACTTCAGTTCAGTTCAGTTCAGTCACGCAGTCATGTCCAACTCTTTGCGACCCCATAGACTGCAGCACACCAGGCCTCCCTGTCCATTATCAGTTCCCAGAGCTTGCTCAAACTCATGTCCATTGAGTCGGAGATGCCATCCAACCATCTCATCCTCTGTCGTCCCCTTCTCCTCCCACCTTCAATCTTTCCCAGCATCGGGGTCTTTTCCAGTGAGTCAGTTCTTTGCATCAGGTGGCCAAAGTATTTGAGTTTCAGCTTCAACATCAGTCCTTCCAATGAATATTCAGGACTGATTTCCTTTAGGATGGACTGGTTGGATCTCCTTGCTGTCCAAGGGACTCTCAAGAGTCTTCTCCAACACCACAGTTCAAAATCATCAATTCTTTGGTGCTCAGCTTTCTATTATATAGTCCAACTCTTGAATGCATACATGACTACTGGAAAAACCATAGCTTTGACTAGATGGACCTTTGTTGGCAAAGTAATGTCTCTGCTTTTTAATAAGCTGTCTAGGTTGGTCATAACTTTTCTTCCAAGGAGCAAGCGTCTTTTAATTTCATAGCTTCAGTCAATATCTGCAGTGAGTTTGGAGTCCAAAGAAATAAAGTCTGTCACTGTTTCCACTGTTTTTCCACCTATTTTCCATGAAGTGATGGGACTGGATACCATGATCTAAGTTTTCTGAATGTTGAATTTTAAGCCAACTTTTTCACTCTCCTCTTTCACTTTCATCAAGAGGCTCTTTAGTTCTTCACTTTCTGCCATAAGGGTGGTGTCATCTGCATATCTGAGGTTATTGATATTTCTCCCAGCAACCTTGATTCCAGCTTGTGCTTCCTCCAGTCCAGCATTTCTCATGATGTACTCTGCATATACGTTAAATAAGCAGGGTGACAATAGACAGCCTTGATGTACTCCTTTTCCTATTTGGAACCAGTCTGTTGTCCCATGTCCAGTTCTAACTGTTGCTTCTTGACCTGCATACAGATTTCTCAGGAGGCAGGTCAGGTGGTCTCAGATTCCCATCTCTTGAAGTATCTTCCACAGTTTGTTGTGATCCACACAGTCAAAGGCTTTGGCATAGTCAATAATGCAGAAGTAAATGTTTTTCTGGAACTCGCTTGCTTTTTCAATGATCTGAGGGATGCTGGCAATTTGATCTCTGGTTCCTCTGCCTTTTCTAAAACCAGCTTAAACATCTGGAAGTTCAGGGTTCATGTACTGTTGAAGCCTGGCTTGGAGGATTTGGGGCATTACTTTGCTAGAATGTGAAATGAGTGCAATTGTGTGGTAGTTTGAGCCTTCTTTGGTATTGCCTTTCTTTGGGATTGGAATGAAAAGTGACCTTTTCCAATCCTGAGGACACTGCCAAGTTTTCCGAATTTGCTGGCATATTGAGTGCAGCATTTTCACAGCATCATCTTTTAGGATTTGAAGTAGCTCAACTGGAATTCCATCACCTCCAATAGCTTTGTTCGTAGTGATGCTTCCTAAGGCCCACTTGACTTCACATTCCAGGATGTCTGGCTCTAGGTCAGTGATCACACCATTGTGATTATTTGGGTCATGAAGATCTTTTTTGTATAGTTCTGTGTATTCTTGCCACCTCTTCTTAATATCTTCTGTTTCTGTTAGGTCCCTACCATTTCTGTCCTTTATTGTGCTCATATTTGCATGAAATGGTCCCTTGATATCTCTAATTTTCTTGAAGCACCTGCTGACTCATTATTTCCCAAGGAGGAGAATGGGAATAGTTTGACAGTATGGTCTTGTTCAAAATATTTTCATTGCATTTTTTCAGTTTTTCCATTGTAAATTGTCTAGAAAACATTTTGTAGGTAGAGGATGGGAATGAAGGCAGTTTCAGTTGGTTTAAAACTCTCAGATGGATTCCTTAGTAGATCCATTTTACTTCTATTTTGTACTAAAAGAAGACATAATTGTCATTACCACTCCTCCCATTTGTGAAAAGAATTTGCTCCAAAGAATTCTAATACCATTAATAGGCAGCATCCATATGGTTCGCAGATGGAAAAAGGAGAGAAGGAGCCCCTCAGATTATTTAAATTGGAATCATTTCATTGTTAAGAAGCAGTTCGGTTGTTAATTTTTCTCCGAAGCTGTGTAGACCTGGCCAGTGTTGAGAGCCCTGGGGCTGGTGGGAGCCCTGAGTTCTGTGTCAGTTCTGCTTCCCACAAGTCATGTGTCCCAGGGGAGTCCTGTTTTCTCATCTCGAGAATGAGGACATTCAAATAGTTGAATCCTAGTCCTCTCCTTCTCTGTCCTTTGGATTCCAGTCATTCATCACTTGAAAATTAAGATTGTACTTGCATTTCAATAAAGTGTACTGCCAGAATCAATTAAAAGAATCAATCTATGCAAATTTCTTTTGACTCATGAATTTTCTGTGTTTGTGACACCAAATGCTGTGCAATACTCTATGTGCAATACATCACTATGAAAAAAATCTGAGTCCTGAGTACCTGGATTCAAGTCCCAGTTTTGTCATTTGTCTTCTTTGAGGCCTTGGACACATCATCGACTTCTGTAAGCCTCAGTTTCCTCAACTGGAAAATGGATAGAAGAGCAGCCTTACCTGTTTCAGAGCTATTGTGAAGATGGACTAAAATGTTTCATGTGTGAAGGCTCTTCATGAACAGTAAAGTGCTGTAAAAACATTAATTACCATTAGGACTGTAATGACACAGACCTTGTCAGCAGTAACCATCTGTTTGTTGTGGCTGTCACTATCAAAAATGAGATGTGAAAACAGCCCAAGGGTATTTAAATTACCTACACCTTGACTTTGGTTCCCATTTCCCTTCTGGGGGGGAAACGTGGTGTAGGTAAGCTGACGCTGTTCAAGGTATAAGCTCTTTCTTTGAAGCCATTAAAGTGTAGAGCTGGATGGGTTGGTGTGATTATTTTAGCAAATCTCCCTCTTTTAAAGATGCAGTTTAGGAAGTTTGACTTGCTTAAGGTAACAGAGCTCCTTCAAGGTAAAACCACAGCTAAGACCCGGTAAGTGTTCTCTGTCTAAACCCTGATCTGTGCAATTACTTCTACAGTTTTGGTCAAGGACCAAAATAAAACAGATTGCTTTTGGTTTCAAACCTTGGGATTTTCCATTTCCCTTCTCCTTTGCCTCCTGACATCTTTCTTTCACTTCTCTCCTACTTCACAGCCCCCACTCCCATTCTGATGGTGGTACCTCTCCCCACCTCAGAGAAGAGGGTTTTTCCTCCAGTTATCACCCAAAGCTGCCCCCGCCATGTGATTTTGATTCTGATCCCATTTGCCTTCTCTGGGATTTATTCTGTTACCCTTATCTGTGTCTTATATTGTCTTTCTTTCCCTTTCTGTTGGTTCAATGATGGTATCCAAGCTCATTGTACTTTTTTTTTTCTTTACTTCACCATACACACTACTTCTTTTCAATACTTGGCTACTGGAAAAAGAAATTGGTAAGCAGTCACTGCTCTCTCACTATTCATTTATTCCTTTTCTTTTTCTTCATTTTCTTTATTGTGGTGAAGCACACAGAACATGACAACTGGCTATCCTAACCATTTTTACATACACAGCTCCGTTGTATTAAATACATTCATAATGTTATGCAACCACCATCCATCTCCAGATGCTTTTTCATTTTTCAAAACTGGAACACTGTCCCCACTAAACAATAACTCCCCGTGGCCCCCAAGCCCTTGGCAAGCACCCACCCTGTTACTTTCTACGTGATTTTTCTGTGTATTTCTTATGCAGTAATGTACAAGCTCAGTGACTAGTGCTTCCTGGTTGCCCAGAAAAGCTACCTTGCTGCCTCTCTTCCTTCTGTCTCCTTCCTGTGCCTCTTGCCCATATGTTTATTTTTTCTCACTCTCTGCCTTCTCTTGCCCCCTGCTCTGCCCTCTCCCCTCCCATTTGTTGCCATCTTCTGGCCTCTCTTCGGGACAGCTTGCCACCCAGCTTCTGGACACTTTATCTCCTTGTTTGGCCTCTTTAATTCCTTCTTCTCAGGATCTAGGCTGACTTCCTTCCCCACTTCTATTTTTTAATTTTTTTAAAAAAATTTATATTGGAGTATAGTTGTTTTGGGCTTCCCAAGTGGCTCAGTGGTAAAGAATCTGCGTGCAATGTGAGAGACTTGGGTTTGATTCCTGGGTTGGGAAGATCCCCTGGAGAAGGGAATGGCTACCCACTCCAGTATTCTTGCTTGGAGAATTCCGTGGACAGAGGAGCCTGGCAGGCTGCAGTCCATGGGATCCCAAAGAGTCAGATATAACTGAGCACAGCACAGCAGCAGCATAGTTTATTTATTTATTTATTTATTATTTTTTTTTAGCATAGTTTATTTATAATGTTGTATTAATTTCTGATGTACAGCAAAATGATTCAGTTTATACATACACATGTATCTATTCTATTTCAAATTCTTTTCCCATTTTGGTTTGTTACATAATATTGAGTAGAGTTCCCTGTGCTATATAGTAGATCCTTGTTGATTTTCTACTTTATATATAGTAGTGTGTACATGTCAATCCCAGACTCCCAATCTATCTCCCTCATCTTTCCCATTTGGTAACTATAAGTTTGTTTTCCATGTCTGTGAGTCTGTTTCTGTTTTCTAAATAAGTTCATTTGTATCATTTTTTTTAGATTCCACATGTAAGTGATATCATAGGATATTTGTCTTTGTTTGTCTTCACTTAGTATAATAATTTCTTTTTTTTTCTCATTTATTTTTATTAGTTGGAGGCTAATTACTTTACAATATTGTAGTGGGTTTTGTCATACATTGACATGAATCAGCCATGGATTTACATGTATTCCCCATCCCGATCCCCCCTCCCACCTCCCTCTCTACCCGATCCCTCTGGATCTTCCCAGTACACCAGGCCCGAGCACTTGTCTCATGCATCCAACCTGGGTTGGTGATCTGTTTCACTATAGATAATATACATGTTTCTATGCTGTTCTCTCGAAACATCCCACCCTCGCCTTCTCCCACAGAGTACAAAAGTCTGTTCTGTACATCTGTGTCTCTTTTTCTGTTTTGCATATAGGGTTATCATTACCATCTTTCTAAATCCCATATATATGTGTTAGTATGCTGTAATGTTCTTTATCTTTCTGGCTTACTTCACTCTGTATAATGGGCTCCAGTTTCATCCATCTCATTAGAACTGATTCAAATGAATTCTTTTTAATGGCTGAGTAATATTCCATGGTGTATATGTACCACAGCTTTCTTATCCATTCGTCTGCTGATGGGCATCTAGGTTGCTTCCATGTCCTGGCTATTATAAACAGTGCTGCGATGAACATTGGGGTGCACGTGTCTCTTTCACATCTGGTTTCCTCAGTGTGTATGCCCAGCAGTGGGATTGCTGGGTCATATGGCAGTTCTATTTCCAGTTTTTTAAGAAATCTCCACACTGTTTTCCATAGCGGCTGTACTAGTTTGCATTCCCACCAACAGTGTAAGAGGGTTCCCTTTTCTCCACACCCTCTCCAGCATTTATTGCTTGTAGACTTTTGGATAGCAGCCATCCTGACTGGCGTGTAATGGTACCTCATTGTGGTTTTGATTTGCATTTCTCTGATAATGAGTGATGTTGAGCAACTTTTCATATGTTAGCCACAGCAGGATCCTCTATGACCCACCTCCCAGAATATTGGAAATAAAAGCAAAAATAAACCAGTAGGACCTAATGAAACTTAAAAGCTTTTGCACAACAAAGGAAACTATAAGCGAGGTGAAAAGACAGCCCTCAGATTGGGAGAAAATAATAGCAAATGAAGCAACAGACAAAGGATTAATCTCAAAAATATACAAGCAACTCCTGCAGCTCAATTCCAGAAAAATAAATGACCCAATCAAAAAATGGGCCAAAGAACTAAACAGACATTTCTCCAAAGTATAGTAATTTCTGACGTTCTTCTGCAGTGGAATTCAGCAACAACACAGTCCCCTACCCACTCTTCCTCCACCTAGACTCACCAGCCAGCAGGGACTGTTTCCTCACACCTTTGACCATACCATGCTGAGCCTTCATGCCTTCAGCCCCTTGCTTCTCTTTTCTTCCATAAACATTTAGCCAAAATGCCTTCCTCAGTGAATTCTTCACCAGCAACCTCAGCTGCACCTCCACAGAACTTTGGGAGTCCTTATAGCAGCTCCAGTTTCAGTGTTGGTGGGATCCATCTTGTCCCCCTGCCCACTTCGAGTCAGTGAGTGCTTCCTGGACTGGAGTTGTGGGTGATTCTTTATCAGACTTGGCCCTTAGCGCTGAATCAGTGAAGGAGAGCGTTCATTCACTTCTACAGATAAGTGCTTTTCTGATTGAAGAGGCTGAATGTTGATCACCCATGGGGAACGTTAAAGTATGAAATCAGGAGAGAGGTTCACATTGTACTTTATTGTGGTCATCTATGACATTAGCTAGTTTTTTGAGCATTGAGTTATTTTACATGAAGTACCACAGTATGCCGGGTAGACTGATGGCCCTCCAAAGATGTCCATACCCTAAACCCTGGAACCTGTGACCATGTTAAATGGCAAAGGGGAATTAAGGTTACAGATGGAATTTAAGATTGCTCACCTGACTTCAAAATAGGTTATCCTAGATTATTTGGCTGAACCTAGAGTAATCAAAAGCATCTTTAAAAGTGGTATGTACCATAAAATGTCCTTATAGCTGAGTTCATGGACTACTGAAAGTCTCAAACTGCCTTGAATATTATCTTTGGTTAATGCTTCACTGATAAATTCCTTTCTATAACAGATATAATTCTATCAGTTTTCTGTGATATTAGCTGTAGTGAATGCTTTTATTGAATGCTTATATGAGTCAGGTGCTTTATATCTATTACCGTATTGAATGTGCTAAATAACCCAAGAAGTAGATATTATTAAGTCCTTTTATGGATGAGGAAACAGCAGAGTGATTAACTTAAACAAGGTCACACTGCTAGTAACCAGTGACCCTGAGGTGTAATTGCACATATAAAGAATTCTGAGGATTCTGAGGTGTCACATTTTCCCTTTTGCAAGGCATGCTCATGGTTTATACTAATGTTATATTTTTTAAAAGTCTTGCCTTACAATTTGAAAGTTGAAGATTAATTTGGACTTTGTCAAAGCAATATGACACCACTGTAGCCAATATAGAAAATAGAGGACAAAAACTAACCTGTAGTCCAAAAAATCTTTTAAAAACTCTTTAATTTTATATTGGAGCACAGTTGATTAACAATGTTATGTTAGTTTTAGGTGTACAGCAAAGTGACTCAGTTATACATACACATGTATCTCTTCTTTTTCAAATTCCTTTCTGAAAAAATTCTTGATTATATTTTGGTATATTTCCTTTCAGTCCTTTTGTTCCTGTGCATATGTATGTTGCAGTTTGCCACAGCTATCATCATGGTCATCTTAGACCTTGCTTATTTTACATTGTGTATTTTTCATATCACATGTCATTATCTTTAATAGACAATAGGTGGTTGCCAATTTTGATTAAAAATGATGCTTTAAGAACAGTTACCATCTAAGACACGCTGTTCTCTTGGCAGAGAGCAGGAACATAATCCAAATCACACAACACAGTTAAAACCTGCTTGGAGGTGGCTGGTGTCATATATGCTCACATTTCTGTTGGGCAAAGTATGTCACGGAGCCAAACTCAAAGTCAACGAAGTGGCACATATACTTCTCCCCATGACGACCCACAGGATGAACAATCCTATCATAGAGAGGGAGAAGTCATAGGGAATAATGGTCCTACTTACCACCAGGAAGGGATGAGATGATTAGAAGTAGAACATAAAAATAGAAATAAATAAAAGTAAGAGAGACAGGTTGGTGGATTTTGAACCCAGACTGTGACCTTGAGCAGAGGCTTTGTCTTCAGGTGCCTCTAATGTGAAATGGAAGGGTTAAAAAAGATGTATTGAAAGCATGTTGCACTTTGCCTGACACGTAATAGGCGGACAGTCAGGGTTAGTTTCCTTCAAAGATGTCATTTTGCCAGGGTACTGAATGTGCTGTTTTAGGGCCCCTGTTTCGATGGCACTCAACTTTTTTGGGTTTTAACTCTAAATATATAATGTTGTGGATTTTTTAGTCATTAAAGAAAAGTGAAAGTCGCTCAGTTGTGTCCAATTCTTTGCGACCCCATGGACTATACAGTCCATGGAATTCTCCAGGCTAGAATACTGGAGTGGGTAGCCGTTCCCTTCTCCGGGGGATCTTCCCAACCCAGGTATCGAACCCCGGTCTCCCACATTGCAGACGGATTCTTTCCCAACTGAGCTATCAGGGAGGATTGGCCTAATTTGTGGATTATTTTCCTTCAATCCCTTTGAAAAGTGCATAATCACTGGGGAGCTAATTTTAAATTCCTGGCCTCCAGGAATTCCCAAGGGGCTTCCCAGGTGGCCCTAGTGGTAAAGAATCCGCCTGCCAATGCAAGAAACATAAGAGATGTGGAAAGAAATGCCAACCCACTCTGGTATTCTTGCCTGGAGAATCCCATGGACAGAGGAACCTGGTGGGCTACAGCTCACAGGGTTGCAAAGAGTCGGACACGACCTAGCATGCAAACACGCAGGAATTCCCAAGTGGCAGGAATCACCATTTCTCAGGGGATTATGTATTCTTAGTTGCTTAAAGGGTGGTTCATGGGCCCTGAGCATCCCCATCATGTGCGGGCTTGTTAGAAATGCAGCATCTTGGGTTCCCATCTCAGACCTATTGAGTCAGATTCTGCATTTCAACAACATCCTTAGGGGATTCGTATGTATATTAAAATCTGAATAGCACTCTTATACCTGGTCCTTAGAAATGCTGTTTTAAAACAAACATTTTCTTTTTGAATTATTCTTTGCCTTTCAATTTGACCCTAAAGAATAAATCAATAACGATTAGGTTGAAAAAATTGGTGTATACAATATTTAAAATAGGCATAGTTAGAACAGTAGTTCTTTAGAATTATTTTTTCTTTTTCAACTTCTATGGGAAAAAAAACATTATTTTATCTATAATGTTTAATCTTGATTACAAGCGTTTTGAGCCAGAACAGTTTGTTTGGCTTATTTGAATTTCAGAAGTCTTGGTTTTATGGACTCAAACTCAAACAATATTAAAAGTAATCTAACATGTAACATTTTGAGTCTTTGGGACAAAGTGATAATCATTTGTGCTGCTTGTTCCTGTTCTTTGATAGTAATCTTGTTCTTGAATTTCCTTATGTGTAGATTCTGTGTCTGAGGACATAAGTCACTGGAGGGAGAGTGTGGACACTGAATGAAGTAAAGTTTAAAAATTCTTTACAAACTCAGATGCACAACCAGTTTAATGTGTTTGCCTGGTTTTAGGGCAAATCTGCACCTGTGTTTATTGATAAAGTTTTATTGGAACACAGTCCATTTTTTAACTTAATTGTCTATGTCTGATTTCATGATACAATGGCAGCAGAATGACAGAGATCACTGTGTGGCCTGTCAGCTTCAACTGTTTACTGTCTGGCCATTTATGGAAGAAATTTGTCAACCTCTGGTAGCAGTAGTGAAAGATAGCCTTTGGCATGTGTGTGAAATTCTTGAGAAAGGTGTCTGAAGAATCTTGATTTAAAAAAATAAAAAAGGAGTCAGTCTAACATTTAATAAGGTTTCATTTTTCTTCTTCCAAATTATATTAGGGCCCTGAACTTTGCCACTTTTTGGACCTCTTTTTTAAGTCTTTTGACTGATCCTTTTCAAAGTACTCAAGATGACCCTATGATCAGATACTGACTGTACTACACCAATTCAGTAGTTAATCAATGAATGGTGTGTATTTTTATATATTTCTTGGGTGCATGCTACTTCCTTCCTGCAGCTCAATTAACATTTTCCCCTCCAAACCTACCAGTCCTAGCCTCTTCTTTACCTGGGGTGCCGCCTTGTGGTGGGCTGTGGACCCCTCAATGATGAACTCCTGCCTGGCTTAGTCATCGAGGGAAGTGAATCAGCCATGGGGTGACTCATTGCAAACCCCGCTCAGAATCAGAAGCCCCATCATATACCTTAGAGATCATGAATCATTAGACTGGGACTACATTCTGGTGGCTACAGTTTAGAAAAAAATCCCCTGTTATGATTCTTAACCCTTTTCCTCCTGCTGTAAATGGGCTTAGAGTAAATGTTCAAAAAAAATAAATTAGTCATGAGTCTTTTTTGAGGATTTAACCTTGATTTACATTTTAGTTAATTTAGTATCCTTTACATTTTGATCTTTACCGTTATATGTATAGATATATTTTAAAAATGTACATATATACACTTATGTGTATATCCATGTATTTGTGTGTGCATTCAAGTATATAACTAATTCTCATTTCTAGTAAGCCTTGTTACTGAGTTTGAGAGGAGAAGAGACTACAGTTATACACTTAACAAGCTCTTTCTGTTTCTGGACCCCTGCCTATCTGTGATGAATTGTCCTCAGGTAGGTGTTAATCCATCACTTATTCAGTAATCAACAAATAGAACCTTTATGCAAAGAATCACATCCATTGTCTTACTTTCCACTTATTTCTGGGTAAAATATGGTGACAAAGCACATCAGTCCACCAGTAATTCCTTGATTCAATAGTAACTGCTAAAGTCTTACCTAAAGACCAGAATATCCTCAAAATCCCAGATAAAGATTATACCACTTATTTACGACTATGTCAGAAGAGAAAAATGCATATAGACTAAATAATCAGTTGCTTAGCTGCACATGTTGGACATCATGTCATTAGTTTCAAGATACAGTAATAACGAGCAAAATTATCAACCAGATTATTCTGCTGTAACTTTGACTGTCCATCTGGATGAAGATAAAGAGAAAAATGGTATTCATGAGAATGGACAGATCTGGGATAGATTGAGCATAAACAGCTCTTTAGAGACATTTGAAACTATAGTTTTCAGCTAAATGTCCACATAGTTTAAAGATGTATTCATTCCTGGAGGTTGCCAAGCATCCAAGTGCCATGAGTAGCTTGCAACAGCAGTTTGTGTGGTTGCTATGTTCATAATCCTAGAATAAGCAACTGGGAAATACTATCAGAGTGGGTAAGTATTACTGTAGTTACAACTTATTTTCTATAGGAGAAATTTGGAAAATAAAGTCACGATCCCTGGAACTTGGGTAGAAATGTATTTTGCACAAAATGGAGAATAGATAAGAAGAAAAGTCATGCTTCTGATCCCACTTTTCATTAAAAATGCTTTTCTTTATGAAATGGAATAACTTAAAATGTCACATTGCGAGTGACTTTCTAATGCCCTGTTTGGTTTAGATAAAATCAAGAGAAGGTGCAAAGCCCTGAGAGAAATGTCATTCCATTTTCCATTTTTTTTTTTTTTAGCATCAGTTGAGTTCAGTTACTCAGTGTGTCCAACACTTTGTGACCCCATGAATCACAGCATGCCAGGTTTCCCTGTCCATTACCAACTCCCAGAGCTTACTCAAACTCATGTCCATCTAGTCAGTGATGCCATGCAATCATCTTATCTTCTGTCGTCCCCTTCTCATCCCACCATCAATCTTTCCCAGCATCAGGGTCTTTTCCAATGAGTCACTTCTTCGAATTAGGTGGCCAAAAGTATTGGAGCTTCAGCTACAGCATCAGTTCTTCCAATGAATATTCAGGACTGATTTCCTTTAGAATTGACCGGTTTGAACTCCTTGCAGTCCAGGGGACTCTCAAGAGTCTTCTCCAACACCACAGTTGAAAAGCATCAATTTTTCAGTGCTCAGCTTTCTTCACAGTCCAACTCTCCCATCCATATGTGACCACTGGAAAAACCATAGCCTTGACTATATGAACCTTTGTTGGCAAAGTAATGTCTCTGCTTTTTAATATGCTATCTAGGTTGGTCATAACTTTCCTTCCAAGGAGTAAGTGTCTTTTATTTCATGGCTGCAATCACCACCTGCAGTGATTTTGGAGCCCAAAAAAATAAAGTCTGACACTGCTTCCACTGTCTCCCCATCTATTTGCCATGAAGTGATGGGACCGGATTACATGATCTTAGTTTTCTGAATGTTAAGCTTTAAGCCAACTTTTTCACTCTCCTCTTTCACTTTCATCAAGAGGCTCTTTAGTTCTTCTTCACTTTCTGCCATCAGGATGGTGTCATCTGCATATCTGAGGTTACTGATCTTTCTCCCGGCAATCTTGATTCCAGCTTGTGCTTCCTCCAGCCCAGCGTTTCTCATGATGTACTCTGCATAGAAGTTAAATAAGCAGTGTGACAATATACAGCCTTGACGTACTCCTTTTCCTATTTGGAACCAGTCTGTTGTTCCATGTCCAGTTCTAACTGTTGCTTACTGACCTGCATACAGGTTTCTCAAGAGGCAGGTCAGGTGGTCTGGTATTCCCATCTCTTTCAGAAATTTCCACAGTTTATTGTGATCCATATAGTCAAAGGCTTTGGCATAGTCAATAAAGCAGAAATAGATGTTTTTCTGGAACTCTCTTGCATTTTGAGTGATCCAGCGGAAGTTGGCAATTTGATCTCTGGTTCCTCTGCCTTTTCTAAAACCAGCTTGAACATCTGGAAGTTCACAGTGTACGCATTGCTGAAGCCTAGCTTGGAGAATTTACCTTTTTAAATTCTTTTAAATCGGATAACTCTCTTGACCATGAAATTCTTTTTTTTTTTCCTTGACCCATGAAGTTCTTTAAATATAGTCTGGATCTCCTGAGTTTCCTTTTGCTTGGATAGGATAGAAAAATGCCCACATAATTATTAAAGCCACTTTTTTGATAACAAAGTGCTGACAGCTTCTGTGTCATCTATTCAACTACTGTCCTGGTCTCATCCTTAGTTTCACATTAGACTCATCTGGAGAAGATTGTACAAAATATAGGAGCCTGTGCTTCACCTCAAATTTCTGATTCAGTTGATTTGAGATGGTTCATGGGTGTGTGCATGTGTGTTAAACTACCTGTGAGATTGTAATATGCAGCCAGGCTGGAAAATTACTGTTCTAGGTCCTCAACAAATCCTTGACAGTTAACCAGATCTATTAACTGATGATGATCTGTAAAATGATGTAAACAACTGTAAGTTTAGGAAGATGCAGCAAATTATGGTGGTCTCAAAGTTCCCTCCAGCTCTGAGTTTCTGGGATTCAAATCCAGGTACTGCAGGGGATGTCTGATTAATGACTGTATTGGCCAACTTGTTCGAAACACTTAGCAAGGAAACACCTCTGTGAGGAAGTAGGCTTGATCTGACGGGGTGGGATAGGTGACTTAGAGGCAGCTTCACTCAGCAGAATGATGGTCCCACTCTTTTGCATTAAAGGGTTTCCATAAAACAATCCCATGAGATTGATTTTATTCTATTTGGACAACTCGGGACACTGAGGCTTAAAGAGAGGATACCTAATTAGGAGGTGGCAGAGCCAGCTTTTGCAAGCAGATCTGTTTGTCTCTTAGCTACATTCTTTTTCCACCTTCTTACACTGTTTCTCAAACATTGAAGGGATTTTCAGTGGCCTTAGTTGCTGTGCTATGAGTGTTCAGGAACAAGGTTACCTGTGAGGACAAAAGAGCTCAGGAGCTGCTCATGCTGTCACAGTAATGCCATGTGTGTTTGAACACGTTTGGACTAATGTGGATGAATGATCATCATTGATGGGTGACATACATATCCTTAATGTTTTCAGGCTGTGAAGGCTCTATTATTTTTATATAAATGTTATATTGCAGTCATTTAACATGTACATGAAAAGGGGGTTCTTGGAATTCTTTTCAGAAAAAGAACTATTAGAGTAACCTACTAAAGTCTTTATTTATTGAATGTGTTAAATGTAATTTATTGAGAGTCCTGTTAAACTTGTCATCTACTAATAATTTCAAGTGAAGCAGTTCCTTGTGGTCAATTTTTATTAACTGAATCACTGGTAATGCCTTTGCTCAGAAGTTTACATGTCAGTTTAAGAATTAAACTTAGTAATACAAATGGGAAGGTACACACCTTTTAGTTATAGCAACAACAATTACAAAAGCAATTTCCATTTAGTGACTTACTATTATGTGACAAGACACTGTAGATATAGTCTCTCTAATCCTGATGAGTTAAGTGGAATTCTCATTTTGCAGTAGGGAATATTTTGTTTGTTAGTCACTCAGTCATATTCGACTCTTTGTGAGACCATGGACTGTAGCTTGCCAGGCACTTCTGTCCATGGAATTCTCCAGGCTAGAATACTGGAGTGGGTTGCCATTCCCTTCTTCAGGGAATCTTCCCAACCCAGGGATCAAATCCAGGTCTCCTGCGTTGCAGGCAGACCTGGTTAAAAACCTTTCCGACTCTAAAACTAGCTATCTTACAAGGGAGACTGTTTTTCTGCTAGTACTCTGTTTTTTTAAGAAAATAAAAAATAATGACATTTCACTAAATTTCTTCAGTGATTGTTCCAAATTGGTCACCCTTATGTCATAAAGTTTCTCTTACCATATGGATTTCACTTCCACCCTCCCCACCCCTCTGTTTTGTAGCTGCTTCTTTGAGGATTTTTAAAAACCATTTATGCATGTATGCACACATATGAAATTAAATATACACACAGAAATGTGGTTTTAACAGTATGTAGCTGAAAGGAGACAGAGGAGGAAATGGCAACCCACTCCAGTATTCTTGCCTGGAGAATCCTGTAGACAAAGGAGCCTGGTGGGCTGCCATCTATGGGGTCGCACAGAGTTGGACACGACTGAAGTGACTTAGCATGCATGCATGCTTTAGAGAAGGAAATGGCAACCCACTCCAGTATTCTTGCCTGGAGAATCCCATGGACAGAGGAGCCTGGTGGGCTGCCATCTATGGGGTCGCACAGAGTCGGACACAACTGAAGCGACTTAGCAGCAGCTGAAAGAAATAGTGTAAATGAGCACCCATTTAACCACTGCCAAGGCCAAGAATGAAATGGTTCCAGGACCTCAGAAACCCTCTCCCCTTCCTTTTCTCCCAGAAGTATCCTGACTTGATGCAAACCACTTCCTTATTTTGTTCTTCAATTTTCCTACCTAAATTTGTATCCCTAAAGTATGTAGTTTTGCTGATTTTGGAGCTTCATGTAAATGTACATACTCTGGTGCCTGGCTTTATTTCAACATATTAGTAATGTCATTTTCTCCATAGTAATCTTACACATATAATTCCCATGTGCTTGTTATATTTTGGTGGTATCAAAATGGCATGTTTTCAAAATTTTAATTTCTAACAATTGCTGATATATAAAAAATTTATTTTTGAACTTTGATGTTATATTCAGCAATTTTGCTAAAAGCCCATCAAAATTTTAATAATAGTGATTCCTTTTCTATGAATACAATCTTTTTATCTGTAAATAATACCATTTTTTCTTTCTTTGAAATCTTTCAGTCTTTTTCTTGCCTTATTTCCATAGCCAAGACCTCTAGTCTTCCCAGGTAGCTTCCACTGGGGCTTCCTTGGTAGCTCATCTGGTAAAGAATCTGCCAGCAATGTGGGAGACCTGGGTTTGATCCCTGGGTTTGGAAGATACCCTGGAGAAGGGAAAGGCTACCCACTCGAGTAGTCTGGCCTGGAGAATAGTTCATGGGGTTGTAGAGTCACACGACTGAGTGACTCTCACTTTCACTTTCTAAGATCTCTAGTGCAGTGTTGAGAAGAAGAGATGATCATGGACATCCTGTCTCATTCCATTTTCTAAAAGGAAGTGCTTTTGATGTTTGCCATTAAATATTATGTTTATTATAGGCTTTTGTTATGTATCTTTTTTAGAATAGGAATTTTACTTCTAAGTTCATTTTAAAAATCATCAATCAAAAAAAATAAAAATCATCAATAGATGTCAGTTTTTCTTGTCTATTGAGATGAAAATATGATTTTTCTCCTTTAATATATTAATGCGGTTAATTATATTGACTTACTTAAATTTTTTTAAAAAAATTTGGTGGGGATTCCAGATTTACTTTGATCAAGATACATTATTCTTTTAAAATGATATGGTTTTGGTGTGCTAATGTTTTCTTTTAAGATTTTTGCATCTTGAGATCATGAATGAGATTTGGTTTATAGTTTTTAGTTATAATTCTAGTTGTCTTTTTGTATTTGGCTTGGTCTAAACTCCAAGCTTTGGAAAATGTCCTTTGCTCTTGTTCTATGGCAAGATTTGTATAATTTTTCCTTAAAACTTTGTATTAAGTCTTATTGGTTTCTTAATTTTGGTAGAACTTGTTGGTTAAGCCATCCAGGCATGCAGTTTATTTTTTATTGTGGGAAGGTTTTTAATTACTGATTTAACTAAATCAGTGCAACTACCAGTTGCACTGGTAAGATTTATATTTCTTGTGATCATTTGCGTGCTAAGTCACTGCAGTCGTGTCCTACTCTTTGTGATCCCTGTGAGCCTGTGATCCCAGGCTCCTCTATCCATGGGATTCTCCAGGGAAGAATACTGGAGTGGGTTGCCATGATCTTCCTGACCTTTGGGCTGAACCTTCATCTCTTTTGTCTCCTGCATTGGCAGGCAGGTTCTTTATCACTAGTGCCACCTGGGAAGCCCATGTGACTATTTAGATAGTTATATTTTTTGAGAATTTTTCCCACTTGTCCAAAATTTTAAACTTTTTGAAATAAAGTTGATTGAAATTAAAAAATTATCTTTAATGTCTGCATTTATGTCTTTCTGTTTTATTCATCAGTCTTTGTCAAAGGTTAGACATGTTTATTAATCTGCTCAAACGACCAACTTATGTCTTTGTCATCACTATTTTATGCTTTTTTTCTACTTCATTTCTGCTCTTATTAATATTTCCTTCCTTGTGCTTTCTTTAGGTTTATTTTGCCCTTAATGTCTTGTGATACATACTTAGCTTTGTAATTTTCAGGTATTATTTTCTAATGTATATATTTCTCTTTTTTTCATTTATTTTTATTAGTTGGAGGCTAATTACTTTACAATATTATAGTGGTTTTTGCCATACATTGACATGAATCAGCCATGGATTTACATGTGTTCCCCATCCCGATCCCCCCTCTCGCCTCCCTCTCCATCCCATCCCTCTGGGTCTTCCCAGTGCACCAGCCCAGAGCACTTGTCTCATGCATCTAACCTGGGCTGGTGATCTGTTTCACCCTTGATAGTATATTGTTTCAATGCTATTCTCTCAGAACATCCCATCCTCGCCTTCTCCCACAGAGTCCCAATGTCTGTTCTGTACATCTGTGTCTCTTTTTCTGTTTTGCATATAGGGTTATCATTACCATCCTTTTAAATTCCATATATATGCGTTAGTATACTGTATTGGTGTTTATCTTTCTGGCTTACTTCACTCTGTATAATGGGCTCCAGTTTCATCCATCTCATTAGAACTGATTCAAATGAATTCTTTTTAATGGCTGAGTAATATTCCATTGTGTATATTTCTTATTCTAAGTAGCTTTGGTTCCATCCCACAAGTTTAATATTTAGTAAATTTGTCATTCAGTTTAAAATATTTTCTAAGTTTTATTGTTTTTTTCTCTGACCCGTGGATTACTTAGATATGTTATTTAATTTTTTTAACACATTGGGGTGTTAGTTCTGTTGGACAAAACATCATTTCTATTTCATTTAGTGAAGTTCTGCTAGTGATAGCTTTTTTTCAGTTTTTGTTAGTTTGAAAGTGTCTTTCTCACTTTCCATCTTGATAGACATTTTCACTGGTTATAGATTTCTAGGTTGGAACTTTTCTATTCATATTGTTTCTTTCAGCATTTTGAAGTGCAGGTATTCCACAGACTTCAGATTTTTGTCATTCGGGAATAGGAGTGGGGAAGGTTGTCAGTTCAGTTCAGTTCAGTCGCTCAGTCATGTCTGACTCTTTGCGACCCCATGAACCACAGCACGCCAGGCCTTCCTGTCCATCACCAACTCCCAGAGTCCACCCAAACCCATGTCCATCAAGTCAGTGATGCCATCCAAACATCTCATCCTCTGTCGTCCCCTTCTCCTCCTGCTCTCAATCTTTCCCAGCATCAGGGTGTTTTCCACTGAGTCAGCTCTTCACATCAGGTGGCCAAAGTATTGGAGTTTCAGCTTCAACATCAGTTCTTTCAAAGAACACCCAGGACTGATCTCCTTTAGGATGGACTGGTTGGATCTCCTTGCAGTCCAAGGGACTCTCAAGAGTCTTCTCCAACATCACAGTTCAAAAGCATCAATTCTTCGGCACTCAGCTTTCTTCACAGTCCAACTCTCACATCCATACATGACCACAGAAAAAACCATAGCCTTGACTAGATGGACCTTTGTTGGCAAAGTAATGTCTCTGCTTTTTAATATGCTGTCTAGGTTGGTCATAACTTTCCTTCCAAGGAGTATGCGTCTTTTAATTTCATGGCTGCAATCACCATCTGCAGTGATTTTTTGGAGCCCAGAAAAATAAAGTCAGCCACTGTTTCCACTGTTTCCCCATCTATTTGCCATGAAGTGATGGGACCGGATTACATGATCTTAGTTTTCTGAATGTTAAGCTTTAAGCCAACTTTTTCAC